>NC_085136.1:176722507-177044654 GCF_035046485.1 Aedes albopictus | reverse complement strand
TAATTGCCCGTTTAACCAATTTTCCCCTAATTAGTTCCAACTAATTGCGGTTAACCAAGCATTTTTTTTTTCCTAATGTGAAATTAATCGATGCATTATGACTAGAAGTGCCCATTTCCCCCTTTACCCCCTAAAACACCGTTTTTCTCGTTTGAGAAACAATTTCAACTAATTTAAGCTAACAAGTTAAGCAATTTAAGCTAACAGCTTAAGCCAACAAAACAAGTTTTTCCTCATGTAGAATTGATCAGAGCATATTGTCAGACAAACTTTGTGTCATTGATTGGAGGTGGTCATGTTGTCCTATTTTCCCCTAAAACACTTATTATTATTAGCTTTATTAGGGAGATTTTCAGCCCAGCCCGAGGCTGGTTCATGTCCACCTAAAACACTGTTTTAGTTAGTTGGAACAAACTTTTTAACCAACTAAACAGTATTTTAGGGGGAAATGGGGTGAAACGGGCATTTTCAGACTAACGCATAGCGCGAGGTGTATTCCATAGTATGCATAGGTCGATTCTATTTATGGAAAAAAATATTGGTTAGTTGCATTCAATTGAAACTATTTTTAAATCCAGAAAACCCGTAGTTTAGGGGAAGCAAAATAGGCACCACCACCCAAAGACACAGAACGAGGTGTGCCCCAAAATATGCGCTGGTTAATTCTACTTCAAGCAAAAATCGATTGGTTAGCCGCAATCAGTTGAAACATGTCTTTAATTCAGAAAAATAGTATTTTTAGGGGAAAATGGGGCAAAATGGGTACTTTCAGTCAAAGACACAGATCGAAGTGCGTCCCAAAGTATGCGCCGGTTAATTCTAAATCAGAGTGAAAATGGTTGGTTAGCCGCAATCAGTTAAAACTATTTTTTAACCCAGAAAAACAGTATTTATAGGGGAAAATGGTGCAAAATGAGCACTTCCAGTCAAGGACACGGGTAGAGGTGTGCCTCAAGAAATGTACCTGTAAATTCTACATCAAGAAAAAATGGTAGGTAGCCGCAATCAGTTGATACTAATTTTTAATTCAGAAAAAACAGTATTTTTAGGGGAAAATGAGGCAAAATGAGCACTTCCACTCAATGACATATATCGAGGTGCACCCCAAAGTATGTGCCGGTTAATTCTACATCAGGTAAAAATTGGTTAGTTGGCCGCAATCAGTTGAAACTATTTTTTAATTCAGAATAACTGTATTTTAGGGGAAAATGAGGAAAAATGGGCACTTTCAGTCAATGACGCAAATCAAGGTGTGTCTCACAGAATGCTCCTGTCAATTCTACATCAAGAAAAAAATGGTTGGTTATTTAATTCAGAAAAACAGTGTTTTTTAGGGGAAAATGGGGCAAAATGGACACTTACACTTAATTCCGGTGAATGAAAGTATCACCAATCGATTCCTTGACATTTTTCCATTCGGAAAAGATGGGCTTCAAAGATCGCAATCAGCCGCAATAATTAGGTGCCTTTTTGGGTCGGTTTTTCCCCACTGTGCAATGCTTGACGGCATTATCTATTTACTTACCTCAACCCGATATCCTGTTTTATATTAGGATTAACATGTAAGGAATCAAACATATGTTTGGACATCTCGAAACCTGAAATATAAATAACTGTTGTGAAAATGATAGGGAACTGAGTTTTTCGAACATGCAAGACGAAGTTGCCGTTCAATATGGAACAGTTTGAACAGTAAGAAATAACACCAACCACAGAAAACAAACAACATCGAATAATCACGTCTTTAACCCGTAAACACTAGAGTCCCTATTATTAGAGTCTGGCGGACTGTCACTTTCGACCGCAGACAATCGAGCATGACGTCATAGTGTCCTCACCGATAAATGCTACACCGTGACGTCATGCTCGATTGGCCGATCGAAAGTGACAGTCCGCCAGACTCTAACTAGACTGACTCTAGTAAACACTAACCTGGTACACGGTTTATATGTAAAAATATAAAAATGGAAAACTCCTGTATACTTTTTGAGTTCCATTTGGTCCAATATCAATTGTGCAAAGTTTCAGATCGATCGAAGAAACTATATTTAGCGCCCGCCATTCTTAGTTCTTCATACGATTTACTATGGGGAAAATTTACTTCTTCAAAGAAAAATCGCTTGAGGTCACCCATTGATCCCTAAAAATAAGTCGTTGAATGATTTCTGTAGATAACTTCACGAGGAATCAGATGTACGAAGACCGCAAAGCGATGCGACATTCGTTGACAAAGTTATTAAACCTTAACCGATCGATAAAATGACGTGATTTTATTATTTATTGGTATTCCTTGCGCTTTGCGGTCTTCAGAGGGTTTGTTCCTCGTAAAATTTCCAACAGAAATCATTCATCGATATATTTTTAGGGGTTAAGGGGCAACCTGTGGCGATTTTTCTTTGAAAAAGTGATTTTCCCCATAGTAAATCGTATGAAAACTTAAAACGGCTGGCGCTAAAATATAGTTTCTCCGATCGAGCTGAAATTTTGCACAGTTGATATGGGGCCAAAATGGAACTCAAAAAGTGTATAGGAGTAAAATGTCTTTTCGTGTCCCACGCTAGTAAACACCCCCTTCGATTTTTTTGGCGCAATATCTTTTTTGTTCTGAAACATGTTTCCCTTGAGTCAATTTTATAGTAAAGGGGAATAGATGTGCCAAGAAATGCATGGTACCTCAGAAAGGCATAACAAAAACATTACATTACACAGCGCAACATTGTTTTGTCTGAAGAGCAAACTTATGTGTCTCTGACTGATTTTGGGCCGCTGAATCCGAATCTGGGCTCAAATTTGCTCCAGCACGTCGCAATTTTGGGCTATACCTCAATTTATAGGGCAAAATATGCAATTTTGGGCTTTTTTGACTGCAAACCATTAAGCATGGAAGTATTAAAAAATATCAATCAATCAATCAAAGGATACATTGGTCAATTAACATCTAAATCAACGACTCATGCAAAATATTTCGTTTTACCAAATCAAATTTGATAGATTTAAGCATTTTATGTCAGTACCTTACATAAATTGCTCAAAACTTTAAAATTCGATTTTTCGTTAATTTAGATGTTAATTGGCCAATTTTTCCTTTGATTGGTTAAAAACATATTTCCATGCTTAATGGTTTGCAGTCAAAAAAGCCCAAAAACGTATATTTTGCCCTATAAATTGAGGTATAGCTCAAAATTGTGACGTGCTGGAGCAACTCTGAGCCCAGATTCGGATTCAGCGGCCCAAAATCTGTCAGAAACACATAAGTTTGCTTTTGAGACAGACCAAAAGGTAATTTTTGTTACGCTGTGTTATTTCATCAACGGTTGATATCTATAACAAATTTGGTTATATATGTAGATATATTTGTTGGAATCTATCTGAAAACAAGTTTGTAATATACCATAGTTATAACAAAGTCAGTTACAATAAATTAATATGTGATTTGATCATCTTAATATCAACATTAAGGACTGTTCATTAAAGAAAGTGGACACCTGTTTTTCAATAGAAAATATGTATTTTCGAACAAATTCATAAGTTTTTTTTTTTATAAATGACAATCAACATACATGTGGCCAAATTCACGTGAGTTTGAACATTTACTTGGCTTTTCGGAAGAACGCTCGAACTTTCCTCTTGATACCTCCCATTAGATTCTGCACAACTTTCTCCATAACATTTCGTTGTGCCGCAGGCCAAATTTTTTTGAATCAATCAACAGAGCTTGCTTCTCTTACATCTTTCTTAAGATGCCGCTTAATTATTGTCCAGTATCTTTCCACAGGACGCTGTTCAGAGAAGTTTTGTGGGTTTTGCCATTTTTCGACAAAATCGACTTTTTCCGTCTTGAGCACCCTCTAGTGTAGAAGAAGCGTAATAAGCGGATGCCAGATCCGCCTAAAACAAAAGAGGATCCGTATGTTTTCGGTAGATAGGTAGAAGCCGATTTTTGATACATTCCTTTCTGTTATTATCACCATTGACTGTTCCCGTTGTGAAATTCGAAGAACTTTTTAAGCCACATGAACGATTGGCTTGCCACACTAAAAACTTGTTCCCAAATTTTTCAGTTCTGATGTACCCTACATCATCCGGCACATCTGTCCCCTGCTTAGCGTTAAAAATAAATGCGGTCCCGTAATTGTATTAGTAAGCCAATTCTCGAAACGACAACTTTTTGGAACACCATTTGTGCAAAATTAATCTTCTAGTCGCAAAGCTAATACGACCTATCGCTCGAAATTTCTTACTTTTTCATTTTTCTTTGAAAGTGTTGCCGAAGTGAACAATGTTTTTACACACTGAGCAAAAATTCAAATTTTTTTGTTTAGTTTTAACTCTAAACTATTGGTAAACAGATGTCCACTTTCTTTAATGAACAGTCCTTATAACACACTCAGTTATAGTTTTCAAAAGGCAATATATAACTAAACATCCCAGATAACCACTAAGCACTGTTCTGAGCATTATAACGGCCATTAAACAGCTTTTCAGTGCTAAGTAGCTCTATATAAGCATTCCTAATGCTTATAGGCACTATAACCAGTAAGAACTTAATTAAGCCCTGTAAGCCTATATAAAGGGCCCAGCCTATATAGGGCCCATATAGCCGAGGCGGTAAACGCACGTGTATTCAGCATGACCATGCTGAGGGTGACGGGTTCGATTCCCGGTCGGTCCAGGATCTTTTCGTAAAGGAAATTTCCTTGACTTCCTTGGGCATAGAGTATCTTCGTGCCTGCCACACGATATACACATGCAAAATGGTCATTGGCAGAGGAAGCTCTCAGTTAATAACTGTGGAAGTGCTCATAGAACACTAAGCTGAGAAGCAGGCTTTGTCCCAATGAGGACGTTACGCCAAGAAGAGAGAGAGAAGAGAGAGTGAGAAAGCCTATATAAAGCCTACAAGCTGTAAAGAAGTTTGTCAGTGCTGTCACAGGGCTTGGAGCACATGACGTTTATATCAATCAAAATAGATTTCGACCAAAACAGACTCGAGTCGGTCATGATCAATACATTTTAAACATCCATGTCGGACGGGATTGACGAAACGGGATTATTTTTGTTGTTGGCATGTTTACCGGAATGGTGTTGTTAAATAGATAATGGAATTTGGTTGTCTTGATTATTCCATTTTTTTCAATCAAGACAAACTCCAGCTCGTTTCCCTCTTCTTGTGAAACGTTTCCCGACCATTTATATAAACATTGCTTCTCCTGCATCAATTTCTGCGTTCGTCACCACCAACCTTACCACTGAATCATCCTCATCCCATATCATTTTCAATCCTCGAAATGCCCAAACTATTTTTTGTTTTTCATGGTTTAAATACTAGTTTGATCACACCATTCCCATGGTGCATTGGTGGAGCAGATGGGAAAGGCAACGGATTTGGACTTGATCAGGAACTCGGAGGACAACAGCTAGAATCTGGATGAAGAAGCAAAAAAGCAACTTCAATGGAAGCGAAGGAAGTTAGAAAAGAACAGAAGATAAACATTTTTTTTCTTTTTTTTTGTCTCACTTTTGACAACTTTCGCTCCAGAGACTTGGTACGATATTTTAAAGTTGGCCGTATATCAACCGAATAATTCGCCAAAAGTGGCTTTTGAGCAGCTCTATAAGAGGATATAGAACCAATTAGCTCTGTTAGCCAGGTTCTACATTCGACTATAGAGCCGACTTAATGCCATTTTTACGGCTTAATGGTTACTTGGGATATTTTTCGGAGCTCCAATGTCCCAAGGATTTGTAAAAAACGGCAGCCAATTAAACGCCCCATAATAAATTAGAAAATCTCAATAAATAATTCGAAAATTGCCAATAAATAAGTAAGGGTGGGAGCAATAATAAACTATTAAAGTTCCATAAACAAATCAAAAAGTGCATCACGGTGTCTTTTTTGTATAACTTTATAAAAAAAAAATTCGGCATGTCTCAAAATTGGACAGAAGCAAGTTTGGACTTTCCCCTTTCATTTGCGACTATGACCAAAATAAACTGTCGGGGGGTCTAGAGCAACTTTTTTTTTTAAGTTTTTTTTTTCATTCAAATTAACGTTAATTTAGCCAAGAAACAAAAAAAAATGCAGTGTGAATTTCTTTATTAATAAGGATGTTATATTAGCTATTATAATGACTAAGCCTTCTTAAGGTGGTAGTAGAACGAAACCACGACGAAATTTCAGGAGCACATACCTAGCGAACCGAATGGTCAGTCACGCTGAAAAATTGATCAAATAGTTTATAAGGTAACACATGATGAATTAGAAATTTTTTGAATATTGATTTCTGAAAATTTTGAACTGGGACTTTGGAACGTCAAAAACGCAACGCAAATGTAAGACAAATATCCGTGAAAACAGTGCTCTTGGTAAAAAATCAGTTTCTGCCGGACATTGACTTGAGAAGCGGATTACCCTAAGCAAATTTGCTGTTGTTGGTCATTTGCTATAAATGAAAATCAAAACGTGGAAGTCCACAAGTACAAAAAGTTTCAGCGTTTATCTACAAGGAGTGGAATGTTGTGTAAATGTGACGTGTGTGTGGCTGCTCGTGTGACCTTGGCTCAGTTCGGCGGCTATCAGATCAACAACTCTAAGAAACGTGTGAGGCCTTTGGCGTCAGAGAATTCAAAAAAGGTACAGCAAAACTTTGTACGATTTGTTATTCCGAACTTTCCAAGGGCAAAAGGCATTCGTGTACTTGGAACAGTTCCAAGTTCCACATCCTGCGGTTCCATGTTCCAGAATTTTGTAATTCCGTTGGTTCAGGATTAGGACGATATGGCGAACTGGCTAGTGAGACCGTCCATTTTGATTTTGGTCTAACTTTGGACAAGTTGAAAGTTCCAGAGTCATCAGAGCACTACGACGATTACTAGCTTCGTTCAGTTGTTTTATATAACAGTAACCATTTGTAAAAACATACACAATTAATTTTTTAACATATCAGTTTGAATTCTAATAGCAATAAATATTTATGCGTTATATCATACCTTTTATCTTAGTATCACTACTCTTCTTTATGTACCAAATCTGTAATTCATTTTGAACAAGAATAGTGCGCATTGATACAAGTTTTAACACTTATGTGGCCGGCAGGGTACCCGGGTACCTTTTTCAATTTCAAATCTCGATATTTTAATGGTTATTGAGACTAGGATGTTGGAACTCTGTTAGATCTTAGAACTCGTGAATATACATCTATTAATGGGGTTGACCGAATTTTAAAGTGAGGAGGGGCAGGGGGAGGGGCTCCTGCATTTTTTTATTACGTGGAAGGCTGGCAGGGTACCCGGGTACCCACGAAATTGAAATGATCATACATATCTCCGTTAATTTTTCATCGATTTTTGGAAATTTTTAGCTCATTCAGCTCAGAAACTCATCATCTATCGGGAAAATATTTGGTTAGACCGATCTAATCACCGTGGTTTTGGGAAAATCCATATTTTTGGGAGCATGTCCTTATACCATATTGAAACCCACATTGTTAAGACTAGGATACGTTAAAGTGTTTATGGTCAACCATGGCCCCACGGGAAGCGTGTTCCGAAATCACCGTTTCAAAGTCAACACGTTTTATGATTCCAGGCCGGTCAGATACTATATGCCAAAGCAATTTTACGATGCTTGGTACCGAAATTGCTACTAACCTACCGAAAATCCCGTATATTGTATTGTATAAAAACATGGATTCGGAAATCCGGATTTTCCGGTACCTATGGTGATCGGACCGGTCCAACCAAATACGATTTCGATAGATAATGAGTTTCTGAGTTGAATGAGGCAAAAATTTTTAAAATCGGTGGAAAAATCGCTGAGATATGATCATTTCCATTTCGTGGGTACCCGGGTACCCTGCCGGCCTTCTACGGGTGTTTTTTTTGCTGGCCACACTACGGTTAAGGATTTTTTATAAAAAACAAGACTTTCCAAAACTACGAAACGTAATGACTCTTGTTAAAAAAGGTATTGACATTAAACCGATTGAATGTTATAATTGGCATGAAATAATGAATATTTCGTCATTTATTCGTTCGCATGTGCCTTAAGGGCAAACCGAAGGAAATATCCACCATTGCTCTGTTGCTACTAAGATGGTAATCTCAGATTCTACTTCATATTATGCAACAAAAACTTATCATTGTGTATGCAGTGCATATGCTGATTGGTTTTCAGCATCTTCAGTGCGATAGACTCGTGTTAGAAAGAGAGGCAAGATAGGAAAAATAACACGGCGTCCCGTTTCACTTTAATAGATTTTTCCACAAACTTCTTATGGTATTTCAAAGGTCTAATTTATCGCGAAATTTTATATGAGAATTCATCAGCGTTTTGATTTGAGGGTATACTGGGTGCCCTCCAGCAGCTTTTCTTCAAAAAAGTCCCATAGAAAATTCTATGTAAACTTTGATCGGCTGGCGTGAAAATACAGCTTCTCAATTCAAGCTGATTTTTTGCACAGTTGATATGGGACCTAAACGGAATTAAAAAAGTAGGTTGTGTAGGTAGTGAGACTTAACATTTTTCATATAATTGTGTCCTCGCTAATGTGCATCAAATGACACATTCCGTCAAATTTTGACTACACGCCAAGAAATTTGCTACTTTCTGTAGGCAGTTTTCAAAGTTTCGATTATTATTAGAAGGATATAAGTAAATCTCTTCATTTTGTTGCAAAAAGAATCAAAATCGATAGCAGGAGCCCGGAAATATCGCTCGATGAAGTTCAAAAACTGCGGTGTAGAAGTGCGTGAAATGTGTCATAGGGTATGTGTACCGTTCCTTGGCCTAATATGCCAGCCGCCTTGACAATTTTGACCATAACTCGTGAATTAATAGCAGTATAAATGATGTCTTCACTCTATCACGCACTCTAGGCAGTGCATGTTTCTGCAATTGGAAGTAAACTAGCATAAATATTCAAGAACTTACTTAATTACGTTGAAAAGATTCGATGCGATGGTATGCAACGTTGGTCTACGGTACAAAAATTGGCCTATTAGTGGATACAACGTTGGCCTATTGCTTTCCAAACGCTAGAACCACTTATTCGATAATTTTTTAATATTTCTGCTGAAGTATTATCACTGTTTGTTCACCAATCTTGCTTTCAAATTACATTTTCGGAGCCAAATTTTCACATAGCTATAAAGAAATAACTTAAACTGAAGTTCTTTCTTAATTTAGTAACGAAAACAATGCAACTCCATTTTTGTGCTATATTTTAACAGTCACCGCACACAAAATCTTTCTTCCCGTTCGTTCTTTCTGGTTCAATCGCAAGCAATGTGGTTGACGTCACTTTTTCGGTGTTGTTGACGTCACTTTACTGATGGGCCAAGATTTGGGTACATAGTGAAAAAAATGTCCTCAATATTCGGCCCACATTTAATTTGTAAAATAGTTATTTTTCTGCGAAAACAAATATACAAGATCATAAAAGCGTCTTTGACCGTCGCATAAAATGTTCAGTTATCGAAAAGTCAATTCGAAATGTTCCAGAATCAGGCCATTTATAATCATGTATATAGACTACCCACTAAGCCGAAGAATCATGGCGTCTACAAAAGCTAAACAAAGTGACATTTTCATTCAATTTTAATGCTCCAAAATGCTAAAATTGAAACGAAATGTTACAGTTGTGTGGCGCATAGCTTTTCCGATCTCCAGTTATGCGTGTTTGTATGAGTTTTTGGTTAACGTTAAGATAGGCCGAATGAGGGGACTATGCCAACGAAGCATCCCGATACCCTATGCAGAAAATTTTTGAAAAAAAAAATACTCTAGACCCCCCGACAGTTTATTTCGGTGTTGATCGTTAATGAAAGGAGGAAGTCTCAGCTTAATTGTGTCAAATTTTCAGACATGCCGAATTTTTTGTTTTGAATTTGTTCTTCGCAACACACCGTGGCATAAATAAGTAAAAACTTCCCTTAAATAATTGATTTTTGACCAAAAAAATGTCAGAATTTCTACATGTAAATCAACAATTGCAATAAAAAAATATAGTTTTCCCACCAAAAGATTTTGAACATACTACATCATTGGACTATGGTACAAAGACTGATTTGGCGGCAAAACCTTGGTGTGCAATTTAACAGGCAATCGCTTGCTGTCCGAACTCGCCAACGCTCGTCGGACTTTCAAAAGGGATAACATCTCTGTTCACATTATACCGGAAAAATTCTTGGATCTGTGGATTCCCTACACGCAAAACAAGAAAAGCTACCAAAAATTGAGATATGCCTTTTCTACCAATTTATGTATTAAAAACGTACAGAAAATGTGATAAATCATAATCCATTCGTTGTATTAAGATGCGATACACGGTTCCATAGCTTTCATACCACTACACACAAACGCCTCCATTCAAACCCGAGAAGTTGAACCGGGTTGCGTCTAAAAATAACTTTCGCTTCGCTGCTGAGCTTCGCGTCCTATTGTCGACATGGAATTTTTTACTTGCAAACAACAACCTGCTGGATGCGGGCTTTTCAGTGCACAATGGGTCTAGAGTCGTTTTTACGAAGACAAAAATGTTTCTGCCAAGTTCTGTCATTTCTTTTTTTTTTTCGTTTTTGTAAAATGATTACGGTCAATCAAGTGTGGCTTATCCAAAAATCTGATGATTAATTATTCTCTAAACAATATCAGAATGTTTTACAAAGTTAAAGCAAATTTACAAAAATAAAACATTCGATTGATTTGTCTTTATTCAAGAGACTTTCAGCCCTTGGATAAAACATTCTAATCATTAGAACTTTTCGAAAAGGTTTCAATAAATTGCAACTTTTTTGCCTTTGGTCATATTTTAGTCGAGTCCAACGATACATGAAGACCAATACATTAGTCACAAACTTTCAAAATTTAATTTAATTCGGTTCGCTTAGTCCTAAGGTACAGTAATTTGATAAACGGAAGTCAAAAACTAGATATAGATAGAATGGCTCTAATTTCGTGTAAAGTTGATTAATCAATCATGCCCAAATTTGCACCAATTAAATCAATCTCGTTGAGGAACAAGTAATCAAAATTTGAATAGTTTTGGTGGACTTTATAAAAGGATACAACTTGCTAAAAATGTTTTAGGCGATTTTAAAAACTTAGCATGCTTTTGTTTATACCACTAGGCGGTGCTAGAGGTCAAGCAAATTTTAAATTTAATATATCTCAGAATTCTGGTCACTTACAAAGTTGGTGTCTTTGACAATGTTGTTTGGTAGGTCAAGGGCTTACAGTTAATGGTCCACTTGTTTCGAAATTTTGCCACAAGGAAGCGCAAGTTACACATTTGCAAAATTATGGAAATGAATGTTTTTTTTCGTAAAGCAATCAAAAAGCTGTAATTTAGTTTTCTTTGAACATATTTAAGTCAAGTCAAAGGTTTTTCAAAGAGCTATATATTAGTCATAAATGTGCAAAATTTCATTTCATTCGGTTCACTCAATCCAGAGATATAGTAGTTTAACGAAGAACACTCAAATATGAAACATTTTACTAGAGTCACTTCAACTTCATGTAAAACTATCCAATCGAGCTCAAATTTGTACCATTTATAGCTAATTAGTTGTGCAACTAGCAGATAAAATTTGAGAATATTCCCTACACATTATAGAAAGTTACAGGTTGCTGAATATGTTCGAGATAATATGTAAAAGATACATGCTTCTACTAATTTGCAACTAACGCCGTCTACTGACAAGTAATATTTAAGTAATCATGGTGCTAAGATGTACGGTATGGAAATTTCGCAACTCTAATAAAGTAGTTCATATTTGAGTGTTCTTCGTTTAATTGCTATATCTCTGGATCAAGTGAACCGAATGAAATGCGACATTGCACAATTATTACTAATACATAGCTCTTTGAAAAACCTTTGACTTGACTTATACACGTTCAAAGAAAACAAACTTACAGCTTGTTGATTACTTCACGAAAAAATATCAATCATTTGAATGATTTTACAAATGTGTAACTATCGCCGCCTAGTGGACCATTAACTGTAAGCTCTTGACTCACTTAACAACGTTGTCGAAGACACCAACTTTCTAAGTGGTGAGAGTCCTGAGATATATGAAATTTAGAATTTGCCGTTTATTGGTGGAATTTCTAATTAAACGATCCATCACCATCCGTCATGGCATCGCAAATAAAATTATTAGAAAGCATTGAATCAGTTTAACCAGACATAACATAACATAACAATAATAGGGAATAGGGTCAACAATTGAAAATAAACTTTCTAAAACACAATATGTGTCTAAAAACTTAAAGCTGAAGCTTAAACAGTTTTCGCAAATACGGCTCTGCACTCATTGTGCAGTGTGGCGGCTGTATCACTTCCATCACCAAGCCACGTTTGTGTTGATGATGATGGCTTTCAGCCTCTTGTCTATTCATGTGCAGTTATAGCCGTGCTGGTTAGAGCGCAGGATACTGTGTATCACCATGATAGTGTCTCGGTTCGATTCCCGCTGCCGCCCGAATTTCTTTTTAAACATGTATTGGTATTTAATGCCGCCGCGGCTGCCATGATCAGTCTAAAAATAGAACAAATAATGAGAATCCAGTGCGACAGAGCACACGCACACATGCGAAATTTTCCTTTTCCAGATTCTAGGAAGCCAATACAATTTTTGGTATACTGCCACCTACCAATTTTTGTATTTGCAAGGCCCTAATACAATATTTGTATATGTTTCATACCCAATTGTATTAGAATCTGCCAATCTCAGGTTGCGTGTAGGACCGAATGGACGCAGTTAAAGCGTGTTGGATTTCGGAAATACGGCGGCCTTCTGCCGCCTCAGTTCCTCAATCCTCCATGCGGCTTCGTCGCATGGTTCGACCGTTGCTTCTTGCGAGAAATGCATTCAAGTTGATTTATCGTTGTTGCGCATTTATTGCTAAATTATTTTTAGCTTGCGTTTTGCTTTTGTTTTTCAATTGGTAATTTTTAAACTAAATATGAAAAAATCGAATTGATTTATGGAAAATTTAAACTTTTTTTGTGGAAAAGATTCGTTATTTATTGCAATTGTTGACTTATTTGTGGAAATTCCGAATTTTGTATTGCTCAAAAATCAAGTATTTATTGGAAGCTTTGATTTATTTATGCACTTTTTGATTTTTTTAATGGAAATTTTGTAGTGTATTATTGCACTTACCATTACTTCTTTATTAACAACTAGCTGTCCCGGCAGACGTTGTACTGCCATTTTGATTGTGATTGTTTGACATCTGCTGGGGAGTCATTTTGGCACCGCACTCTAGATTGGTTTTATTGTGATCGTTTTGAATTTCTTCCTCGCTCATAACAATTTCAGTTATTTCTCAATTGCTCTTCTTTGAAGTTGATTTTCGTAACTTTTTTCACTTATAAACACAGCCACAATGAATACGAATCAAACCCTGCAAGAGTCATCCCGATTGGTTCAGCCGTTCGTGAGTTTTGTTGCCTCAAAGGGACTTCAAAGTCATTTTTATATATATAGATTTATGATTTTATTATGAAAAATGATCACTTTTTTATGAATCGGTTATATTTTAATCGTGGAAAAATATTTCTTATACATTTACCTCTTGTGAATTCCTCCGTAGATTCCAAAAAAGTTTCTTTATGGAATTCTTAACAAATTCCTCCAACAAATTTATCAGGGATGCAGGATGAGAAAGCTCGTGATAATTAACTGCGGAATTAATAGAACACCAAGTTGGCACGTTATACCTATTTTCTTCTTTGGGTACTCCCCTCAGGAATCTCCAGAAACTCTCCCAAGGATTCTTTCTAATAATTCCCCATGTACTCTTCCAGGAACTCCTCCAAAGTTTACTTTGGAAATGCTTCCATAAGTAACTTCTTCAGGAACTCTTTCAAGGAATTCATTAGGAATTCCTCTACAGATTTCGTTAGGAAATTCATTCACAAATTATTCCAAAAATCCTTTGGGTATTGCAACATGCATGCTTTCGGGATTCTTTATGGATAATTTTGAAAATTTATTCAAGAATTTCATAGGATTATTTTCCAAATATTTTTTTAAAATTTCCGTCAGCAGAATTGCAGCAGCAATTCCAGTAATCCTCCAATAATCCTTCAAACGCTTCTCTCAAGGATTCTTACGAGGATTTTGTGTGAACCATTAGTAAATAAATGATTAATTTGAGGGTCGCTCTGTGATCCATGTGGTCACTCACTCTCTGTTGTAGGCTTTTTTACCCCATTCCCGGTACAACAAGTAAACAAAACTGTGCACTACCTACATTCACAACGAAACGACCATTTTCGTCCACTTCTTCCATCTGAATCAGATACCTTATTGCGTGAACTTGTTGTCAACAGTGATTGTTGTGAAGATTTTCTGCCGGAAAGTTGATTTTGAACGATTTTACTGCACCTAGTCTAGTGCCAGTTCTCGGCACCAGTGCCGAACTTTCAGCAAAATCAAATAGGAAATCTCTTCCTCACCCATATTTGTGCTGCCGAAGAGCACTCGTCTGCGTGTAATATTTGTTTTGAGCACTTGTGCGGCTTCAGACTGTGGATCCCGTTGCGGGAATGATTATTAGCGCATTTTCCCAAAAGTACACGCGGCAAATCCCTGAGGAAAGGAACAGCCGCGATTTTTGCTCCCCTTTTACTCAATTCTTATGGGAGATAACATTGCGGCGTTTCCTCAAGTGCGGTTGTTCCTTTCCTAGAGGATTTGCCGCGTGGAATTTCGTGCAAATGCGCGTTTGGAACATTACAAAGGCCGCGCGGTGTATCATATTCAGCAAACCAGTCAATACCTACGGAAGTGCGTTTGGAAAATATGCGGCAAGTGATATTTTGATTTGTTTTGCTGTGAGTTACCGGGAATTAACGCGGGTGCCCAAGTAATTCGGAACCCTATATATCAGTACAAATAAGTACAGCTTTTTGCGTATAGATAATCTGTGATTGACCATCTGGCAATCGAAATGGTTATGTCAAAAAGTAAGCAAGTCAGAAGTAAACTACCGCTGGTACCAGTACTCCATACGACCAATAGAAGTGTAGTTTTCCTGTTCGAGTAAATAGAGTTCACCCTCGGAACGAAGTGGTATCTGTAGCGACAGACTTCCGGAACGCTCTATGTGCGAAAATATATTTCTTCAAGAATTTCTCCTAAGGTTACTTCACATATTCCATCGAGAATTACACCAACGACTCTTTCTGGAATTACTTTTACTTTCCTTTCAAAAATTCATTCATGAATTCCTCCATGGCAATTCATGCAAGAAATTGCGGTGGGGTTCTATTTTCCTACCGAAATGTCCACCACTTAAGCACCATAAGGCTAGTGAACAACTTTGCCGGAAGAATATCATGATATGAAATAAAACATGTCAAACAAATGCATTAAACATTTTAATAAACGCTGGCCCAAAGTAGCGTTCCACGTTTGCCAGTTTTCAAATTCATTAGCTATCTGTACAACTAATTTAAAGATACACTCTTTGGCGAGCGTTCGTGTGAGACAGTCGCAACTTTTCGTTCGTCCGGTTTGTCTCCAGATATTCCCATTTCGGAAGCTAATTTCCATAGCGCTAGTTTTCCGAGTGATCAAGTGTTTAAGTGGTTATCCCTAGTGGGACGCGTGCGGTTGGCTAGGCCACTATTTTTGCCGCAAAAGTTCAGTTAGTTTGAGAAAATTTCACGTTTTTATTGTATCACGTGGCAGATTGACCGATTATCGAGCACAGCAGTGCAGCACCCCCCGCATACCACGCCGCTCGCGCGGCCGTGATCGGGTTCTTCCAGTGAGTACCAAGCTCATCGTCGTCGACAACAGCAGCCCACCGAGAGAAGAGCAGAGAGCGTGACGGGCGCTCAGCAGCAGCTCGCCTCCTCCCAGTGCGGGCGATCCGATCGCTGTCGTCGTCAAGCCTGTGGCTATACAGAGTGCACAAAGATAAGTACATAAAGTTACCCTTCGTTGTTCCCCCTCTCCACTGACTCTTTGATTAGATTTAATTTGGTATATAAGCATTTTTTTTTCTCACTTTTCCTGTAGCGTTATTTTTGTCCCTTGTTTTTCGATTATTTCTCGTCCCCGTGATAGTGTTAATTTTTGAGTGCCCCGTGGTGGTAGTTAGCTACCACAATGGGCGATGATGAAGATGGCGGGGGTACGTCGTACCGCATCAACGAAGCTACATTATTGGCATCGGATTGCTCGAGCCAACATGGCGATGTAAATGCTAATCCCTTTGTCTCCCTTCACCCTGACGCTTCTGCAATGGACACCAACAGTAAATCTGTTTCGACGTCCCCCCGCCTCAAGGCCTACCCTCCCGACTTTGGCGGGCCATATGTTGTTTTCTTCCGACCCAAAGGCAAACGTTTGAACACCGTTCAGATTAGCAAGGACTTGACAAAGCGGTTTTCTTCTGTTATCGCCATTGACATGGTTGGTACAGGAAAGCTTCGGGTTTCGGTTGGTGACCGAAAGCAGGCTAATGAGATTGTGGCCTATGAGCTCTTCACACTTGAATATTTCGTTTACATTCCAAGCCATCAGGTCGAGATCTCGGGGAAGGTCGCCGAAGGATCTTTGACCTGCGAAACGATCATGCAAGGCTGTGGTCGCTTCAAGAACCCTTCTCTTCCTCCTGTCCAGATACTGGACTGCCGGCAACTGCATTCGGTCTGCCAGGAGGGCGAGAAAAAGGTTTACACACCATCGGATGAGTTTTGTGTGACCTTCTCCGGATCAGCATTACCAGACCTGCTGGTTATTGGCAAACTTCGGCTACCTGTGCGGCTGTATGTACCAAAGGTTATGAACTGCACCAATTGCAAGCAGCTGGGCCACACTGCCCAGTACTGCGGCAACAAACCTCGCTGTGCAACATGCGGGGAGAGACATGTGGACGGTGCGTGTAAAACGCCACCCAAGTGTGTTTATTGTGGCAGTGACCGTCCACATGATCTCAATGTCTGCCCGAAGTACATACAGCAAAAAAAAACATCAAAAACGGTCGTTGCAGCAGCGTTCAAGGCGAAGCTACGCCGAGATGCTGAAGAAAGCTGCTCCGGTCGTTGAATCACGCAACATCTACTCGTCTTTGTCTCTCGATGATCAAGGCTCCGACTCTGAGGTTGGAGACGGGGTTCCCTTTGTTTTCAAAGGTGAAACGAGGAAACGGATGAGGCTCCAGAGACCAACCAAAAAACCTCGGAATCTGCCTAGCAGTGACCCCCAACCCACCGTGACAAATTCTAGGAGTGTTAAGAAAGGCACCAAACGTTCACCTCCTGGATTCAAAATCCAAGATGAACGGGACTTTCCTTCGCTCCCGGGAACATAAAAAATCCCAGATGTTCCAATTTTTTCGACTTCTCAGCCAGAGGGACAGCATTCAGAGAACCAGGAACAACCCCTTGGTGCTCCGATGTTTACGCTGTCTTGCATCGTAGACATCATTCTCAACTTCTTCAATGCTCCCGACTCAGTGAAGAACATTATTAAAGGACTTCTTCCTTGTGTGTCCCCTCTTTCGAAGCAGCTGGCTTCTAAAATGCCTCTTCTTGCGACAATCGTATCTTTCGATGGCTAATTTAACCACCGAGGTCGAAGATATGATTTCTGTGCTACACTGGAACTGTCGTAGTATAGTACCGAAATTAGACGTTTTTAAATTTTTACTTAGCAATTTACAATGCGATGTTTTTGCGCTCTCCGAAACATGGCTGACACCTGATGTGACCCTACCTTTTACCGATTTCAATATCATCCGCCTTGATCGATCCGACTCGTATGGAGGGGTGCTTTTAGGGATCAAAAAGCAGCACTCATTTTATAGAGTCGATTTACACCCGATGACAGGCATTGAAGCCGTCGCATGTGCAGTGACTATCCGGGGGAGAAGCCTAAGTTTCGCCTCCATTTATCTTCCACCGAGAACTGCGATATCTCGCAGAGATCTGGCTCACATCTGCTCGGTTATGCCTGAGCCACGGCTGCTGATGGGAGATTTTAACTCCCATGGTATAGGCTGGGGGGAACTGTACGATGATAGCCGTTCATCTTTGATATATGACCTCTGCGACGACTTCAACATGACAATTTTGAACACTGGGGAAGTTACGCGAGTGGCACCTCCAGCTAAAGATGGCAGTCCTAGAGACAGCCGATTAGACCTCTCAATCTGTTCGAGCTCACTATCGCTGGAGTGCACATGGAGGGTTATCCAGGATCCCCATGGTAGTGATCATCAGCCGATCGTTGTTTCTATTTCCAATGGCCCACAGCAGCTTCCATCTATTGGCATCACCTATGACCTCACGAAACACATTGACTGGGGGAAGTACGCGGAAGCAATCATCGACGGTGTGCAATCTGTAGAAGTCCTTCCACCGCGGGAAGAGTATCAGTTTCTCTCAGAACTGATCATCGGTAGCGCGCTCCAGGCACAACGTCGGCCAGTACCAGGTCCGTCGGTTCGTAGGAAACCCCCCAATCCATGGTGGGACAGTGAGTGTACAGAAATCTATCGCGAGAAATCCGCGGCGTTTAAAGAGTTTCGTAAACGCGGTACGGTCGAAAACTTTGAGCGGTACGCTTCCCTTGAACGCAAGTTTAAGAACTTGATCAAGGCGAAGAAAAGCGGTTATTGGCGTCGCTTCGTCGAGGGCTTGTCGCGCGAGACTTCGATGAAAACTCTTTGGAACGTCGGGAGAAGAATGCGTAACGCGTCGTCGGTTAACGAGGATCGGGAAAGCTCTCCCCGGTGGATTCTCAAGTTCGCAAAAAAAGTTTGACCAGATTTCGTACCCGTGGAGCGAATAATTCGTAACGTTTCCGAAGATAGGGATGACATGAATAGACCGTTTTCGATGGTGGAATTCTCACTTGCTCTCCTTTCATGTAACAATTCTGCTCCAGGGATGGATCGAATCAAGTTCAACATGCTTAAAAACCTCTCTGACGTCGCTAAGAGGCGCTTGTTGAACTTGTTCAATCAGTTCCTGGATAACAACATCGTTCCGGATGATTGGAGGCAAGTGAGAGTGATAGCTATTCAAAAACCAGGGAAGCCCGCGTCGGATCATAACTCGTACCGTCCAATCGCGATGTTGTCTTGCCTACGGAAGTTGTTGGAGAAGATGATTCTCTTTCGACTGGACAAATGGGTTGAATCGAAGGGCATGTTGTCAGATACACAATTTGGTTTCCGCAGAGGCAAAGGAACGAACGACTGTCTTGCGTTACTTTCTTCAGAAATTCAGCTTGCCTTTGCTCAAAAACAGCAAATGGGCTCAGTGTTTTTGGATATTAGGGGGCTTTTGATTCAGTTTGTGTCGATGTTCTTTCCGACAAACTCCACGAAAGTGGCCTTTCACCAATTTTAAACAACTTTTTGTATAATTTGCTGTTTGAGAAGCAGATGAGATTTGCTCATGGTGACTTGACAGTTTCACGAATTAGTTACATGGGTCTCCCCCAGGGTTCATGTCTAAGCCCCCTTCTTTACAATTTTTATGTCAGAGACATAGATGATTGTCTCATGGAAAATTGCACGTTAAGACAGCTTGCGGATGACTGTGTTGTTTCTGTGACGGGATCAATAGCAGTTGATCTGCAAGGACCATTACAGGATACTTTGGACAATTTGTCCACTTGGGCTCTCAAGCTGGGTATCGAGTTCTCTCCGGAGAAAACTGAGATGGTTGTCTTTTCTAAAAAACACAAACCGGCTAAGTTTCCGCTCGTTCTGATGGGTAAGACAATCACTCATAGCATGTCTTCTCACCTGGGGGAAGCACATTGTGTATCTGATACAAAAATGCCAAAAGCGAATCAATTTTATGCGAACTATTACCGGAACATGGTGGGGAGCACACCCGGAAGATCTGATCAGGCTGTACCAAACAACCATTCCGTCGGTTTTAGAATACGGTAGCTTCTGTTTTCAATCCGCGGCGAAAACACACTTACTGAAGATTCAACGGGTTCAGTACCGTTGCCTTCGGATCGCGTTAGGTTGCATGAACTCAACTCACACTATGAGCTTAGAGGTACTTGCTGGTGTACAGCCTCTGACAGACCGCTTTGCGGAGTTATCGTTCCGGTTCCTCATCCGATGCGAGGTTGTGAATCCATTGGTCATTGAAAACTTCGAAAAGCTGCTTGCACAGAACCCTCAAACTCGTTTTATGAGTGTGTACTACTGGTACATGACGTTGGAGGTAAGCCCATCTCCGGTTAACACCAATCGTGATAACTTCTCAGACTTCGACAGTTCCTCTGTGGATTTTGATCTGTCCATGAAGGATGAGATCACCGGAATACCAGAATCTTTTCGTTCCGTGTGTATTCCACAAATTTTTGCAAGTAAGTTCGGGCATGTTAGCGGGGACAGACCCAAGTAACAGAACTAGCTGAATAACAGTTTCTTAAGCTTAAGTTTGCTTAAGAGCAGTTTGTTCCACTCTTGTACAGCAAAAATGTTTGTTGGGGACAGTTCTTCACAGATGGTTCGAAAACCGATCATTCGACTGGTTTCGGTGTCTACAACGAATTTCATAGCGCCACCTTCATGCTTCAAAAGCCATGCTCGGTATACATTGCTGAGCTAGCGGCTATATACTACACCTTAGAGTACATTCGCACTCTCCCACCTGAGCACTACTTCATTTTTACCGACAGTCTAAGTTCTCTGGAGGCTGTTCGGTCAATGAAACTGATGAAGCACTCAGCGTACTTCCTGAATGGAATTCGCCAAGTCTTGAGTGCTTTGTCCAAACGCTCATACACCATCACCATAGCTTGGGTCCCTTCACATTGCTCAAGTCCGGGTAATGAGAAAGCGGACTCTCTGGCTAAGGTGGGCGCTAGCGAAGGCGATATTTACGAGCGTCAAATTGCCTTCGACGAATTTTTTGCATTAGCCCGTCAGGAGACCTTGATCAGCTGGCAACACAAATGGAGAGATGGAGAGATGGGTAGATGGTTGCACTCCATCATTCCGCAGGCATCGAAGAAGCCATGGTTCAAAGGGTTGGATTTAGGCCGCGATTTCATTCGTGTAATGTGTCGGCTGATGTCCAACCACTATTTGTTAAACGCACATACCTTCCGTATTGGGCTCTCGGAAAGCAATCTCTGTGACTGCGGCGTGGCTTACCAGGATATCGAACATGTCGTGTGGGGATGCGATGAGCATCGTGAAGTCAGATCTGAGCTGTATGAAACTCTCCGGGTCCGAGGAAAACAACAGAAACCCGTTAGAGAAGTGTTGGCAGGCCTTGATTTGGAGTACATGGATCTTATTTACCAGTTTTTGAAACGTGTTGATGTCAGAACTTGATCTCGTACGTTCCTTGTTTTCGTTGCCCGAAATTTGGTTTTGTTGTTCGCTCCCTGTCTTTCGTTGCCCCCCCTTTCCGTTTGTCCTCTTCTTGTCGTTGTCTTCCGATAAAGCCCTTTCTGTTTAGTCCCGTTACAGATCAGGACAGTCGGTCCCATCAAGGTTTTTAGTATAAGATAGCAAGTAATTTAGTATAAGTCCCTTAATTCCCTCCTTTCCAACTTTATATAATTGTTATCCCTAACCTCGAAACAGCCGCGAGTACTTCGGCTCCCAAAACTAACCTAGTATTAAGTCAGTATAAATTTAAAAAACAACATGTAAAATCAACATAAAAAAAATGTAAAGACGATTTCGGCTCTGTTATGCCCAAGTGGCGCCCGAGCCTTCCAAATAAACGAATAAGTAAAAAAAAAAAAATTTAAAGATACGAAGATATAATTGTGATGAATTGCGTGCGCTGGCTCCCCAGCTCTGAAGTCGTGCACGCAGGCTGTGGTGCACAACAAGCGCACAAGACATTGAAGCTGAGGGGCCAAATGGGTTGTAGTTACGCGCATGTGGTAACGTCATACTTTCCCTTTCTTGTATGTTGGATCAACAAGTCCATTTATAGAGGAGCTAGCAATACGAAGAACAATTTATATAGCTTATATCGTCCTTCACTCTAAGTGATGGCGTCATTGATAAAAACGACGAGTTCGTGTTCCAGGTTCTTGGCTTCCTAGGTTTGAATCCCTGGGATTTATGTAAGTTAACGTCGAGCCCGCGCAATTATAACTATTTGCACATCAGCAGAAATGCACATGGACCAGCGCCAGCACCGGCACCGAGGTCAGGTATCAGAAGGCCGGCTCCAGAGGCACGTTATCCTCCATTTGGGACATTTGTGCCATAGCCATACATATAAGCCTATTTCATAATTTACCTGAGGGAGCGTGGGACAAGGGATGGGAATTAGGAAAGCGAAAGGTGATGAAATAGGAAGGAGTACCCTAGAAGAGGGAATGAATGCATAAGCGCAACGAGAGCTCATAGCCCCTACCACAACGGGTTCAATCAATGCCCTGAAAAGGACACTGTAAAACGCATAAGCGTAAAGAGAGCCTATAGCTCATTGGAGGTAGCTTGTGGCGTCATGCGACTTTCAATATGACATTGAATGGCACGGCATCAAAAGCAATCTCAATATTCAAAAAATCACCCATGCAAAAACTACGTTTGAGCGAGTACTTTCTTGAAAACATATACAACTTTGTGTAAAAGAGTCACTGTGGACATCCCAAATTGCGAGGCATGTGAGTTCACATGAATAGCCATGTCAGCCAGACGAACATCACAGATGTAATAACCCAGGTAACCACTAAGCACTGTTCTGAGCAAACAGCTTTTCAGTGCTAAGTAGCTCTATATAAGCATTCCTAATGCTTATAGGCACTATAACCAGTAAGAACTAAATTAAGCCCTGTAAGCCTATATAAAGCCTACAAGCTGTAAAGAAGTTTGTCAGTGCTGTCACAGGGCTTGGAGCACATGACGTTTATATCAATCAAAATAGATTTCGACCAAAACAGACTCGAGTCGGTCATGATCAATACATTTTAAACATCCATGTCGGACGGGATTGACGAAACGGGATTATTTTTGTTGTTGGCATGTTTATCGGAATGGTGTTGTTAAATTGATTGTGGAATTTGGTTATCTTGATTATTCCATTTTTTTTTTCAATCAAGACTCCAGCTCGTTTCCCTCTTCTTGTGAAACGTTTCCCGACCATTTATATAAACATTGCTTCTCCTGCATCAATTCCTGCGTTCGTCACCACCAACCTTGCCACTGAATCATCCTCATCCCATATCATTTTCAACCCTCGAAATGCCCAAACTATTTTGTTTTTCATGGTTTAAATACTAGTTTGATCACACCATTCCCATGGTGCATTGGTGGAGCAGATGAGAAAGGCAACGGACTTGGACTTGATCAGGAACTCGGAGTACAACAGCTAGAATCTGGATGAAGTAGCAAAAAAGCAACTTCAATGGAAGCGAAGGAAGTTAGAAAAGAACAGAAGATAAACATTTTTTTTTCTTTTTTCTTTGTCTCACTTTTGACAACTTTCGTTCCAGAGACTTGGTACGATATTTTAAAGTTGGCCGTATATCAGCCGAATAATTCGCCAAAAGTGGCTTTTGAGCAGCTCTATAAGAGGACATAGAACCAACTAGCTCTGTTAGCCAGGTTCTACATTCGACTATAGAGCCGACTTAATGCCATTTTTACGGCTAGAGCTGCTCAAAAGCCACTTCTGGCGAATTATTCGGCTGATTTACGGCCAACTTTAAAATATCGTACCAAGTCTCTGGAGCGAAAGTTGTCAAAAGTGAGACAAAGAAAATAAATACAAAAAAATTTGTTTATCTCCTGTGCTTTTCTAACTTCCTTCGCTTCTATTCAAGTTGCTTTTTTGCTACTTTATCCAGATTCTAGCTGTTGTCCTCCGGGTTCCTGATCAAGTCCAAGTCCGTTGTCTTTCTCATCTGCTCCACCAATGCACCATGGGAATGGTGTGATTAAACTAGTATTTAAACCATGAAAAACAAAATAGTTTGAACATGTCGAAGGTTAAAAATGATAAAGGATGTGGATGTTTCAGTGGTAAGCTTGGTGGTGACGAACGCAGGAATGTTTATATAAATGGTCGGGAAACGTTTCAGAAGAAGAGGGAAACGAGCTGGAGTTTGTCTTGAATGAAAAAAAAATGGAATAATCAAGATAACCAGATTCCATTACCTGTTTAACAACACCATTCCGATAAACATTCCAACAACAAAAATAATCCCGTTCCGCCAAACCCGTCCGACATGGATGTTTAAAATGTATTGATCATGACCGAGTCGAGTCTGTTTTGGTCGAAATCTATTTTGATTGATATAAACGTCATGTGCTCCAAGCCCTGTGACAGCACTGACAAACTTCTTTACAGCTTGTAGGCTTTATATAGGCTTACAGGGCTTATTTAGTTCGGACTGGTTATAGTGCCTATACGAATTAGGAATGCTTATATAGAGCTATTTAGCACTGAAAAGCTGTTTAATGGCCGTTTTAATGCTCAGAACAGTGCTCAGTGGTTACCTGGGTTATGGTATACCACAATGGAGGGCGTTGTAGGTACAAAACCACAATGAAACTCTCTTGGAGTAGCAATGGAAGCGAGTTATCTATAAAATGTGGTCGCAGCCAATTACACAGCTAATCGCGTTCGGTAATTTTTACCGAAATCTCAACCGCTGAGCGTTCGGTAATGGATTTTAAAAGAAATTCTGTGAAAAAATAACAAATTTCGGTAAAATGTTATCGTTTATCTGTCAAACTCTAACGAACTTCGGTAAAAGTTGCTACCTTTACCGATTTTTTCCTGTAAAACAAACTTAACGGTTGAGATTTCGGTAAAACATTACCGAAGTCGGTGATTTTTTTCTAACTGTGTAGTACAGGTTACCTAGTTTGTTAAGCAGGGACGTCTGAATACGCAAATTTTGCGAAGGAACACTAAAAAGTGCAAAGAAGGTCAAATGGAGACATCTCATCTGACACATGTCATTCAGTCAACTCATGATAAATTCTGCTGATGTAGAGTTGGAATAGATGCAATTCTATGTTAAGTTATCCATGTATGTACCTAAGTAATCCATCAAACTGAAGCATCTCAAATTAATGTTTGAGCTATTTCAGATGATGTAACCATCGTAGCAATACTGCCAATATCAGCAAAAAGATGCTGAATACAAGAGCTTGTTTGAAGGCGTGCATAAGGAAAGGTTGAAACATACTAAGATATAGCATGCTCGAGGCAGGACACTTCATTTATAAAGAAAGAGGCAAAACTGGGTTCACAAGGTAAACTATACAGAAGTTACCCTACGACAATGAACTTTTTGAAGTAGAGGGCTACGTAGAGGGCACTTGGGCTACGCACGCTTTTTACGCTGAAAGTTGATCTGAGGTTTCGTAGCCGTAGCTACTACCCAAACTAGACAGAATTACACTCTTCACAATCACAGCACAAAAAGGAAATATCAACGACAAACCAAATCGGTGTCAATTGAAAAACGCCAATGGGGGAAACGCCTTAAGCGAACCCATATAGGTAGCAATGTAAGCTAATTTACAACATTTGAATAATCCTGCCCTTATTTAGCCTCAAATTTGAGACTTAAGGCGAAACTGGAAGCATTTCCTCACTTTTTGGTTTTTGATTTTTTAATAAATAACGAAGCAATATTTCCAAAATCGGTTTTCGTGCACATGAAGAGTATGGATCAAGGTATCTTCTGATTTTTTTGTAGTGGAAAATATTTTTCGTTTTTGCAAAAACCATTTTTGAACAAAATTCCACAAAAAAATGGTTTCTGCAAAAATGGTAAACATTTTCCAACTCAAAAAAATTCAGAAGATACCTTGATCCATACTCTACATGTGCACGAAAACCGATTTTGAAAATATTGCTTCGTTATTTAATAAAAAATCAAAAACCGAAAAAATGAGAAAATGCTTCCAGTTTCGCCTTAAGAAGGGCAACTGATTATCTCGGAGGAACGCAAGGTCCACTGCACCTTTGCTCCGGTTAGCGCAGTAAGAGCGTAATACTGTGGAGGACGCCCTAATTCTCCACAGGCACTGTTAGGCACTGTGGTTAGGTTTTTATTAGACCCCCCCTAACCATTCATTCCTTGGCACGGCATAACACCATGAATTAGGGGTCACCTGTTTAGTGGACTCTTACCACTGGATCAGGCGGTCCATAGTGTTATTCTTAGCCAATTTGTCTCGCTACTACACAGCTATCTAGGCTGATCGGGAAAAGAAGTTAATATTGATGGTTAATTTCCAAGCGAGCTCGAACTACCCCAGCTCTGAAGTCGTGCACGCAGGCTGTGGTGCACAACAAGCGCACAAAACATTGAAGCTTAGGGGCCAAATGGGTTGTAGTTACGCGCATGTGGTGACGTCATACTTTCCCTTTTTTGTATGTTGGATCAGCAAGTCTATTTATAGAGGAGCTAGCAATACGAAGAACAATTTCAGCTTATATCGTCCTTCACTCTAAGTGCTGCGATGGCCTCATTGATAAAAACGACGAGTTCCTATTCCAGGTTCTTGGCTTCCTAGGTTCAAATCCCTGGGATTTATGTAAGTTAACGCCGAGCCCGCGCAATTATCATCAAGCACCGGCACCGAGGTCAGGTTACTCCCTTGAGTCGACAACGGAAAGGAATGCCTGGTTGGCAAGTATGTTAGGTAGCACATGGTACGATAGGCCTTTGTAATAATTAATATTAGAGAATAAAATCAGTCTTGTTTTGGCAGTGAAGTGAAATAGTTCATTTTTCAACAACCCTTTCCAGCTTGAGTAGCTTATAGTTGGCGCAGTCGTGCCGCAGTCAGTTCGAGTGGTAAGTGCATGTTTCGTGCCGTGAATCACCGCCAAGAGAAGACTATCAGCTCGCGTGGAAAAGTGACATTTTAAGTGAGTTTTTCATCTGCAAGCGGCATCCTGAGGGGGTATCAGGACAAACAGCAGGGACACAGGATCAGAACCTGGCAACGAACCCTCCCTGGCCATCGAAATCGAGGAATACGATCATCAGTGATTGAAGGTAAGTCATAGTTTAAGTTTTACTATTTTAGAAAGTGTTAGAAAGTTTAAGTGAATAGAGCATCGAGTGTTTCAGATTTGCCGGAGCAATTAGACAATCCTCTGCGAATCGTGGAAGATCGCAATCGCAGAGCGGAGCGAGCAAATGAGCAGAAGCCCTTCAGGCTGCAGGTCATGCTCAGCAAGTACCAGACCCCGCATCATCCGTGCAGCTAGCCCCAAATTCGACTTCTCCACCATTTCCAAAGATTCCGAGCCTCATTAGAATGGTCCCGGAATTTAGAGGAAATCCACGTGATATGCCACGGTGGATCGATTCCGTAGAGGAAAAATTAAGAGAATCAAAGTTATTTGTGCCAAATCAAGACATACCTCAATATTTGCCCATTTGGACGAGCCTATTTAGAGACAAAAATAAAGAAAAAGCAAGCGATGGCCTCTCCGCGAGCCAAACACCTTTGGAGTGGGACTTGATAAAAAGCACGTTGGATTCTAAGAGGCTGCTGCCAACCCCGACGACAAATGAGCGTGAAATTCTTCATGCACTCATGTTACACAGAACCTAAAATGAACTAAGTCCCATAACCTCTTTTGTGCATTTTTACCATTATGACTTTTTTGCAGATTGCAGCAAAAATTACGACGGCAATAAAAATACCGTGACCGTACTTAGTTCCTTTCACTTAAAGCTGCACATTAGGGCTTCCAAATTTCCCGGGATTCAGCTTCCCTGGAAACGGGAAAAAATATGACCATTTCCCGGGATTTCCCGGGATCCCAGGAAATGAGAAAATTTGATTTTTAAGCATAAAATGTATTTATTTTAAAGAAAATCGCTTATCAGATATTATATGTTTCCATTTCCGATTATAGACTGTGTACAAATTAGCAAATTTCACGATAGGAAGGTTCATAGTTTACCATTGGTGCATTTCAAGTACGATTTCAACTAACATCAAATAATGAAATTTTGACTTGAAATACATAAACGTGTATTGCTAAAAGTAGTTAATAGTTTATTGATAATTTTGAGTACAGTAACAAGCATACAACAACCCCATTATTGCTCAATTTAATCTTAAGATTTATTCCTAAAATTCACAAACACATTGCCATACTTAATGAACAGATACAATAACACGAGTACATAACACCCGATACAAAAAAAAATAACTATAACCTACGATAACCGCCAAAGAAAAAAAAACGGAAAAAAAAACTTTCGGTGACAGGTTGCGAAGTTAACGTTAAGAGCTAAAAGGGTAAAAACCTATTGAAGCCCAATAATGGCTCAATGCGTGCTATTATCTGATCGTCTAATTAAAGCCTGTATCCGCAATAATCGGGACACCGAAATACACCTGTAACTCTTCAATAGATACATTGAAATTGCTCAAATTTGGCCTCATAACATCTTGAGATGTGTTCATTTCACCTACAAAATTTCATGTGGATCGTTGCAGTACTTTTTGTTGTAGCGATGAAAGGGTAGAATGTGCGCCATTGAATTTTGTACAGACTCTAGTTTTGCTTTCCAGCGCTGTAACTTTTGAATTTGGCGAAGAAAATGGCTGAAATTTTGAACACAAACCTCTCAATCTACATTTGTTGCATAGGCAAAATTTCAAGAAAATCGATGCACTATCAACAATTTCATAGTCGAAACATGTATTGGGACTGAACGTGATTTTAGCCCCTCAGACATCAATCAGTCAGCACCCTTTATTGTTTCGATTGTACTATTGAAAGTACTATACCAATAATCATCAAATTTTGCAGGCATAATGTACACGTAATCAACTATCTTCTGTAAAAATTTCATGAAAATTGTCAGAGAAATTCAAAAGTTATGAATAGGCAAACATCACACATGAAAAACACGAAAAATTTTCACTAACACTCACCCCTATCAACACCAGTACGTTTCAAACCAATTGATCAAAGTTGATGAAATTTTGCAAGAAAGTGTCTCTATAAGTATCATAACTGCTAACGAAATTTTATTATTATCATCACAGAACTTTGATTTGTAGCGTAAAAGAACCATCTATTATGCGAATGAAAATTGGTCCTGATTGTACAAAATGCTTAAAACCACGTCTGTTTGTTTTTCATCCACAGTTAAAAGTAATGCGTCGATTTTTATGAAATTTGGCACACATAATAAACATACACCAAAGAGTTCTCGGTCAATGATTTGGCCAATTTTACCGATTCATTACAGAGCTACAGCCATACTTCTGTGTCCCGATTATTGCGGATACAGGCTTTAGCAAGAGCTGTATGAGGTTGTTGCACCATGATCAAGTACCAATGCACAAATTGATTTGTTCTTAAACAGTTGAGCAGTCATTAAGACCTTGTAGAAAGTCGGCTATACACAGAACTCTGACTGTATTGCGTCTTACTTGGTTGGTGGTGGAACTAAAGGATGAACTCTATATTTTGAAGCAGTATAAAAAAAAAGAATCGTTGTCGGTTGAAATCAGCTTTAATGCCTTCATATTATTCAGAGGATGTTATCTGCTTAAGCGTTAAGCTCGAATTATATAACATCAACATAAATAACATCTGCATAGAGGTCATGTGATTTGACGAACGTTAATCAAGAATCTGGGTAAATCAATCATTGACTCGCCATTTTAAATTGGTCATTAAACACTTGACAAAAAATAGACAATAGAAACAAAAATCCCGGGAAATTCGGGAAACCCGGGATACAAAAATTTGATTCCCGGGATTCGGGAATCCCGGGAAATTTCATTTCCCGGAAAATCCATCCCGGGATTGGAAGCCCTACTGCACATGTTCTGCATTTAATCTCTATATTGCTAGAAAAATATAACACTAGTTTACAGCATTTTTGAACTCGGTAACCTGATGATCATTTTTGGTGTAGAATCATGCCCTGAGTTCGAAAACGCGAAAGAAAAAAAATTACAGTAGAGCGGAAATTTTTTCGACTTTCCATACAAGGTTGATGATTTGAAATCGATTTTTGTTCTATTTTTAAGCAAAGTCGCTCACTTCAAACATCTCATTCTCCGTAATGAATGCTCTGATTGAGCTGAAATTTTTACTGTATCTCGCCTACATATGATATGTCAAACAAACGTCGAGAAAGAATTTTTAAGTTGTTTTTTTTTCTTATTAAAAAAATGCATTTCCTCACAAAATTTTTGGAATTTTGCTAAAATTTAAGAAGATCGTCCATAAAACTCGCCAATATCTTGAATTTCATCAATCTGACGCAAAACCTGTATTCAGATGTTCGAATGGCATTGTATTCAGCTTTTAATTTATGGAAAAAGATTTTAAATTGGTTGAACAAAACGCAATATATTTGAACTTCAGTAAATTACATATTTTGAAAAGTTGCAAAACTCGATAGTGAGCTAAATCTCAAAAACTGTTCCACTTAAAATTTTTTGAAGGTTGGTTTCGAAATCAGAACTAATTTGTGCTTCAAAAATTTTGGTCTTTGACGGAAGTTCACAACTTTCGTTTTATTTTGTAAACTTGTGTAATCAAGCTTGCAAGCACTCCATTTATTTTGAAACTTGCCGCTATTTAAAACAAATTGATGTTCTAATTCCAATAAGTATCAACCTAGCTCCATTCATTTGTATTCCTAATTCCGGTCACTCTTAGTTATTATCAGGTTGATAAAATAATCATATTTTCATATCTGCCGTGTGCTGCATAGCTGTCCCATGTTAATAGGGATTCCCGTAGAACTTGGGACAACTATGCTGCACACGGCGGATGTGTTGTTATAGTTACATTTTATATGTCAAAATACATTTTTTTATTATACCGCATTTAGTTCACCACTGGACTGCGCACTGAGTTTTCATAAGTGCGAAAACGTGAATAAAACTTCGCGATTGCATCAAATCAAATTGATGTCTTCGGCACACTATTTCTTCGATGTATGCTGAATAAGTGCTCTGAAGACACCAAGTTGATTGGATGCAATCGCGCACTTTTATTTGCGTTTTCGCACTCGTGAAAACTAGTGCGATAGTCCAGTGGTGAACTAAATGCGCTATAAAATGTATTAGTTTCATAATGTAGTGCATAAATTAGTTGAGTTGCATATTGCCAACAGATGTGGCACAGCAACAATAGTTCCCATCGTCAAGGTCTTGCAACGTGGGCAAGAACACCCAAGTGCAATAGCCCATGTTGCAACCGCCAACGATGCTCTTTTCCCAAGCTCAATATTCCCAGGCTAAATGATTCTCGAATTTCACTTATCGACGGGTTGTCAACTGCAATATAATTTTAACGCATATCGATGTTACCATGCGCCTCCTATTTACCGATTCTCTCATTCTCTCGATTTGTCTCTGTGAAACCAAGGCTGACACAAATTTCGATTTTCTCTAATGTCACCGCCCCCTCGGAAAATTTTGGTCGGAATCCGACATTTTGAGGGGGGATACAAATAAATTATTCAAGAAATTTAAACTTTTTAAAATGAAATTGGAGTCGTCGAGAAAATTTCTTAACAAATCCGATGAGTTTGACGATTTTGTCTAATTGTTTGGGTAATTTTGCATCAAATGCACTTATTATTTATCATCCTCCCCCTTAACGAGTCAACGAGTAAAGTGACAAAAGAAGAAAATGAGATTTGTTCCGGCCTTATGTAGCTTAGAATTAAGGCTCAATAGATTTCTTAGACTTGAATAAAATACATTCGTATCGCAACCACGGAGTTGAACACTTCGGATGACCTCCTCGATAACAATAATAAATTGAAGTAAAAACATTGATTTTTTGTTGTCAAAAGTGAGACAAAGAAAAAAAAATATTTTGTTCATCTCCTGTTCTTTTCTAACTTCCTTCGCTTCCATTGAAGTTGCTTTTTTGCTACTTCATCCAGATTCTAGCTGTTGTCCTCCGGGTTCCTGATCAAGTCCAAGTCCGTTGCCTTTCTCATCTGCTCCACCAATGCACCATGGGAATGGTGTGATCAAACTAGTATTTAAATCATGAAAAACAAAATAGTTTGGGCATTTCGAGGGTTGAAAATGATATGGGATGAGGATTATTCAATGGTAAGCTTAGTGGTGACGAACGCAGGAATTGATGCAGGAGAAGCAATGTTTATATAAATGGTCGGGAAACGTTTCAGAAGAAGAGGGAAACGAGCTGGAGTTTGTCTTGATTGAATAAAATAAAATAATCAAGATAATCAGATTCCATTATCTATTTAACAACACCATTCCGATAAACATTCCTACAACAAAAATAATCCCGTTTCGCCAATCCCGTCCGACATTGATATTTAAAATGTATTGGTCATGACCGACTCGAGTCTGTTTGGGTCGAAATCTATTCAAGCCCTGTGACAGCACTGACAAACTTCTTTACAGCTTGTAGGCATTATATAGGCTTACAGGGCTTAATTTATGTCTTACTGGTTATAGTGCCTATAAGCATTAGGAATGCTTATATAGAGCTATTTAGCACTGAATAGCTGTTTAATGGCCGTTATAATGCTCAGAACAGTGCTTAGTGGTTACCTGGATAGTGTTTTACAGCAATTAGCGTATTTTTGCATGTTTTGACGATTGGATTCTGAGTGATGATGTGTATCATTATACTTCTGCTGATTTTAAACTTAAAAATTGAATAAACCACTTGATTATAACGGAAACATAAAAAATCACGTAAAAATTATGCTCTGATATAAAATTGAGCTTATCTGAATTATGGTCAATTCGTATATTTTTCACAAATTATGACATGTATGCTGCCATATTCGAATAATATACTCCCAAATGATAATTTTCAGTTGAAACAAAAAAGTAGGTCATGCTTCCAATAAAATTTTAGAAACAACTTTTAAGGTTAAAGGATTCGTCATTGACTTAGAAGTCATCATTGAAAATACGAAAGCAGTTTTCTCGCTCAAAACATGACTGATTGCTTTGAAAAAGAATTCACTGTACTGACTCCATTCTGCAACCGCAATACAGTGAATACATTTTCACTGCGGAAATTTCAGCTTCGAACGAGAAAACTGCTTCCAAATTTTCAATGATGACGATTATGTCAATGACGAATCGTTCAACCTTAAACCAGCACAACTTGGGTTAAAATGAACAGCTGGTTCAAACTTCAACCATTTTTTATAAAATTTTGTATAATCTCAGTACACTGAAATCTAAAACACATAATATGACACAACTGAAGCAAAAAGTAACGAAAAAAAACGTTGTACGTTCATTAAATAAGATTTTTATCCGAAAACCGCTTATACAAAACCGCTTATACATGTACAGTGACCCCACACCGATGAATCACCTTAATTTTGGTACACTATTTATGAATCACCATGTTGATCAAATGGAGTGATCCATAAACTGTGGTCATTTTTGTCGATTCATAAATTGTGGGGTCACTGTACATATACAATTTTTTTTTCAAGTATCTTTAAAACAGTCAACAAAGAGTGACAACCGCTTTTTGAAGGCGAGACTGCATGACGCGAGCATCATGAGAGTCGTGCGTCTTTACCTTGCCTGTATGAAGGATCAGCCACCCACAACCTACGTAGATGGAATGACAACAACTAGCATCAGATTGCTCCTAGGGTTGCTAGCTGCTCCTGATCACCTTCAACGTATCTATAATGAAGTCCATCAGGAGTATGGACTAAGGGCCGATTTCTTCACCCGGGCTTGAATTTTAAACCAGGCTTAGCAACATTTTAAGCCGGGCTTAATTTTTTTTTTCATTTTCTTCACCTCAAATTAATCACTAAACCCGTTTTAATAAAGCTACAGTTTACGTTAAGTGTGGCTTATTTTAAGCGGTGCTCTGAGGTGGCTTAGCAGCGCTAAGCCAGGCTTAAGCTGCAAATTGCAGAGTTTGTGTTTCTTCACCTGCTTCATAAATAAATTTTTGAAACAGCATAAAATATTTTTAACGAAACATGTACACTTAGGAACGACAAAATTGTAAAACGTTTGGTTACGGATGGAGACGAAGATAAAGAAAATGATAACCTATAGCCGGCGGGTCATCAATATAAAATATCCACATCGGTTTTTGGGACAATCAAGTTTTTACATTAGATTGAAAGCCTTCAAAAAGTGTTGGTACACACAGGCGATAGTTTTGTAAATTTGTCATACTAATTTGGATGTCGAAAGTACATTTGCATTGAAGTTTCTATTTATTTTAACTCGGTTCTTCCATAATTTCAGGTCACAATAAACATATTTCCGTCTCTGCTATGGTTCAAGAGATATTATTTATTTACAAACAAACTTAGGATGACACTCAAAAAAAATCTTCTTATACCTTTTTATACACTGATTTCTTATAAAAACTTAGTTCAAAGTACGTTAAGCCCATCGAATATTCAACATTTTGACTCATAATCTTCTATATAAATAAAAATGGAATGGTGTTTGTATGGCACGAATAGGTTCAGGAACGGGTCAACAGATCGACATGATTCTTTCACTGTTGCATTCCGCCAGGGCTCCGACGTGTTCGTACGAAAAAATAATGAGAAAAAGTGACCGGGAAGGCAAGAAAAACGGGAAAATCTGAAATTCCATTTTGAGGGACATCCTTCATGGAACCGGATGTCAAAAAACAGAGTAGGCAGGCAGTACGACGTTTGCCAGGACTGCTAGTTCAAAATATAAAAAGTATTATTCGTGGTGTTATTTTGAATACCTAATAGGATTACGTTGGGGCTAAAATATTAACGACACATAAGAAAGTGGTCTTTCTCTATAAATAATTCCAAAAGTCCCAGTGAAGAAACAGGGGTGTAAGCAGTAATAAATAACATAAGTTACATAAACAAATAAAAAAATGCATAAATAAATCAATAGTTTCCATAAATAATTGATTTTTGAGCAATTAAAAACGTCAAAAATACAATGAATAAATCAACTGTTGCAATAAAAAAAAGCAATTTTTCCCACCAAATAACTTCGCATTTTCCATAAATAAATCCGATTTTTCCATAATAAATTAGAAAATTCACAATAAAAAAATATCGAAAAAGCAATAAATAATTCAAAAAGTGCAATAAACAAAAAAATAAATTATCAATAAATGTCAAAAACTAGCAATAAACGTAAATGCATTTTGAGCCAAAAAAGTACATAGACCATGCGGCGCAGCCGCATAGAGGATTGAGGAATTGAGGCGGCAGAAGGCCGCTGGAGTTTCCGATATCCGATGCACCGCAACTGCATCGTTTCGGTTCTAGGCAAACCACACATCCAAGAATTTGCCCGGTATAATGCAAACATAGATGTTATCCCTTTTTTAGGTCCGACGAGCGATAGCGAGTTCGGACAGCAAGCAATTGCTCGCGTAAATTGCAATCATAGTTACGCAGGCTTTTCAGTCGTTTCAGTCATATAAGTACGATTCTGCATTTCACTGCCTCATTCTTTCCTGCATTTGTTTTTCATGGGTAATTTAGTCATTTTCTATTGCATTTTTTGATTTTTTTATTGCTTTTTCGTTATTTTTTTATTGTGAATTTTCTAATTTATTATGGAAAACTCGGATTTATTTATGGAAAATTCGAAGTTATTTGGTGGGAAAAATGACCTTTTTTTGCACCAGTTGATTTATTCATTGCATTTTCGACGTTTTTAATTGCTCAAAAATCAATTATTTATGGAAACTTTTGATTTATTTATGCATTTTTTATTTGTTTATGGAACTTTTGTTATTTATTACTGCTTACACCCCTGTTTCTTCACTGGGACTTTTCGAATTATTTATGGGAAATCTTGTATTTATTATGGAACGTTTAATTGTCTGCCTTACGTTGGATATCATTGGCAGGTTTGTTCTCTCGGTCGTGGGGGTTTTTGTCGGCCAAAATGCCTGAAACATTGCTATATTATTCAGCTTACTTTGGAAGGATTTGAGGCCAACTTTGAGTTCTATAGGTTTCTAAAAACCTCCCGTGACGAAGAGAACAAAACTGCTGAAAATACGCGCAAGTGGATTTTAAATACGGTCTTGTACCATTTGGGCAGGTGTACCTATTTTGGGCACTTGCCGTTATAACTAAGTCAGTTTCAAACTAATTAATTTGAGATTTCGTATAGAGTTAGGCAAGTGCCCAAAATAGGTACACCTGCCAAAATGGTACAAGACCCTATCTTATTGTAATTACGTTCCGAAAAGTCTTAATTTTCCATCAGTAAAATTGCAGTGAAAAGGCCTACTTTTCCACACTTGAACAACAGTGCCGAAAAGTACTACTTTTCGGCACTCTTAAGTGTGCCGAAAAGTAGTACTTTTCGGCACTGTTTTTTGAATGGCAAATTCGATTATTCTTTTACACTCTTTTGTACTACAAACTGAGTGAATTTGCCGGAAGTATATCTCCTTTATGTTCAAGTACGAAATGCAGTACATTTTCTGCATTTTTTCTTGCAGATTTTGAAGGAAAAGTGCCGGACCGAACTGGACGGGATTTTGAAAATTTGTGACAGTCATCTCGATCTGTCCTAATCAGCCGGCCTACTGAAACGCCTACTTGATTGGATAAAAGGCTAAAACACGTGGAATCCCGCTTGCCTGTTGTGCTGTTGTCTCAGAATATGTTCGTGTAGCAAATGAAGGTGGTAATCGATGGGTGTTTTTCGTAATTACAAAAAACTTTGTATGCAACTCGTTGCAAAACTCGATTTTTTCAGCACTCTTTGTATTTATCCAACTCGGCAAGCCTCGTTGGATATATGTACAACTCGTGCTGAAAAATCATCATTTTGCATCTTGTTGCATAAATAACTATTTTGTAATTACGTTGTAAAAAGTTTCACTTTACAATTGCCTGAAGTGTGCTGAAATGGTCTACTTGTCACCACTGATGCAAGCAAGGATCGGTATATTCGCCTCATTCCATTCATATTCACTCCTCTTTGCTTAAGCGAATCGAGAAAGATGCAGCAAACGGAGTGCAAACATGCAACCCCATCATCAGTGGGAAGCGAAGCGCAAGCTGTTTGACATGGATATTCGTTGCCGATCATCGCAGTTTGGATCGCAAGCGAATGAATGAATGGCGAATGGTGACGAATGCTGGTGAGCGATCGAAGCGGCTATTATCATAACTAGAAGAGAACTTCAGCATGTAGGGTAACGGTCAAATTTTGGACCCCTAGAGGACATTAGTTTGAATTTAAGCTAAAATCAAACAGATTCAGAAGGTGTTACACATAATGATGATGTTGGTATAACCGTAAAAGCCTCCACTGTCCGTTAAAAATATCCACAAGGTCATTTCTGGCTGAAAATTTGATGAAAATAACTGATTTTTGATGCATCAGTCTTCACTATTTTGGACACCCCAATTTATTTTGAACCCTCTTTAGTATATATTTTGGACACCCGGTGTTTAAACCCACATGAAACTATTTTGGAAGAATCTGCCACTTGGATATGCTGGAGCACATCCTAATTACTTGATTGACAAAGGATGATTAGACGAACTTTGTGAATTTAATGCGCTAGAATGATAAATGTTTTTGTTTACATCATCAAGTATCCCCAGCACCTTTCCTCTTTTCGTAAACATGCCGCGACACTCGCACGGATGACGAGATTAACAAAAAATAATTTCAAGGCAAATAATGATATTTCCAGTGATGAAATGATTGATGCTCTTGCAGAACAATCTTATTAAGCGAATGATTCTAAAAACTTTCGTCATCTCTTCATTAAAGCTGTGAAAATTATGATAATACGACCCAGGGGGTCCAAAATATATGGGGGTCCAAATTATATTGGTTACCCTAATGCATACATTTTTAGTGTATTGTTGTTGAAATGCTAGATTAGCAAAGAAAATAATAAACATTTTTTGAAAACTTCAAAAATTCGTATGCGCAATATCACTCATGAATCGCATCACCGCTCGATCGCTTGCAACGCGAATGTGGACGAATGAGTAAATTCCAAGTGTGGCTTCCCACAATAGAGGTAATAAACTATAGAGGAAGAATGTCGCTGGCGTCGCTGCCGAAACATCTCTTGCTGGCGGAGATAGGCCGGGCTATAAGTGTCAAAGCGAAAAAGTATGCAGTTTGACAGATAGATACCCGACATGTTTGCGAGTGAGAACAAAGGGAACAGCAGCGACATTCGTCCTCTATAGTTTATTAACTCTATTCTTCCCACCGTTCGCCGGAGTTTGCTGTCGTCGCTAACAAGCAAACACACAAAATAAAGCGACAACTGTTCGCTGCTGATTGTATTCGAATGTGGAAGAAGATAAAAAGGGGAAATCAGGAACCCTGGATGCAAAAGTACTACTTTTCGGCACTTTTAAAGGTGCCGAAAAGTGCTCCTTTTTGGCACCTCTGCCAGCATACACTTTTTACAAACTTCCGTGTCTTTCGTAGATTCAGCTACTTGCTATTAGATCACCTGTTCACCAGGAATCCCGATTTGGACGGTTTTTATTCCTAACCGGACTGCTAATCGGGTGAAAAGCAGTTGCTGAAGCTTCTTTTCCGACTTTTGTCGTTCCTCACACACTACTGTTTGACAATGGGATCTCGTTCACAGGCTACACCATACCATAGCCTACCTGATCGAAAAAAAAAAGGAACTGCACTGCCGAGCATGGATGGTCGCACGTGACTCCTCCTGATGAATGTTTGTGTACCGAGAAAAGATCATACTGAATGTGTATTTTTCGTAATTACAAAAAAATGTATGCAACTCGTTGCAAAACTCGATTTTTTCAGCACTCGTCGTATTTATCCAACTCGGCAAGCTAACGAGGCTTGTACGACTCGTGCTGAAAAAATCATCATTTTGCAACTTGTTGCATAAATAACTATTTTGTAATTACGTTTCGAAAGTATTTACTTTTCAATCGGTGAAAAGGCAGCGAATTGACCTACTTTTCCAAACTTTAACAAGTGTGCCGAAAAGTACTACTTTTTGGCACTCTTAAGTGTGTCGAAAAGTAGTACTTTTCGGCACTGTTGTTTGATTGGAAAATTTGCTCGTAGTTTGGCCTAATTTCTCATAGTTAAGAAAGTTAGCCGGAAATCTATATATTTTATGTCCGCGCACGTCTTTCGGTCACTTCCTGTAATATTTCTTCCAAAAACTTCTCTTAGAAGAAAAAGTGCCAGACTGAACTGGACGGGAGCTTGAAATTTTGTGACAGCCATCTCGGTCTGTCGTGGTCTGTAGGCCTAGTGAAACGCCTACTTGATCGGATAACAGGCTAAGACGGCTAATATACGTGAAAGCCCGCTTGCATGTTTCCTCGGAATGTGCAGTTTAGGTTGTTATTGATAGGTGTGTTGCTTGAGAGAGAAGGGTGATGAACGCTAGATTGCCGTATATAGACAGTACCTGATCAGCGAACGAATTCGTCGTCTGCAACAACTACGGGAAAGTTCCACTCAATTCTATTCGCCGTGTTTTCTCAAACAGTGACGCATTCTTTCAACGAAGAAGATAGTATTATTTTCTCAATCGACATACTTCCCGAAGAAGTTTTGACAACAGAAAGTACACTTTCCGAAGAAAATAGTAATGTAGGTATAATTTGATTAGGGCTAATATATAAACGACTCATAAAAAAGTGATAATTTTCCATAACAAAATCAGAAATTGACAATAAAAAAGTAGGGGTGGGAGCAATAATAAACTATAAAATTTCCATAAACAAATCAAGAAGTGCATAAATAATTCAAAACTTCCCATAAATAATTGATTTTCGAGCAATAAAAAATGTCAGAATTTCCACAAATAAATCAACAATTGCAATAAAAAACTATATTTTTTCCAACAAAAAAGTTTAAATTTTCCATAAATAAATCTGATTTTTCCATAAATAATTTAGAAATTCCCAATTGAAAAACATCAAAAAAGCAATTGAAAATTAAGCAATAAATACGAAATAATGAGCAAAGTAAAAGTACCGGCTGAGCCATGCGGCGAAGCCGCATAGAGGATTGAGGAACTGAGGCGGCAGAAGGCCGCCGAAGTTTCCGAAAGCCGATGCACCGTAACTGCGTCGATTCGTTTCTAGGCAATCCACAGATCCAAGAATTTGCCCGGTATAATGCGAACAGAGTTGTTATCCTTTTTTTAAAGTCTGACGAGCATTAGCGAGTTCGGACAGCAAGCGATTGTCTGTTAATTTGCACAATAGTTTCAGTTTTTCTATCATAGTTCTAAGATGTAGTATGTTCGAAATTTTTTTGTTGGAAAAAATATAGTTTTTTATTGCAATTGTTGATTTATTTGTGGAGAGTATTGTGTTGTTCTTTGCTGTGCATGCATCGCTCCAGTAAGGGGTGAGTATCTCAGCATAATCGATCGCGTTCGCTATTGTCTCGCGTGAAAATCACAACAAAAGATTCGCAGGTGTTCAGTGTTCAGTATTGTGTTGTTCTTTGTTATACATGCGAGTGTCGAAAAATAGTGTCGCACGATTGTATCGTTTTAGCGATAGGTCGACGGGTGCTCGAATGAATGATTGATGTTCGGTGAACAAGCTTTTGTTTTTCTTTGAAAGATGCAGTAAATTTATGTGTTAGTTTTAAACCATCCTTCATATATTTACTCAACAAAACTGCAAAGTTCGTCACTTCAAGTGTCGGCCAAATTTTTCAATTAAATTTGTGTTTAAAAAAATCTAATGTATTTTTGTGCAGTTCGGCACCTTACGGTGCTGGCCACACTGATTTGATCCGTAATTATGCGTCAGTATTTTGCCTAAGTTTGTGCGGTCCATCACTGTTTGTGTCGGCACAATATTTTGTTTCAATATATCAATTTCATGGCAAGAAGCATATTGGTTTACCAGTCCCCTCAATAGTAAGAAATCAAAGCTTGATTCTCTCAGAGATGGCGCCACCACATTAAAAGTAAAATCATTTTTCTTGTATGGACAAATCGCTGGCTTGCACTTGTTCCGCATCGCAGCGATTTGTGCCTTGGGGCAAAAAGTTGCAAATTAGAAACAAAATCATTATACCTACGCGTTTCTTCTGGATTCATTGCAGTAACAGAGAATGGACTACCCGCTTTGCGCGCAGCCACAGTTGATCAGCAGGAGTAAATCAATTTAATTTTGTATGGCGAAATGCATCTAAACTTGAATTATTTGAAATACAAAGCTTTTCCCGAAAAAATATTTGGTAGACTTAATAGTGGTCACCATTGTGCACAACCACTACCAACTATTTTTTCGAATAATGTGTTCCACTTTGAAGAATTTGCCTTTAGATGGTATTCGCCATACAATTTTTTTTGCGATTTACTTTTAGCGATTTTTCGCGCATAGAAGCTAGCGCCACATTGGTCGATGCGGAGAGTAGGAAAACAGTCGATGCAGGTAATTAATTGATTGCATCACCATACAAATTTCAAGTTGTTTACTTCTTTTTTCCTGACTGGCATTTTCCACCCGTGTTGCGCATGATGTTTCGAGTGGATAGGTGCCAGGCGGCGCCGCTGTATATGTGAAAAACACATGGAACACGAGCGCCATCTATGATTCCGTAGCGCAAACTTTTCTGCTTGTTTACACTGTTATCACGTTTACCGCATTTATCAGAAAAGCGCCACGACCGGCACTTTAGCATAAGCGCAGCTGCTTACTTCCTATTGCGAGGTGACGCAAAATCTTTTTCATTCCATAGCTTTATTTTAAAATGTTGTTAAGGTGACACATTTGTGTTATACTGTACGGTTGCATGGATCGCATCGCTTACCAAAGTGTATCCCTGATCTATGTAACTATCAATCCCTCCCTACTAACAAAACTCCTTCTCGTGACAACTGTGGAGGGTCCAGTAGTACATACAACCTCTAGTAGCAACAGTTGTCGAACTAACATTCCTTTCCTTTCCTCGGTAGACCGTAAGGACGTGGCCAGCGCCGTTATTGACCCAATAAAGTTTGAGCTCTCGAAACGTGTACATTTAGGATGGTGGCAAATCCCAAGCCCCAACCAATTGGTTTTCTATGCAATTTCGCTAGCTCAGGTCAATCACGGAGTAGCAACTACGAAGTGTACGGCCACCAATGCTTATGCTTATGCTTATGCTTATGCAATTGTTGATTTATTTGTGGAAATTCTTACATTTTTTATTGCTCGAAAATCAATTATTTATGGGAAGTTTTGATTTATTTATGCGCTTTTTTCGGCTGTTCGAGTCCGTATGAAGTTGATCATCAATATTAACTTCTTTTCTCGATCAGCCTAGATAGCTGTGTAGTGTCGGTAGCGATTGTCTCAATTGGCTAAGAATAACACTACGGACCGCCTGTTCCGGTGGTAAGAATCCACCAACAGGTGACCCCTAATTCATGGTGTGATGCGGCTTTATGCTTACCGTGCCTAGGAATGAATGGCTAGGGGGTTCTAATAAAAACCTAACCGCTAACGGAGCCTGTGGAGTACCAGGGCGCCCTCCACAGTATGTAGCCCTTACTGCGCTAACCGGAGCAATGGTGCAGTGGACCTTGTGTTTCTCCGAGACAATCAGCTGCCCTTCTTTAGTCTCACTTGAGGCTAAATAAGGGCGGGATTATGAAGATGTTGTTAATTAGTTTAAATTTTCACCTATATGGTTTCGCATTATGCGATTTACACAGTGTATTCTGTGTATCCTCGCCTTTGGCGTTTTCCAATCGATACCGATTTGGTTTTATTGTTGCTGTTCTTTGTTGTGCTGCTGTTGCGAAGAGTTTAATCTTACCTAGTTTGGGTAGTGGCTACGGTTAGGATAGCTCAGATCAATCTTCAGCATAAAAGAACAGCAACGATCAATCTTTGCAGACTTATGCAAAATGGTACAGCCCAAGTGGCCTTGGTACAAGAACCTTACTTTCGTAAGGGAAATTTCTATCTAGGAAACCTTGTGAACCCGGTGTTTGCCACTTTCAGTAAACATGAAATGGCAAACTCGCGTGTCATGCCTCGAGCCTGTGTGCTTGTCAACAACGCAATAGTTGCTACACTCATCTCTGAACTAACCACCAGAGATGTATGTGCTATCACAATTGATGTATCTGTTGGAAACCTCAACAGGAAATACGTCTATTGTTCTGTGTATTTACCACATGATGAACCATCCCCTACGGATGCTTTCAAACAAGTCATCGCATACTGCACTTCAAAAGGCCTTCCGCTAATTGTTGGCAGTGATGCTAATGCTCACCATATCATCTGGGGCAGCTCAGACATTAACTTGAGAGGCTCCAGTTTAATGGAGTACTTTAGTAGTACAGATCTTGCATTACTTAACATAGGCAACCGCCCAACCTTCATGGTATCTGCTAGAGAGGAAGTGTTAGATATAACGCTTTGCTCTAGCAGAATTAGTCACGAGCTGACCAATTGGCATGTGTCAGATGAAGAATCTTTATCTGACCATCGCTATATCTTTTTTGAACATTTAAATGTTACTTCGCAAACATTGCGTTTCAGGAATCCTCGGTCAACAAACTGGGATCTTTATACTGATTTGGTTGCAGCCAAATTTCATGGATATTCACCATCCATTGACACTCCAAGTGATTTAGATGATGCCGTTGATACTACAACGATCTTCATCATGGAAGCTTTTGAAGAAGCATGCCCTCTACGGTCTGTGAAGATCACAAGAGGAACCCCTTGGGGGAACTCTGATCTGGCGAAACTCAGGAAACAATGTAGAAAGAGTTGGAACAGACGACGTTCGGCTGGTTCGGAGGCTTTCAGGTCGGCTCGCAAGGCCTACAGGGAAGCTCTCCAGTCTGCTGAACGATCCGGCTGGAAAAACCTTTGTACAAATGTTTCCAGCTTGAGTGAAGTCAGTCGGTTAAACAAAATCCTTGCGAAATCTAAGGATTTCCGGGTGAACGAACTTCGTTTGCCAAATGGCGATCTGACTTCCTCTGATGAGGAAGTTCTGGAATGCTTATTCAGCACACACTTCCCTGGATGTGTGGATATTACATCTTCGGATGATCCTGATGTCTTTTCTTGTAGTTATGATTCTTTAGCTTCGGCTCGGAGTATTGTAACTATAGAATCGATTGAGTGGGCTCTTAATAGCTTTGCTCCTTTCAAATCTCCTGGGGCAGATGGGATTTATCCTATTTTGCTTCAGAAGGGATTTGATTATTTCAAACATGTTTTGAAAAAACTACTTGTTTGCAGTTTTGCTACAGGGTATATTCCCAAATCCTGGAGGGATATTACTGTAAAGTTTATTCCGAAAGTGGGTCGTGCGTCGTATGAAGAAGCAAAGAGTTTCAGACCTATCAGTTTGACCTCTTTTCTTCTGAAATGCTTAGAACGCATTGTGGATCATCATATCCGTGATGTTCATCTGGCCAACGTGCCTCTTCATGTGAACCAACATGCCTACCAATCTGGTAAGTCCACTGTGACTCTTTTACACAAGGTTGTTTACGATATCGAGAAAGCATTCGCTCAAAAGCAATCTTGTTTGGGTGTTTTCTTAGATATCGAGGGTGCCTTTGACAACGTGCCTTTCGATGCCATATTGGAAGCCGCACGGAGTCATGGTATATCTCCAATGATTTCCAATTGGATTCACCAAATGCTCAAAAACCGATATCTCTTCTCGACATTGCGTCTAGCAGGGATTAGGAAATTGAGTGTTTGTGGATGCCCCCAAGGGGGAGCCTTATCACCGCTTTTGTGGAATCTCGTAGCAGATACGCTATTGATGCAACTCAATAAAAGCGGTTTTCCTACTTATGGTTTTGCCGACGACTACCTAACATTGTTAGTTGGTATGTGCATCAGCACCCTTTTCGACCTGATGCAAAACGCCCTTCAGGTAGTTGAGGGTTGGTGTCGCCAATATGGCCTTTCGGTTAATCCGAGTAAAACATCTATTGTTCTTTTCACGGAAAGGCGAAACCGTAATGGCGTTCGACCTTTGCGTCTCTTTGATTCTGAAATCGATGTGACTGAACAGGTAAAGTACGTTGGAGTCATTCTTGATTCCAAGCTTTCCTGGACACCTCACATTGAGTTCAGAATCAAGAAAGCTTGTATGGCCTTCGGGCAATGCCGGCGTACTTTTGGTACAACTTGGGGTCTAAAACCCAAGTATATCAAATGGATTTACACAACTGTGGTTCGGCCAATATTGGCTTATGGATGTCTTGTGTGGTGGCAAAAGGGTGAAGTGAGAACGGTCCAATCAAAATTAGGCCATCTCCAAAGGATGTGCTTAATGGCGATGTCTGGAGCGTTCTCTTCAACTCCTACGGCAGCGCTAGAAGTTCTCTTTGACGTTGCCCCAATACACATTCATCTCAAACAAGAAGCCCTTTCTTGCACTTACCGGTTACGGGTACTCGGTCTACTAGAGGAAACTCCTGTGAACCGCAGTTCAACACACACCTCGTTGTTTCCACTTTTGGTGAATTGGGACAAAATTGTCCTTGCTCCAAGTGATCTTACAATTGCTTGTAATTTTCCATATAGGACATTTTCCACGGAATTCCCTTCCCGGGAAGAGTGGACATCTGGTTATCTGGAAAGAAGTATTTCAGACGGCATCGTATATTACACTGATGGCTCCCTTCTCGAAGGTCGAGCAGGTGCTGGTGTTTATTCTCGTGAGCTAAGGCTGTATCAGTCTTATTCACTTGGTAGACACTGTACCGTTTTTCAGGCCAAAATCTTTGCTCTTATGTGCGGAGTGCAATCAGCACTTCAGCAGCACGTAATGGGCAAAGTAATATACTTCTGTTCAGATAGCCAGGCTGCTATTAAAGCACTTGCTTCGGCCAACTCCAGGTCGAAGATAGTTATCGCTTGTCGAACTCAAATCGAGGAGCTGAATTCAGCAAACGCTGTTCACCTTGTATGGGTACCTGGTCATTCTTCCATCGCTGGAAATGAATTGGCTGATGAGTTAGCTCGCTCTGGAGCATCACATGACTTCATTGGCCCTGAGCCAGCTATTCCGATATCGAAGTGTTGGATTAAGCTTCAGATTCACATCTGGGCTGTCACTCAACACAGACAATATTGGAATAGTTTGGAGTCATGTCATCAAACCAAATTGTATAGTGCTGAGCCATCTCTACGGGTGACGAAGTATCTAACTAATCTGTCTAAGCAGAATTGCAGCATGCTGGTCAAAGCATTGACTGGCCACTGCCGACTCAGCTATCACATGGCGAATATTCAGCAAGCTGATTCATTTGCCTGTGATAGCTGTGAATCCGATTATGGAACTTCGTATCATTTGATATGTAACTGTCCAGTTTTCGCGCAACTGCGTTTCCGAGTATTCGGTAAACACTTATTAAGTGAAACTGACTTCAGAATCCTGAATCTTCAGGATATTCTGTTGTTCTTAACCCGCTGTGGTAAAGAGCTATAGGCTCTCTTTCGCTTTATGCGTTATTACAGTGCCCTTTTCAGGGCGCTGTTTGAACCCATTGTGGTACGCTTGTGCGTTAGTACCCTCTTCCAGAGTATTTTTCCTATTTCCCTACCTGTCCCTATCCCCATCCAAATCCTTTTTCCTTCCTTTTCCCTCAGGTAGATGATGAAATAGGCTGTTATTTTGGCGATGGCACAAATGTCCCAAATGGAGGATAACGTGCCTCTGGAGCCGGCCTTCTGATACCTGATAGTAGCAACAGTTGTCGAACTAACATTCCTTTCCTTTCCTCGGTAGACCGTAAGGACGTGGCCAGCGCCGTTATTGACCCAATAAAGTTTGAGCTCTCGAAACGTGTACATTTAGGATGGTGGCAAATCCCAAGCCCCAACCAATTGGTTCTCTATGCAATTTCGCTAGCTCAGGTCAATCACGGAGTAGCAACTACGAAGTGTACGGCCACCAATGCTTATGCTTATGCTTATGCTTATGCAATTGTTGATTTATTTGTGGAAATTCTTACATTTTTTATTGCTCGAAAATCAATTATTTATGGGAAGTTTTGATTTATTTATGCGCTTTTTGAATTGTTTATGGAACTTTTATAGTTTATTATTGCTTCCACCCCTATTTATTTATTGGCAATTTTCGAATTATTTATGGAAAATTTTTAATTTATTATGGGACGATTAATTGGCTGCCATTTGATTAGTAATGAAGGTATAATTTAATTAGGTGAAGAAGTTTTTGGAAATCACTATAATGTTTTCAGAGATGACCGTGATTTTCGAGAGTCCCAGAAAAAGTCAGGAGGCGAAGTTTTAATTGCAATTTCGTCAAATTTCAATTCCGAATTAATAAGTACAAAAAAATTCAAAAAATTTGAACATGTTTGGGAGAAATCACACATAGCTGATGAAACCCATGTATTTGCATCTGTGTATTTCCCACCAGACCACGCGCATAAAAACACATACGAAGTTTTCCTTGAATGCGCTAAACAAATTTTATCACAACATTCGCCTGAAGTTAAGGTACACATTTACGGCGACTTTATTCAACGCCATGCTGACTTCATTCTAGACTCCGAAAATGCAAATATATTACTTCCGGTCGTTGGCGATAACGAAACATTACAGATAATATGTGATGGTGCTGCTAACCTTGGACTTAACCAGATAAATCACGTTAATAATCGACAAAATTCCAGACCAACATTTGAAAAGGCCACATCAACATTGCGTAAACAAACACGTTTCTGTCGACTTGAGGCCTTCTGAGATCCACCCACGCATCTTACCGCCACTATCAGAAAGCTTGTTGTTTGCGCTTTCTGTTAGTGGTGGTGAGGTGTGTGGGTGGAGTTCAAAAGGCCTCAAGTCGATAGAAACATGTTTGTATACAAAATGTTGTTGTGGCCTTTTCAATTGTTGGTCTTGAATTCCCAGGTAATCACTAAGCACTGTTAGCATTATAACGGCCATTAAACAGCTTTTCAGTGCTAAATAGCTCTATATAAGCATTCCTAATGCTTATAGGCACTATAACCAGTAAGAACTAAATTAAGCCATGTAAGCCTATATAAAGCCTACAAGCTGTAAAGAAGTTTGTCAGTGCTGTCACAGGGATTGGAGCACATGACGTTTATATCAATCAAAATAGATTTCGACCAAAACAGACTCGAGTCGGTCATTATCAATACATTTTAAACATCCATGTCGGACGGGATTGACGGCACGGGATTATTTTTGTTGTTGGCATGTTTATCAGAATGGTGTTGTTGAATAGATAATGGAATCTGGTAATCTTGATTATTCCATTTTTTTTTCAATCAAGACAACCTCCAGCTTGTTTCCCTCTTCTTGTTAAACGTTTCCCGACCATTTATATAAACATGGCTTCTCCTGCATCAATTCCTGCGTTCGTCACCACCAAGCTTACCACTGAATCATCCTCATCCCATATCATTTTCAACCCTCGAAATGCCCAAACTATTTTGTTTGTCATGTTTTAAATACTAGTTTGATCACACCATTCCCATGGTGCATTGGTGGAGCAGATGAGAAAGGCAATGGACTTGGACTTGTTCAGGAACTCGGAGGACAACAGCTACACTGAAAGCAGCTTTATAGTGAAAATTATTACAATGGGGGTTGTAATTAACAGACTCGCACCAACGTTTTTCAACCGAAGTGATTTCATGTTTAGTATAAGAAGAAGCATAGTATTTTTTACTATTGTTTTGAGTTGCTGTTAAGGTTGTTGTCTCTACTATGGATTATACTATGTATCAGTTGAATATACAATGAGAGTTAGTAAATTCAAATATTTCTGATTCTATCGTTGTAGTATTTTTTGTAATATTGCATCGTAAATTAAAATCTAAAAGTATTACTTCAAATAGTTTTATTTTTTTTTTTCAATTATACAAAGGCTACACATATTATAAAGCATACTCATAAACGTAATTTAACTAATTCATAGAGTTGTGACGCTGGTATGATTGGCCGAAAAAGAAGGTGCTAGTTCTTGTCACTTGATGATATTCTGCTCAATTCGAGGTACAGATTCAGTTTGCAGCAGTCTCCAGTTTTGTCCTGTAGGATATGCACCATGGTACCATTTCTTATAAGTCCAACAGCCCAGAACTGTCAAGAGCTGTTAAGAAGTTCCAATCCTGAAAACAAGACGGATCCTTGTGAGAAATTAAAATATACAATCTGTCACTGAGAAAAGCCAATGGAACCAAATTATTAAAACAAACTTGTTTCATCGACTAATGCAAACTTACCGTTAGTGAAATGCCCTTGGTCAGTTTGGAACATCATTCAATTGACCAATGACAAAGACCATTGATGCGGTTGCAGTCCGGCAGTCTGGGAGAGTTTTGCATTAACAACTCTTTGGTCTAAAACAGCAAAGCCGCTAGCGAATAACAGAAAAAAAACATATAGATGTACAATATTGACTTACCTTCACTTGATATTTCTTGTAAAACTATTTTTTTCCACCAATTCATTTTGTTTTAACACTTTGAACAATAGTTTTCATTCATTGCTTTGCGAAAAATACGCTTTTTTCATTTTTCAGTACTCAGTGCCTAAACCAAAATGTCAACAAACCCCTGACTATATTATCAGTAAAGTTAACCATAAAATACCTTGGGTTGCATTTTGTTGGTATAATGAATACCCAAGTAACCATGGCGTTGAAGCCTTATTGCATGCAGATATACGGTGTATTTAGTGCAATCATTACTTTATATGCAAACTTAAGGTTAATTTAAAGTGGAAATGGGCAATTATAGAATCAAATTAAGATTATACTGGTATAATCTTGAAGCAGTCGCATAATTGCCCATTTCCACTTTAAATAAACTTTAAGTTTGCATGTAAAGTAATGATTGCTCTAAATACACCGTATATCTGCATGCAATAAGGCTTCAGCGCCGTGGTTACTTGGGTATACTACTACTACTACAAGCATGGTAGAATCGAGAGTGTGACATCCGCGAACTATGACTTTTTATTATCTTTACTACAAATATAGTAATTTATACAATCAAATGTGCTCGTGCTAAGTAGGTGTTTTAAAAACTTTGAGTGGTTAATTTTGCAATAAAATCACGATGATAAATACGTTTAAAACAACCGTTTTTTAGTAAATTTCGCTGATTTCATGGTACAATTAACCAAATTTTATGCTTGTGATTTCAACAACGCGTTTGTCGTTTAGATTACAATGAAATTGATTTCAGTGTAGAATCTGGATGAAGTAGCAAAAAAGCAACTTCAATGGAAGCGAAGGAAGTTAAAAAAGAACAGGAGATAAACAAAATATTTTTTTTCTTTTTTCTTTGTCTCACTTTTGACAACTTTCGCTCCAGAGACTTGGTACAATATTTTAAAGTTGGCCGTATATCAGCCGAATAATTCGCCAAAAGTGGCTTTTGAGCAGCTCTATAAGAGGATATAGAACCAATTAGCTCTGTTAGATAGGTTCTTCATTCGACTATAGAGCCTACTTAATGCCATTTTTACGGCTTAATGGTTACTTGGGTTGCTATCTAGACTATCTATTTACAAATATTTATGATGATTTCTGTGTGACTGAATCGTTGACTCCATTATGGGAAAATGAAGCATTCCAGACAGCAATCGAATATTCCCTTTTTATACATAAATGCCAAAGTCCAAACGGCTTGGAATATGAGGAATTCTCTGAATATCAAAATGTAAATTATGACAACATTAAATTTAAATTAAATTGTGTGGATTGGCAATCAATTTTAAGAAATGAAGAAAATGTCGACATTGCTGTCAGTAAATTTCGCGGAATGCACCATTTCGTCGAATACCATTTCGCGGATTGTACTGTTTCGCGGAATTTAATACTTTGCAAATAATAATGAATAACACATTATTTTCTCTGCTACATTTTACAGCTCCATCATCGATTCATGCGTAATCATAATCACTTCAGCCCTACGATTGTACTAATTGATGTTAAATCTGTTACTTTTCTGAACAAAAATTTACCTTCTTTGATTCGTAGGCTGTTCTTGAGAGTTCTGAACGTCAGGTCAAAAGCCATTCGGCCGAATGTCTTTAGGTCGAATGGAAATGCGGAAAAATAGACATTAGGCGCAATGACCAACAAGCCATCGTTGTCACATAAGTTGTACTTTCAAGCGCTTATATTGCTAACTCTTTCAGAGTTTTTGATTTCCTTCAAACAAGTCTGTTCTTTCCAGTAACGTTGTTGTTAAGCAACTGAATTGTTAAATTTTTCATCATTTTCTGCTCCTCAAAGGTTGTTCATGTGATGTGTAGTTTTTAATGATCAAATTGATATCTCTATAGGAGATTTGACCATCTTTTGATAATAGGCTGTTCTTTCAAGTTTACTGTTAAAAATGTTGGCTAGTGACCGAGCTGCTAACTAATCTGAGATTTTTCATTCTATCAAAAATGGACTGATCTTTAGAGTAACACCACAGACAACAGACGTATCGCTTGGAACAAAATACGATAAAATAGAAATCATCATCACGAAAACATAATCGCCCAATGCTAATTACGCTGTGGTGCGCAAACCCACTGAGTAGATGGCGGTAGTTATAGGGTGTCCCAGAAAGTATGGGCACAACTTTGCAGTTCTGTCATTCGGGAATGGATGCATACACAAACTTGATTTTCACACATGTCCTGCCTTTATATATCAACATCAAATGCCAATTATTAAAATTTGCATTTAACACTTCGTTTGAATGCGGTAGAACATTCCATAAAGGACCTTTTACAGCTTCAGCACAAATTGCTAAATTTTTCAATAACATCGCTTAACAAATTGTTTTCTACGCATGAAATTAAGCTTGATAAAAATTTCAAAAAATATATCCGAGTACCATTTCTACATGTGTATCTGTTATACAACCCTTAATTTGAATTGAAAAGAAATACTTTTGAACCTGAAAAATGGATTGAAACACCAAAATCAATATTTTTGAAAACCCGTTTTTCAAATAGTTGAAAACAAGCTTCTGAATTTATATCACGACATGCAGAAAATTACATTTTAATTTTACTATAAGTAAAATAAATGCTCCAGCTTTATAAATTGTGGATTAAATTATTTTTATTCTCGTTAAAACATGTTTTGAAACTCGAATGTCTGTGGGCATGTCTTATCCAGAAATAGAAAAGACGAATTTTTCAGTTTTCTTAAAATTCTGAAATGCTCGTACGCACAGGTAAAACATATTTTTACAAAAAAATTCAATCAACCAGCTGAGAAAACATGTTTTTGAATATATCATGTGAAACAAATTCGAAAAATATGTTTCGAATTTGGATGTTTGGCAAAACCGTAAAAAAGTAGTTTGTGCAGAAGTTTTGAGAGATATTTTTTCATTTTAAATATTCTGCATACAAAAACCCTTTTTTATGTATAAACTCTTTATAGGAATCAATTAAAATACTTTGAATAAAAATACAAAAATATAAAAATTGTTGTTTGTTGAGAAAATTATTGTGTTTTCGCTATACAAAGTTGTGCCCATACTTTCTGGGACACCCTATAGTAAACGTCAAACAGGAGTAAAAACGATGCAAGCGCCATGAGCAAGCGATCTGCAAACTACAGAATATTTGAATAATCCGTTAAAAAGAGAAACGATGAGTAGAGTGAGACGCCTGTTTGACTGTGGTAACACTGCTGGTGAATTTTTTGGTGGTCAGGCTGCTGACGTTAGAGATTTATCCTTCTTTAAAACAATTCCCAAGTAACCACTAAGCCGTAAAAATGGCATTAAGTCGGCTCTATAGTCGAATGTAGAACCTGGCTAACAGAGCTAATTGGTTCTATATCCTCTTATAGAACTGCTCAAAAGCCACTTTTGGCGAATTATTTGGCTGATATACGGCCAACTTTAAAATATCGTACCAAGTCTCTGGAGCGAAAGTTGTCAAAAGTGAGACAAAGAAAAAGAAAAAAAATGTTTATCTCCTGTTCTTTTCTAACTTCCTTCGCTTCCATGGAAGTTGCTTTTTTGCTACTTCATCCAGATTCTAGCTGTTGTCCTCCGAGTTCCTGATCAAGTCCAAGTCCGTTGCCTTTTTCATCTGCTCCACCAATGCACCATGGAAATGGTGTGATCAAACTAGTATTTAAACCATGATGTTCGTGAACCCAATCACGAAATGGAAAGTGGAGACATCTGGTCGTGAAATGCAACAACAATTTTCTTGCACATCCCTGATCATCGATTACACCGTTTATGCTCAAACGCAAATTTGAGGTATAGTAGCATGGCGGCGTACCTTCTTCCGCTGTACCTTGGTATAAAAGGGAATCAATGACAGGAACGAATTCTCTTTTTCCGTGACAGAAGTCATCACGCCGACGTCATCGACAGTGTCAACGAGACGATAACAAATAGAGAAGAAAGTGAAACTTATTTTGCGAATTGTAGAAGTTTAAACCTAAGTAGAGTAAAGTAGAGAAGGGAAATTGGAGTAAAAATAAAGAACTATTGAGTTGAAGTGAAATTAGAATAAAGTTGAATACTTACCTAAAAGTGTGTGGTGTGTGCAACCTAAAAGAAAAGAAGTGTATACCTACCGTATTCCTGGGAACCTTCCTGCTGCCGATCACCATCCTGCTGCCGCTACTGCCGTTTACTTACCTGCTGCTCGCTGTGCTGTCCATCTGGTCCTTCGAACCGGATCTGCGTCGACCTCCGCTTCTCCGGCATTGATACGCCCGGTGAGTCGCCATTGCATGACGGGAAAGTGCTAGAAGGTTCTACCGATTCGCCATCTTTCTGTATACCCGATCTACACGCCCTGGAGAATAGTGTGCTGCTCAACTTTAGCTAATCATTCAAGGCATTGTAATTGCCTCTAACAGGTGATTAAATTTCCAAGTTCTTTACTTTCTTCCGTGTGCGTGTGCGTTTTGTCCCCAGATCCCGCCATGTCAACTGAGCGCCGGATCAAGGCTCTCAAGCTGCGCCTCAAAAGCTTGATGACGTCACTAAACTTGAACAAAGTGTTCGTCGAAAACTTCGACGAAGAAACCCAGGCGGACGAGGTGCTCGTCCGATTGGAGAATCTGGCCAAACTCTGGTCAGATTACAGCATGATGCAGACTGAGCTGGAGTCACTCGTAGATGAAGAAGCGTTCGAGATTCATCTGAAGGAGCGGTCAACAGTCGAATCCACCTACTACCGCATCAAGGGCTTCTTGTTGGCCAACAATAAAGCAATAATCAATCAGCAGTTACCATCTCCAACTCATTCTGAGCCGCAATCCCTATCGTCTGCGTCGCAGGTGCGATTGCCGGACGTTAAACTTCCGGTCTTCGATGGGAGAGTAGAAAACTGGCTTAATTTTCATGATCTGTATACGTCGCTTGTCCACTCGGCGGCTGGCCTGTCCAATATACAGAAGTTTTATTATCTACGGTCCTCCCTTTCGAACGCCGCATTGCAGCTGATTCAGACGATTCCGATCAGCGCCAATAATTACCCGGTGGCGTGGAAGCTGCTTGTAGACCACTTTCAAAACCCAGCGCGATTGAAGCAAACATACGTGGATTCGCTTTTCGACTTCTACCCCTTGAAACGAGAATCAGCAGCGGAACGGCACAGCCTGGCAGAGAAATTTGAAGTCAACGTGAAGGTGCTTCAACAACTTGGTGAACTCACAGAATTTTGGGATGTTCTTCTAATTCGCCTACTCAGTACCCGTCTAGACTCAACCACCAGGAGGGACTGGGAGGAATTCGCCTCGTCAAAGGGAACTGTCATCTTCAAAGATCTGCTTGCCTTTATTCAGCGTCGCGTTACGGTACTGCAGTCTATCCAAGCGAAGGTAGGCGACATCAATCCATCGAACCAACAGAAGAAACCTGTTCAACGAGCCGTTTCGAGTCATGGAGCTAGCCAGGTCAGCCAGCGAAAGTGCATCGTTTGTTCTGATCACCATCCACTCTACCTGTGCACCACGTTCGCGAAGCTACCAATTGACGAGAAAGAAAAGGAGGTTCGACGGCACCAGCTTTGTCGAAACTGTCTGAGGAAAGGTCATCATGCCAAAGAATGTTCGTCGTCTACTAATTGCCGAAAGTGTCGTGGCCGCCACCACAGCCAGCTTTGTTCCGAGTCGTCTACTTCCTCAACGTCAAAGCCCACATGCCCTCAGCATCCGAAGCCTACAACTTCTCCAGCTAGTGATCCTCCAACCACGTCTGCGTCTGCCACTCTTTGTGAGACTATCAGCTGCGCGTCTGTTGGGCAGAATAAGAAAACCCTCCTCCTCGCCACCGCCATCGTCATCCTTGTGGACGATAATGGAGTTGAACACCTTGGTCGTGCCCTTCTCGATTTCGAAAGCGAATGCTGCATCGTGACCGAGAGATTTTCTCAGCGTATTAAAGCCCAACGGAAAAGGATACACCTGCCGATAAGCGGAATAGGCCAAGCGTCCACACAAGCAAAACAAAAGTTCGTGTCCACCATCCGCTCTAGGGTCGGCGAATATGCCGCCACTGTCGAGGTCCTTCCACGAGTAACAATCGACTTACCTGCGGCTTCGGTTAACTCCTCTACTTGGGACATACCATCTGGACTCCAGCTCGCCGATCCATCCTTCGATAGTAGCAGTCCTGTAGACATCATCATCGGCGCAGAGATATTTTTCGAATTGTTTCGAGTTCCTGGTCGCATTTCTCTCGGTGATAATCTGCCGCTCTTGGTCAACTCCGTATTTGGCTGGATCGTATCAGGAAAGTCCACTACAGGTTCGCCCTCCTCTCCAGTCGTCGCAAATCTCGCTACGCTATCGGATGTCCATCACTTGATGGAGAAATTTTGGACAATTGAGGAAAACGATTCATCAACGAGCTATTCTGTTGAAGAACAATCCTGCGAAGACCATTTTCGGCAGAACGTAACTCGCACTTCCGATGGACGTTACGTCGTACGTTTGCCAGTCAAGGAAGATGTACTGCAGCACCTGAGCGACAACCGTCGCACCGCCGTTCGACGATTCCACATGTTCCTAAACCGTCTCACTCAAAATCCTGGCCTTCAACAACAGTACCAGGCGTTTATTGATGAGTATTCCATCCTCGAACACATGCAACGGATTCATGACTACGACGACCACGAAGTTAGACGCTACTATCTCCCACATCATGCTGTAGTACGCGATGAAAGCACAACTACGAAACTACGCGTTGTGTTCGATGCGTCTTGCAAAACACCGACTGGATACTCACTCAACGATGCGCTGATGGTGGGACCAACAGTGCAAGAAGACATTCGTTCTATAACTATGCGTTCCCGCAAGCACCAAGTCATGATCGTAGCGGACATTAAGATGATGTATCGTCAGGTGCTCGTTGACCCTCGAGACACATCGTTGCAGCTCATCGTGTGGAAACCAAGTCCCGATCATCCGTTAGAGACATTCGAGTTGAAGACGGTGACATACGGAACAGCGAGCGCACCATACCTAGCCACCCGTGTGTTGGTTAAACTAGCTGACGATGAAGGGTCAGATTTCCCTCAGGCTGCCACAGTTTTGAAGAAGGATTTTTATGTGGACGATCTCTTCTCCGGTGGACGGAACGCAGCAGAAGTTGTAGATCTGCGAAACCAGCTAGACGCACTCCTAGCAAAGGGTGGATTTCAGTTACGAAAATGGGCGTCTAACGATCTATCTGTTTTGGAAGGAATCCCGCCTGAAAACCGAGCATTACAACCGTCTGTTGCGTTTGATCCTCATCAAGTCATAAAAACACTTGGACTCTACTGGGAACCCGCTAACGATTGCCTGCGATACAAAATTGACCTGCCGTCCGAGTCTACAAATCAACCAAACGTCTCGTGCTCTCATTGATCGCACGTCTCTACGACCCACTCGGCTTAGTGGGACCAGTGGTAACAACCACAAAGATCTACATGCAGGATTTGTGGACACTTAAGGACACCAGCGGAACGCAATGGGGCTGGGACCAAGAACTACCAGCGGAGTATCGGGCACGATGGAGCATCTACCAATCACTACTACCAAGGCTGAATGAACTTCGAATTCAACGCTGCGTTCTTCTCCAGAATCCCGAAAGCATACAGATCCATATCTTCGCCGACGCTTCTCAGGTCGCTTACGGTGCCTGCGCCTACATTAGATCTATCAATGCATCTGGGTTGGTCCAAGTCTCGCTTCTTACCTCCAAATCTCGCATAGCACCTCTTAAACGACAGAGTATCCCGCGACTCGAGTTGTGTGGCGCATTGCTGGCGGCGGAATTGTACGGACAGGTGAAATCATCTCTACAACTCGACGCTCAAGTGTTCTTCTGGGTAGACAGCACCGTCGTACTGCACTGGCTCAACGCATCACCATCCGTGTGGTCAACCTTTGTCGCAAATCGAACCTCGAAAATTCAGCTCGCCACTCAAGGTTGCCAGTGGAATCATGTAGCAGGGGTGGAAAATCCAGCAGACTGCATCTCCCGTGGTATGACTGCAGACACTCTTTTGGAATCCCAGCTTTGGTGGCAAGGGCCGGAATGGTTGCGAAATCATCAATGTTACTGGCCGCATTCGGAAACTTTGTCACCTCAATCCTCCGAAGCAATGAAGGAAGGACGCAAAACCTCTACAGCAGCTACAATTTCTTGCCAGGAACCAAGCTTCGTCGATCTTCTAACTGAAAGATTCTCTGACTACAGACGTCTCATTCGGACTGTGGCCTACTGCCGACGTTTTGCGAAAAACTGCCAAAAGGTGCCCCAAGAAAGAATCCAATCCACCGTCTTATCCTTAGATGAAGAGAAGGAAGCGGAAACCATTCTACTCCGATTAGTTCAGCAGCAGTGTTTTGCCGAAGAATGGAAGCAGCTTCAGGACTCCCGGTCCGCATCTTCAATGTCCCGCCTCAAGTGGTTCCATCCGTTCATCTCTGAAGAGCAGCTGATACGAGTGGGTGGTAGATTGGGTAACACTGAAGCACCTTACGACTGCAAGCATCAAATCATCCTACCGCCATCGCACACGATCTCGTTCCTCTTGACTCGAAGCTACCATAGAAAGCATCTCCACGCAGCCCCGCAGCTGCTTCTTAATCTTCTTCGACAGCGGTACTGGATCATAGGGGCCAGGAAGCTGGCCAAACAAGTAGTACATCGCTGCGTAATTTGTGTCCGAGCACGTCCTCAATTAGTTCAGCAGCTCATGGCGGAGCTTCCTGCATCACGAGCAACCGCAAGCCGACCCTTTACCACTACTGGGGTGGATTATTGGGGGCCAATCCATCTAGCACCAATTCACCGCCGCGCTTCTCCAAAGAAGGCCTATGTCGCAATATTTGTGTGCTTCAGTACAAAGGCGGTCCACATTGAACTTGTCATGGATCTCAGTACACAAAAATTCCTTCAAGCGCTTCGACGATTCGTATCACGCCGAGGTCTTTGCTCAGACCTACACAGCGACAACGGCAGAAACTTTGTAGGCGCTGCCAAAGAGTTGAAACAACTTGTCCTCAGCAAGAAGCACCAAGATTCCATCAGCAAAGAATGCAACGAACTAGGAATCCGCTGGCACTCCAATCCACCAAAAGCTTCGCATTTCGGGGGGCTTTGGGAGTCCGCCATTCGCTCGGCCCAAAAACATTTTGTCCGTGTGCTCGGGCCCCACTTGCTATCCTTCGATGACATGGAAACCCTCCTGTGTCAGATTGAAAGCTGTCTGAATTCCCGGCCAATCGTACCACTCCAGTGACGACCCCTCCGACTACGAGCCGCTGACTCCCGGTCATTTTCTGACCGGATCATCACTGAAGGCTGTTCGAGACAACGATCTGCACGACATTTCCATGAACCGTCTCCAGAGATGGCATCGAGTGCAAAAAATGTTCCAGGATTTGTGGAAAAGATGGCATCTGGAGTACTTGTCGACACTACAACCGCGGGCCAAATGGTGTAGTCCTCCTGTACCAATCCGCCCAAATCAGCTGGTTATTCTTCGCGACGAAAGCACCGAACCTATGCACTGGCCTATGGCAAGAATCCACCAGGTGCATCCGGGATCTGATGGTGTAGTACGTGTCGTGACGGTTCAAACGCCGTCTGGCCGGTATTTACGACCCACAACGAAGATTTGTTTGCTGCCGATTGCACCATCATCTTCTGACCAAACTGCATCCGAATGAACTTCACGAGGCCAACATCGCAACACTATCATCATTTCGTCGCACATCCAACGGTACCGGAGCATCTAAAAAGAAAATACAACGCCCTTTATTAGAAGGGACTAGGTAAGGACCAGTCCAATATTATTTAATTCGTAAAAACCCGCTACCAGGTCTTAATGTTTCTAGTCATCATCTCGGTTTTCGCTTTGTGTGACGTTTCGTAAACAACAAACCAACTGTCAGCGGCATCCGTCATGGTTCATCGATTCATCGACGAAGAGGGACAACCCATTCGTTTTCATAAAGCAAGTATCATCAACCCATCATCCAGGTGCGACCAAACTGAAATTGCGTTTGTAGAGGTGATTAACCGTTTGCATCAGAAACCAAGTTCCTGAGGGGCCAGGATGTTCGTGAACCCAATCACGAAATGGAAAGTGGAGACATCTGGTCGTGAAATGCAACAACAATTTTCTTGCACATCCCTGATCATCGATTACACCGTTTATGCTCAAACGCAAATTTGAGGTATAGTAGCATGGCGGCGTACCTTCTTCCGCTGTACCTTGGTATAAAAGGGAATCAATGACAGGAACGAATTCTCTTTTTCCGTGACAGAAAACATCACGCCGACGTCATCGACAGTGTCAACGAGACGATAACAAATAGAGAAGAAAGTGAAAGTTATTTTGCGAATTGTAGAAGTTTAAACCTAAGTAGAGTAAAGTAGAGAAGTGAAATTAGAGTAAAAATAAAGAACTATTGAGTTGAAGTGAAATTAGAATTAAGTTGAATACTTACCTAAAAGTGTGTGGTGTGTGCAACCTAAAAGAAAAGAAGTGTATACCTACCGTATTCCTGGGAACCTTCCTGCTGCCGATCACCGTCCTGCTGCCGCTACTGCCGTTTACTTACCTGCTGCTCGCTGTGCTGTCCACATGAAAAACAAAATAGTTTGGGCATTTCGAGGGTTGAAAATGATATGGGATGATTCAGTGGTAAGGTTGGTGGTGACGAACGCAGGAATTGATGCAGGAGAAGCAATGTTCATATAAATGGTCGGGAAACGTTTCACAAGAAGAGGGAAACGAGCTGGAGTTTGTCTTGATTGAAAAAAAAAATGGAATAATCAAGATAACCAAATTCCATTATCTATTTAACAACACCATTCCGATAAACATACCAATAACAAAAATAATCCCGTTTCGTCAATCCCGTCCGACATGGATGTTTAAAATGTATTGATCATGACCGACTCGAGTCTGTTTTGGTCGAAATCTATTTTGATTGATATAAACGTCATGTGCTCCAAGCCCTGTGACAGCACTGACAAACTTCTTTACAGCTTGTAGGCTTTATACATATAGGCTTACAGGGCTTAATTTAGTTCTTACTGGTTATAGTGCCTATAAGCATTAGGAATGCTTATATAGAGCTACTTAGCACTGAAAAGCTGTTTAATGGCCGTTATAATGCTATTAAGGGCTTAAGGCCGTTATAATGCCCTTAAGGGCTGTTCATTCATGTTGCAGTGGAGTTATCTATTGGCGGTTGTTAAGGCCGTAAATGCGTTGAATCGCTCGACTAAGACCCTTCGTATAGTTTTGAACACCCCAACCAATTCTATTTCTTTTGTAACCATTACCGCTATGTATTTGCTTTGAATAAGTGATTTCTTTATACATGTATGAAGTAAATTTCCCTCCCTTTGGTCACTATTACAACTACCAAGAAATAGTATAGTCTAACCGTCTAATTGTGTTCTACTGAAAATGGACATACATCTCTTTGTAATAACCTACCGCATTGTATAAGAAGCATATAAAAGTCCAAGTGACAGACATTACCAGAAGATACCAGCATCAGTATCAGAAGACATTACCAAAAGATACAAGCCAGTAATAGAAGAGTATCATTACAAGAAGACGTTGCACCAGTGAATATTATCCGAAATATGTTCTGTTGATACCAGATAGTTCAAGTGTACAAGTGTACTAGATACCGTAATAAACCATGAAATACCACCAGTAATCACAGACAAATGGACTAAGTATTCTAGTGATTTAAAGATGAAGAAACGAACCATCCCAGTGTACCTAAGCCAGACCATTATCTACGAATTGAGCTTCTGGCATTAACATTTGGTCCTTCGAGCCGGATGGCGAAGGTACACACCGTGAAAGTGCTATGCAAACCGAGCATGAACATTGAATTTGGATTTTCAACTTATGTTGAAAAAACTCGACCAATTATGGCAGAAGCGCCCAATGCTCCTGCCTTTGTGAAAGTGAACTCGAGAGCATCATTGCTCACTACCACCAACCAATCGAACTAGTGAAGAGAGACAATGCCGAACCGCGTGCAGTGACTGTAGATGAGTGAACAAAGGTGGACGGGAAAACATGGCTGCGCTTCGAAAATCGTCCGTGTCGCGTCGAGTGGAAGAATATTGCTTTGAAGAAAGTGTGGAAGCATCTCTTCCTGTGCCAATTCGTCGCGTATTCCTGTTGGTGCGGCTGCTGAAGGAAGAAATCTCCGGTCCGCGAGTGTATTCGCGGAAGGAATTGCTGTTGATCGCACAACGGTGCGAAAACCATCGCAAAAACTTCCACGATGTCAGTGCATTGTTCCGAGCCGGCACTAAATTATCGTTAGTGAAAGCGCAGTTCCTCCAAGTGTGGTCGCCCGTGGCAGTTGAAATGTACGAACGACTGCAAGCAGCGACGAAGACCGAAAAGGACAGCGGAAAGGTTAACTGTTCCGCTTCCAGTATCGAACTTGTCACCGTTTCGAGTGACCCAAGCAGCAGTTGTGAGTATCTGGCAAATAGTGATCGGAAAATTATGCCGGATCGTGATGGAAAGGATGCGGCAAGTGTACGGTGCGTTGTGTGCAACGGCAATCACAATTTATTGCGTTGCAAAAGTTTTTCGTCGTCAGCCGTATCAGAAAAACGCCGTGTCATGAAGCTCTACGGATTGTGCTGTGTGTGTCTGCAGTCAGGACACTCCAAGGTCGAATGCAAGTGCTCCAGTTCGTGTGACAAATGTGGAAACCGTCACGCCACCACAATCCACGATGCAGTGAAGGCCATCGAGCAGTGTGTGGAAATAAATCGTCGTCGTCCATGCATTTGCTGCGGCGGAAAGCATCCGCTGTACCAGTGCGACGATTTTGGAAAGTTATCTCCGACGGGACGAATGAAGTTCGTTAAAGATCACCAGTTGTGCGTGAATTGCCTTCACGCTGGCCACAAGGAGTGCGAGAATCCATGGAGCTGCCGCCATTGCGCTTTGCGGCACCACTCGCTTCTCCATCGAGCACTGCGCCCAGAAGTGCGGTACTACTAGTTACTATCTCCATTTTCGATTTGGTTTATCCAAGTTGAATTCGGCCATTTTGTTTGAAAAATACATTCCTTTGTTTTTCAACACCCTTTGAATCATTTGTTTGAATTCTGGAACAATGATCCCACATCCATTTTGCACATTGGCAATCTCGACACCGTAAGGAACGAGAACGATCCACGAGACAATTAGAATCCCTTCTTTGAATGGCTACTGGAAACAAGGATAGACCAAACATGAAACTTTTGCTGAATCGACATCCCGTAGTTCCCAGTGGGGGAACGTTATTGATCACTTCTTTCCTCAATTTTCGATGCGCTCCACTAGCCGGAGTGCGACCATACGATCCATTCGTCGCATCGAGTGGAGATAACCTGCACCTCTACAGGTTGTCAATCCAAACTTGCTTCACAAGCAAGGCAGTGTCCTTTGGGCGTTCGCAAAGGAGATTGTTTTTGATGTCTCGCCGCTACTGGGAGACTAGGCTTCACTTAGCTGAGTGAAGATTCCGCAGAACGCATTGAGGTTAATGAAGTGAGATGTGCAACATCATCGTCGTCGCCATCGGGAATCCGCAGCAGGATTTCGTGGTATCATTTCTGATTCGGCCAACCGGTCAAGGCCAACGTCGATTCAACAACCAACCTCTTCAATCAAGCCAACCTAGTCCAGTAGTGCAACCGTTCCGGATCAACCCTGATAAAAAGTATCATAAAAATACGATAAATTTTATTGTTACAACACCATTTTTTCGAAAAATATTCACCATTAAACATATTGTAATTTACACAACACACTCACCATCACCCCTATTGTTCTATACCATTCGGCGAATGGTAAATGGCACTTTTACAATAAAAAATGGTGGTCGTTATGTATCTTAACCATAAAATTTTGAGAAAATTTTCATACACTTTTTCGCGAAAAACAATAGAATGTATTGTGTTTTTATGAGACATTTTTAGGGCAATTTTCAAAAGATAACGATATATCTTGATGTTTTTTCATTGTTCTTACAATACAAATACAATTAATTGAATGGCGTCAAATGAATCGTTGTTACAATAAAAATACAATAATATTTGTTGTTATTTGTAAGCAGTTTTCGCTTTTGAAAATCCATAGAATTTATATTTCCCGCTAACATTTATATCCAGCATTTACGAGCACTAACGTCCGCCAGAATGATATGCACATTTTATGATAAGAATCAAACACTCTGATGTATGTCTGGTATGTATTGCTTGGCAGCTGTTGATAAGATTTATCTTCAATCTTTTCAAATAACTGCCAAATATCACAAGTCAGACCTCAGGTCGTATGATCCATATCATAAATCGTTCACAATTCATGTGGCCATTAGTATCTGTGAATGCTGGAGAAAAATGTTACCGAGAAATATGAATTCTTTGGTTTTTCAAAGGCGAAATCTGTTTACATAACAACAAATATTATTGCATGTTTATTTTAACATCGGTTCAATTGACCCCATTAAACTAATTGTATTTGTATTATTATCAATGGCAGTTTACTATTTACTAGATTCCTTTAATTTATTGGAAAACATTAGAAAAATCATTGTTCATCTTTTTCTTGTCTTAACATCCTCACTTGGCTAAACCTGCTTTTCAGCTAGTTTTCTATAAGTACTTCCTCAGTTATTCATTGAGAGCTTCCTCTGCCAACACGGCTTGACGTCTGTCAGTTTTAGCGAATAACATTCGATAACCGAAACATCTACTGTACTCAAATTTAAAACGAAAACTATAAAAAATGTGTCAAGTGATTTTGTATTTGATTATACAAACATGATCCAAGCAACAATAATACTTATTGTTATTCATTTGTTACAAATTGTTTTTAAGTGTAATTGAGAAATAAACTCTTTTTTAATAAAAAGTCCATGAGAACTTTGCAGGCACTTTTGCAACTATTTAAAAACAACTTAAATTAATTTTTACTGATAGTAACTTTAAATTATTATAGAACTATTGAAAAACAATCGAATCAATCAGTCACTAATAAAGCTAATGTTCACTTATTGTACGAACTATATGGGCTTGATTTCTATTGTAAAAAGTAACAATATATCTACTATGTGTTTTATTGTGAACAATAAAACCAGTCATTTGTTAATAATATTTACCATGTAAAGAATGGTAATTTTTTATCCGGGAAGCAGTACCGTCCAACAAAACTACAACGTGTGGTCAATTGAATGCCTACGTCAAGCATCGTCGAATCACCAGTGAGTATCGTTCTCTTGTCACAATATCAGTGAGCATCAGCCAGCAGCATGAGATTTCCATAGGCCCTTCGCAACGTTGGGTAACCTCCGTGATTCCAGCTAAGGGCATCAGTGCAACTAGACCAGGTATGACAATCGAAGCATTGATGTAGTATTCCAGTGAAAGTGTACCCATTGAACAAGTAATAAGCATTGTAATACAGTGAAACTTTGTAAATCCTCCTTGAACCTTATGAAAGTGTAGTAATGAACAGATAAGTCAGGTCACTTCCATGATTCAAAAACTTGAATGAAGATCGACAAAATAAGCCAAGTTAATGTTGAAATATTTTGATATTTCAAGGCGGGGTGTATGTTAAGGCCGTAAATGCGTTGAATTGCTCGACCAAGACCCTTCGTATAGTTTTGAACACCCCAACCAATTCTATTTCTTTTGTAACCATTACCGCTATGTATTTGCTTTGAATAAGTGATTTCTTTATACATGTATGAAGTAAATTTCCCTCCCTTTGGTCACTATTACAACTACCAAGAAATAGTATAGTCTAATCGTCTAATTGTGTTCTACTGAAAATGGACATACATCTCTTTGTAATAACCTACCGCATTGTATAAAAAGCATATAAAAGTCCAAGTGACAGACATTACCAGAAGATACCAGCATCAGTATCAGAAGACATTACCAAAAGATACAAGCCAGTAATAGAAGAGTATCATTACAAGAAGACGTTACACCAGTGAATATTATCCGAAATATGTTCTGTTGATACCAGATAGTTCAAGTGTACAAGTGTACTAGATACCGTAACAAACCATGAAATACCACCAGTAATCACAGACAAATGGACTAAGTATTCTAGTGATTTAAAGATGAAGAAACGAACCATCCCAGTGTACTTAAGCCAGACCATTATCTACGAATTGAGCTTCTGGCATTAACAGCGGTCTTATTGCTAACTCTGAGGGAGATATGTTCTTTAGATCTTTCGAGACCAGAGAAGAGTAGGGCATCTCAGAACAAATCGACCACACGAAAAGTGATAAATTTTTGGCGTGAAAAATCGACTCAAATTATTTTGTTTCTGCCCATTTCGTTTCAATCGTGCATAAACGTCAAAGCAAGACCAGGGCTCAAAGTGTATTGATTACTTTCAGGTATTGTCAAAATTAATGAATAAATGACGTCATATCGATGATTAATTATCTTATTTTTCAAAACTTTGTTTCATTGAGAGCATATCAATTGTTGTTTCGACCACTATTGCAATTACATGGAAGACGTTCCAAAGACGTTTTTGCAATTGCAGGCTGTTATAAAGCATAATTATGGTAATTATGGTATTCAGGTTAGCAGCTACGTCTTCCAGTCTTCTCGTGGCGTAGCGGCAACGCGCCTGTCTAGTGAGTAGGAGTCGTGAGTTCGAGTCTCACCGAGAGGACGAGTAACTTTTTCGCAAATTTCACCTCAATTTGTCCATTTCTCACTCACGCCAGTATATGTAAAGTCTAGCTTTTGGAATAAAGTAAAACTTCCATTCGGCTGGTTAAGCCGCAAAAATCGATAATTAATTAAGTTAATTATGTCATCGAGCAACGGACTCATGTTCCGTAACCGGTCGTTTGAGAACGTCGTGACCCATTGGAAGCTTTCCGCTCACCGCGCGATCTCTTCGACACAGTCGTCGATGAGAGGTGTGTGGACTTCCAACACACAAAAACAATGCGCTCTCGCCTAGGCTTTACATATACAATATATGCGTAGTGTGGATGTACATCTCATTCCATCCGAAAGGGGTGCAATCTGTGGAAAAGATAACCTCGGAATTTTGTGTTGAACTTGAATTCAGGTTAGCAGCTACGTCTTCGAGTCTTCTCGTGGCGTAGCGGCAACGCGCCTGTCTAGTGAGTAGGAGTCGTGAGTTCGAGTCTCACCGAGAGGACGAGTAACTTTTTCGCAAATTTCACCTCAATTTGTCCATTTCTCACTCACGCCAGTATATGTAAAGTCTAGCTTTTGGAATAAAGTATAATTATGGTGTTTTACCAATTATTCTTAATTATCATAATGATATTATACATATTCCCACCACTATTGTATCGCATACCTTATTTACGGTTTTAAGAGATAAGAGGAATTCCACGGAGTCTTGTCAGTCGATCCTGAGCGACCATTTCAAATATATCTGAAACTTTGCACAGTTTTTCAATTTCATCTAAATCGCCATTTTTCGATATTAAACCTTCATATTCACTCACGACTAACTTTTCAAAAGGGTGTATGCGACAATAGTTCAAAAATATTCTAAAAGCTGCACAGCAAAAACGGATTGTTAGATTGTTATGAATTTTTCAGCAAAGTTAGATAACTAAATGACGATTCCTTAGAAAATATACACTGTAAAAAATTTCTTTTTTTACTATAAAAAAATATGATCTTTGTCACAAAAACTCAAATATCTCAAAACCCTATCTTTTTACCAACGTCATTTTTTTAGGGGAAATGGCCTATTATATCAGCTATCTACCATAAAATTTTGGTGATGGTAAACTGATAAACAAAAAAGTTATGACATTTTAAACATTTCACAATTTTTACATTTAATAACAAAAATTTTTTTTTTCTGTGTAAATTATGTCGAGAATTATATTTTGATGCTGATTTTATTGTAAAGGCTACCGCCTGAATTAAACAAGTTGTTTTCATGATATTTTTGTTTGATTATTCATAACTACTATAGTATCTATTTGAAACTTAGACGCGATCCAGTGTTGTGATCAAAAATATTGAGAGTGTCATACTTTTTATTGTACGTGACTGGTGAAAAATGATAGTGTTGAAAAGTTGTTGATTATAAGAAAAATGGAATTAAACTTATTTTTAAGACAAAAGCTGTATAATAAAAGTTTTATATACGCGTATACGTCTAGTTTATCTGCAAAAAAAAATTTCCTCTTAGAGAACAGACTTTATGATCGGAAGAATGCGAGTAACTTCAACAACAACAAATGCATGAGAGGTACATACCACAGACAAACAGACGAAACGCCTAGAACAATTTTCGTGAAAATCCATCGCCCAGTTTACACTACCACCACCTGGTGGCAATGTTTCACGAAACACTGCGTTGTGCAATATCGTCATCAGAAGGCGCTAGTGTGAAACGTCAAACGCAATGAAAAACGATGGGCGCTCTTCTGGTTATGAAAGCAACAACCAAGATTCAAAATGATCGTTAAAGGCGTGGTCAATGAAAATTTCGTCAGTGTAACGTTTGATTGTCTGTATACATGCCATGACAATGCTCACGAAAAAGCAAAAAATACTACGGCTATGGATATTAAAGATTTTATAGTAAATTTTTTCTTCAACCAAGCAAACAACACCAAACTAGTCAGTTAAAACTAATAAGTGATTTTGTATGTTATAATCTAACGAACAACATGAACAATCGCTTTCTCAAAGGTCTTCAACTCAACGCTCTCTTGTAGACCGTTTGATGAAAAAAAATGTTCAAAAGAGTTACGAAATCTCACCGAAAGCACCATAGATAAACTGAAAGAGACTGGTTATGCCCAAATGTCCACATTGAATACAAATTTACGCATTTTCACGTCCTTTGACAAACGAGCCAGCTGTATATCATTGGTAAAGCAGGGCGCAGGAAGTTCGAAAACGATAACAACTGAGAAATTGCCAGAAGTGCTAAGTGCAGAGAGTCATGCCACCGTACCATCAGCGACATCTGTTTAAACAATTTAATCACGCCCCTTTTCAAAAATGCTAAGAAATATTCTTCAACATCTATACCCATTTCAATATTTTAACGTTGCAAAACACGCTTTCAACATTCATCTTGAAGAAGAGGGAAAACACTTGTCCTCAAATGTAACAGCAGATTAATGAATAAACAACTAATGCGCGGAGGGCGTGATAAAATCGGAACATTACTGTACATATAATATACATAATACATAAAAAAACTGCTTGTTTTACTCACGCAAGGCCATTAACAATAAAATCAGCATCAAACTGCGATTTCCGGCCGAAAAAATTTACACTGAAAAAAAAAATATTACTAAATGTGAAAATTGTGAAATGTTTGAATTGTCATAACTTTTTTGTTTATTAGTTTACCATCACCAAATTTTTATGGTAGATTGCTAATACAATGGACCGTCTTCCCTAAAAAAATTACGTTGGTAAAAAGATAGGGTTTTGAGTTATTTGAATTTTTGTGGCAAAAATTATATTTTTTCATGTAAAAAAGATTTTTTTTTCACAGTGTATATTTTCTTAGGAATCACCATTTAGTTATCTAACTTTGCTGAAAAATTCATAGCAATCGAACGAACCATTTTGGCTGTGCAGATTTTTGAATATTTTTGAACCATTTTCACATACACCCTTTTGAAAAGTTAGTCGTGATTCAAAATAAAAATTTGATATCGAAAAATGGCGATTTAGATGGAACTGAAAAACTGTGCAAAGTTTCAGTTCAATAGAAAATCATGAAATAAAAAATTTCCTTAATTTTGATGCTGTTGCTTGGAATCGCTCATAAGCAACTTTGACTGCGTCCCCGAAATACATTCAAGTTAAACACAATCTTTTTGCGAATCCGTTTTTGAGTTGGTGTATCTGCCTCCGAAATATTTTGCTTTTGCGTGTCAACACAGTAGGAATTTTTCGTGTAAAAAGTGTGATTTCAACCGCTAGGTGTCGCTAGGTGATGCTATTTGTAAACAGTGTGACCGCGTAACCCTTAAGCCAAGTAACACTCCTTAGTGATAACTTTACTAGATTTCTCTTTATTGTTTATTGTTTATTGTTTATTGTTTGTATGTTCTAACTAACTCAAACTGTTGTAATAGATATTAGAAAAAATCTTAGTTTTGTATCACAGTGTAAAATTCCACTTCGGATATGTAATGGATAAACGTCCGGTTAGGTTTACGTATAGTTCAGAACTGATCTTACTTTATTTCTACCTAGATTACCAACTCTTAGATCTCTCATAATCATTCGATTGCCACTCACCTACATAAGGGGTCTTTACTCGAAAGGTCGAAACCACGGATACTATAGTTCTTACCCCTAAAGATATTGCAATAGCAAATCAAAATTCAATAATGTAATTTCATATAAAAATGCACAGAACACATAGTATCAATAATTCAGAAATCTAACAAACACAAGTACTAATTCAATTAATGATTTCTGTTATTCTGTTATTCTGTTATAATCAACGCACCCTCTGGCCGTGGCCAATCTGCGTTGTTTCGCTGGGCGATACGTCTACCAGTAGACTTGTATCTGCCCTATGCTAAACCGATTAGCATATCAAGTCCTTTCCACTGATGAGTAGGCTCGAATGTCCCGCCCCTCCCTATAACCCATAGGGGGAAATAAGGAGTTTCCAGTTTCAAGTATTGTATTGATTATGACACCAACTCTTTCTATTCCTTGGGAAAAAAAATCACTAGACTTGGATTATCAGACTACTATTAATAATGAACATAATTAAGATACAAGTTTACATACACAATTGTAAAAGCAGTGTCAGATACTTTAAAGTGAATTGAAAAATGTGAATAAGATAAATTGTAAACTATTTCGCGGCGACACGAATGCTTCAATAGTGTCATAAATAAAAGCGCAAACAAACAAATAATTGATATTGAAGTATGCATATTGAAGTATTTATCTATTAGCAAAGTAGTAGAAAGAGTTGGGTGCCTGATTATAAAATTGTTGTACTTATCTTGTGTGTTTCGGACAAGTCCCGTTTGTGTTGGCCATTAGGACACTTCTTGCTTCAAAACGGTCGTTTCTGGAATGGAAAGAGAATAATTGGCCGCACAACTCCGCAAATGGGCGGCCCGCACATATTAGTATAATGTTGCAATGATTGAAAATAATAGAGTATAATTGTTAATCTATATGAATGCTGCTACTAGTTCAGGTTTCTCACCCTCCACGATTCTCTAGATACTGTTATAGCATGTTTGTTGTAAATTTGTTAATAAGTGAAGCCTCCAAAACAGTTACGTGAAGTTGTATCAAAATTCTACAGAGTGTTAGGGAAGGGGAGGGGAAATAAACATACTTCTTCCTACACCTAGCAGTTCGGATCTTCTGTTCACACTGTCATTCCAACCTTCTTTCAGTGTGAAACGTTTCTGGATCTGGAACGGGTGGTATCACTTTACGCTACTCTTCTATCATGAACATAGATAACTACTTTTAAAAATAAAAGTTTTGTCCTACTACCTATTTTCTACCTGAAAGATGTTAATTGGTCAAATGTTTCGTTCAGCAAGTCTATGTCCATATTGATGATACAACCTTTTATTAATGAGTAATAATGTTGCTCACAGTTGTGAGGCAATATAACATTCAACTCGTTGAGGGCAAGTTATGAACCTACAGAAAATTTCTTATTAGGCTGTTACCTCTAAAACTACTAAACACATATTGAAACGTGAAATTGTATTGTAATAATTGATCCTAATCTTAACCCTATCACTGGAACGCGTTTGAAGCAAATTGATATTGCTAATGATTTGGTTGGGCATTAAAAGTTTTTTTGGTTTCGACAATAGTCACATACTATGCCCTACGACATTGACGATTCTATTGTCTATGGCTCACCTATTTCGTGCCACCCAGCAGGGACTTGGTCTGGTACCCAATTCAGTATATCCGCTCCAAGTAATATACCGCACCTCTTTTGATTTGTGATATATTACGCGGAACATTACTCTCTTCATTCGGATAGCGGCTATGTAACCCATTGGATTAAAAGCCTCCATCAAACATGAAGCGATTAATCGGAGACTGAAGACTCTATACCAAATTTTAAGGGTATGCGGTATGGCATTTTTTCAAAGCGATACGAAACGAAACGATATGGAAATTTTTTGAGACGATGCGGTACGATACGAAACGAAATTTAAAAATGTTTCGTGAAACCGAAACGAAATTCAGATTCACTCGGTATTTTTCGAAACGAAACGAAATTTCCGTAAAAATTTCGCGGAATTTTGTAGGTTTATCTTTTTTGTAAAAAAAATGTACTGTGTGCTTACATTTTTTTATTGACTGCACACAGCAAGTAATTTTGTAATATCCAGGCGCGTAATTTCTGGCGATGTATCCATTTTTGAACGTAATTTCATTCGGTTACATCGTTTTCCAACATTTATCACACTCACTATGTACACCCTGGTTGGCACTGGAAAGTGTCAACAAACCCATTCCAGCAAACACTCAGAAGCAGTATCATATTTATCATCTACCTCCCAACTCGGTGAAATAGCCGAGAGGTAAGGGATACGCTTCACAATCAACGGATCAATGTACGAATCCATGCCAATATTTTACTTATATATGATTCATCAATCATTCCGGTTCTAGCGATTGCTAGACCCACTTTCAAGCTGCGGCGGCTGATTTGCTGCGTAGAATGGATGTAATTTGTACATCAATTTTACGACGCGACTGATGTGCATCGAAAATGATGTGATATCACAAGATTGTTTTTGCTGTGCAAGATTGATGTTAGAGAGACGAACCAGCCAAGGGCTGAAAGTCTCTCTAATAAAGACAAATCAATTGATGTTAGAAAACATAACTGATTACGGAAAAGGAGCAATATGGTACACATTGAGCTTTTTTTTCATTTCTTTTTTTTTTGTGAATTTTAACTTAAGCTAATTCATTACACCTCATGGAGCAAAGTTTACTCATCTATGTTATATAGTCATTTCTTTTCGTATCAGTCGTCAACCTACCGTCACCTCACCGTTAAACTAAAAATGACCGACCTAATCACCTACTCACGGTTTTAGGCGCACAAAGCTCTTGATAACTAAACCAACACACTAAGCTTATGACAAGTGAGCAAGAACAAAATGAAAATTATACCAGTTCTAGAAGTTTGTTTCTTGAGATTTGTACATATGAAGCCATGTTGAAAATTAATCGAAAAACTATATAAACGGGCTTGCGACAAGTGAAGAACCAACACAAGCTTCCGAATGGATCAGAGAGTAAGCTGTGTGTGATATTATTCGCACCCGCTTGCTTCGTGAGTATGAAGCAAAATATTTGCGAGTTTAACTAGTGGAGCTGCGGAAAGTGCATTTTAGTGTGGTTTTAGTAACATCCAATTACACTAGTTTACAGCATTTTTGAACTCGGTAAGCTGATGATCGTTTTTGGTGTAGAATCATGCCCTGAGTTCGAAAACGCGAAAGAAAAAAATTACAGTAGAGCGGAATTTTTTTCGACTTTCCATACAAGGTTGATGGCTTGAAATCGATTTTTGTTCTATTTTTAAGCAAAGTCGCTCACTTCACACATCTCATTCTCCGTAATCAATGCTCCGATTGAGCTGATTTTTTTACTGTAACTCACCCACATATAATATGTCAAATAAACGTTGAAAAAGAATTTTTAAATTATTTTTTTCCTATTGAAAAAAATACATATCTTCATAATTTTTTGGAAATTTTGCTAAAATTTAAGGAGATCGTCCCCAAAACTCGCCAATATCTTGATTTTCATCAATCTGACGCAAACCCTGCATTCAGATGATCGAATGGTATTATATTCAGCTTTTAATTTATGGAAAAAGATTTAAAGTTGGTTGAACAAAACGCAAGATATTTGAATTTTATGAAATTCCATATTTTAAAAAGTTGTAAAACTCGATATTGAGCTAAAACTCAAAAACTGTTCTACTTAAAATTTTTTGAAGCACGGTTTCGAAATTAGCGCTAAATTATGCTTCAAAAATTTTGGTCGTTGACAAAAGTTCACGACTTTCGTTTTATTTTGTAAACTAGTGTTATTATCTATCAGTTAATGCTATGTGCTTTCTTGTTCATGAAAAGCAAAGCTGACAGTTGAGTTAATACGTTTTCAGCTCAGAACTGCTTCAGGAATCACAGTCGAGTGCGTGCCAGCTTCGCTTGCTCATGTGTGAAGAAGTGCGAGTATTCTCAGGCCACTGTGACTTACGAGTAGGTTTGTTTTGGGTTTGTGTCTGCTCAGCTGCAATCTTAACTATTTTCCATCCCTGGCTAGGGGCTTGTTGAAAAATAAGCTAATAAAATGCAGCTAACGAACGTTATTTTACCGAATTTTATAATATTTCAGAAGTCCCTTAATAAAGTTTTCCGGAGTTTTGCATTTTTGCATTTTTTTGTCGCCACCATTTTTTTATTATTTACAAAGATATTTTTCCAAATAAATCTCTTGGGTGTGATTCAATGTTTTCTTAGAGCATCATTTCCCAATAAGCTTGAGCGTCGCGACTCTTGTCTGTTGTCATCTTGCTTTCAGTAGAAAAATTAAAGCGCGTTTGCACGTGGTTGGAATATCATGCAGCGAAGCAGGCTTAGAACATACTATCTTCTATCCTCTATTTTATCCTTTACCCTATCACTTCATATATTTCTGTTGGGAATCTGATATGAAGACGAAAGTCATGCTTTTAGATAGTAGATTCAAGATATAGTGTTCTTGAGATATTTTTGTAACACTTTTAAGTAACTGAGGAAGCATTACCCGAGTAGAGGAAAAAAGCTCAATAATAGCATATTTTGATATGCAGAACAAAAAGTAATATTTGTTTGTTTGAGATAAGAGGTAGAAGTACTGAGATATTATCAATTTTACTCCTGGAACATCATCATCATAGCACATTCAGCTCTTGGTAAGTTCTAACCAATAGCAGTGAGCTATTTGATTGATCTTCAAATATCAAATTTTGCTATTGGTTAGATGGTTCAAGAACAAATTTTTGCTATTATTTTCAGTACTTTTACCCCTTATCTCAAACAAATCAATATCACATTTTGATTGTCAGTACTTGAACTCTTCCCGGGTAGCATTTACACTATATATTTTTTCGAATTTTTTTTGCCAGTTTCGCGGAATTCCGTTTTGTTTCGTCAAAAGGTAGTTTTTGAAGGCGAAATTTTTAGAATTTAACGAAACAAAACGAAATTCAAAATCATTAATTTCGCTTAGTTGAATTCCGTGGAATTCCGCGGAATTTCGTTTCGAGGGGTAATTGGCGAAACTTTTCGGTATACCGCATACCCTTACCAAATTTGGCTCAGAGACAGGTAATCAGTGAGGTCAGTTTTTCTTGTTTGTCAGAGACGATTGATACGTATTAAGACAAACTTTCCACTGCATCTGCCAGCAATAATCGGTGATCGATCAACATTTCGAGTACCCCAATTTACACAAGAATGCCAAGGATCACCGCTCATGCTTTACAATACAGTTGGAAAAACTAGAACAACACCTGGCCACAATGATGCATAAAGCACTAAAGCGGACCGGAAGTGTTGGTGAGCCAGCCCCCACCAAGTACTAATTCAATTAATGATTTCAAAATAAAAACGTACACTACATCACAGATCAAAATTTCGAACGAAAACAATCTCAAAATTCTACCTAAAAATTCATAATCTTAGTTCTAATTTCGAGAGAACATGAGTTCAATTATAAACGTAATCTTCATGTATTTTCTGCTTCTTTTTCCTTGACGATCTACGTTCCCAGCTACGATCTGGTTGGCTGGTTTCAGTCATGGAGATGGGTCGTTTATCCAAACATCCTGCCGTTGTCGATGTTGCTGGTCTCGTCAAATCGCAATCAGCTTCGTCCTCATCCATCATCACCACCCGACTTCTTTTGCTTGAGACAATCGGGACCATTATGTTCAAGATGGGAGGTTTAGTCTTCGGAACCTTCAGCTGGTTTCAATGAGCGCTTGAAATCACGTTTCCAACTGCCACCTGGAAGACATTGAGAGAGAGAGAGAGACGTCTCACAAATGTTGCCTCAATCCATCTCTCTACGTGATTCATGTGGTTATTTTTCAACCACACCTTGTCACCTGGTATCAGGCTATCAAACTGGTCTTTTCTGACTTCCGTTTGGTTTGATGATGTTACTGTGTTTTGCTCACGTTTTTAATTAGCAGGGCTTTTGACCAATTGTCTCGAATAATGACTTTTTGGGTTAATCAAGTCAATTAACATCTTTGGTTTATACATTCCCTATCGGTGTTTGGAACGAGTCGGATGTGAATGTCCGTTTCTCTTCGCGCGGTAGCCTTCTTAGTTAGTAGAGTTTTTTTCCCTCGCGCTGAGGGTTTTTTATATCGATAGTATCCTACTAGTGCGGAGTGTAGTGCCGCAAGGCGAATCCCTCCGATGTTGGGGAGCGAGTTGCATAGCAACATCGTCCAGCTCTAATCTCGAGGCAAGTATAACTGCCCATCATAAACAACGCACGACGACGACCACGACGACGACGACGACGCCGGTAACGACGAAGTGAAAAAGTCGACGATAAAGGTCATCAGCGTACAACAGCAGCAGCAGCCCAAGCCATCGCCACCAACAAGCTACCTACCTACATATAGGTATACAAAGGCTGTGCACAGACCAGTTGAGTATTTTGTATCTTTTTTGCCGCTCTATTGTTCCCCAGTCCACCGTCTAGCTCGCAGTAAAAAAATTATTTCGATTTGAGTTTCGATGGTACAGTAGTTCCCCCCGGTTCACGGCCCATTTACACCACACTATTTTTTTTTAGTTTTAAGTTTTTTTTTTGAGTTGCTATCCTTTCTATTCTTTGATTTTTTTTTTGTTTTTTTTTTTTTTTTCAATGTTTTCTCATATTATATTAGTATTTAAGTAGATACAAACATTGAATTGATTTTTTTAAGTTGCTATCCTTTTTCTATAAATTTTTTTTCTTCTCTTTCTTGCCCGGGACTCCCGATATCACTTTACTTCGTATTAGAACAGGTGTTGAGGCTATTTTTTTTATTTGACTCCGTTTCGCTCTGCCGCATTTTAACCACAGCGGTTCAAAAACCCTTTTTTTTTGGATTTATTTTTGCTTTTTTGACTTGGTTATTTTTCTCGACGTAGGACTATTGGTTGAATTCAGGTAGGACCACGTCTTCGAATTAGTGCTTTTTTAGTTGCTATCCTTCTCTTTCTTTGTTTTTTTTTGGTTTTCTTTTTTTTCCTTCAATATTTTTTTTATAGATATTGAAGTTGGTAAACGATTTTTTTTTGGATTGGTGTTTTTTTTTCGTTCTCCCGGTTTAACTTTATATTGAACATCTGGTTGGTTATATTTGTTCTTATATTGGTTTTTTTTATTGCCATTGTCTGGCATAAGGTATAATAAAATAGGCCTGCATGGAAACGAATGACACTGGTGGGAGTTCACCGGATCTCGTAATTTCATCCGATGATGAGACAGGCTCTGGTCTGTCAACTATTTCAATAGAACAAATTCAGAATTCTGACGCCATGGAAACTGGCGATAATGAAAACGATCCAGGGGTTCCCCATGTACGTTGTGTTGTTTCTTCCGGAATCGTTCCAATTAGTTCTTTGGTGAAAGAAACACGGTCCCAGCCCATGGTAAAAACTCCATTGGCTAAAAATTTCTCTCAGCCTGGCATTTCTTCTCAGCCCACTGTATTCTCTTCTATCCCTGGATCTTCTTCTAACCCGGTGAGCCCCCGCCAGAAAGTTTATCCACCCGGATCTAAGGGTCCCTTTCTGGTTTTCTTTCGGCCCAAACCGAATGGAAAAAAATTAAACAAATTACAAATCGCAAATGATCTGGCAAAATCGTTTCGCGGAGTTCTGAAGATAGACTCACCCAGCCGCGACAAGCTGCGTGTCACAGTAAATTACCCCGATCAGGCGACAAAGATCGCTAACTTTGAGCTCTTTACGCGGAAATATAAAACATATCTGCCTAGCCTCGAGATAGAGTGCTACGGAGTGGTCACCGACGATAATTTAACCTGTGCTGCAATCATGTCTGGAGCTGGTGGGTTTAAAAATCGTGCCGTCCCACTGGTTCCAGTACTTGATGCCGTCCAAATGAACAAGGCACAACCTGACGGCTCAAAACAACCGTCGAATTCTTTCCGGGTGACCTTTTTCGGCACCGCTCTTCCGAGCGTTCTCGTGGTTGGGCTTCTTCGATTACCTGTTCGCCTCTACGAACCGAAGGTAATGTATTGTGCAAAATGTCAGCAGTTGGGGCACACCGCACTTTACTGTAGCAATAAACCACGTTGCGGTATGTGCGATGAACAACATGCGGAGGGCTCCTGCAATATGGAGCCAAAATGTGCCACTTGTGGCGAATCTCCGCCCCACGAGCTCAGTGCATGCCCGAAGTACGTAGAGCGGGAGAAACATTCCATAAACTCCTTAAAACAGCGGTCAAGGCGATCTTATGCAGAAATGTTGAAAAAATCGCCCCGACTGCTGTTCCAGTTGCCCAACCTTCTACTAGTACTAATATCTTTGCAACCCTGCCGGATGACGATCAAGGCTCTGACTCTGAGGATGGTGTAGAGTACACTATAATTGAGACAGGGACGAAAAGAGCGAAACGAACGGCGGGTGGTGTTCGCCGCTGCAAAAGCCGCGCTCAAGACCGAGATAAGAGCAAGCAAAAAGGCCTGCTTTGAGGGTCTCTGTCAGAGTGCCAATACGAACCCGTGGGGTGATGCCTACAGGATCGTTATGGCCAAGACGAGAGGTGTGATGGCTCCTACAGAGCAATCTCCAGAGATGTTGGAGGGGATCATTGGAGGACTTTTTCCGCGTCATGATCCTAGTCCTTGGCCTCCTTTCGTAGGACAGCCGGGGACTGGGGCTGGCGATGAGCAGAGGGTCACCGATGTGGAACTTGCGGGGATAGCTAAGTCCCTTAGCGTAGGTAAGGCCCCAGGTCCGGACGGAGTTCCGAACCTGGCCTTAAAAGTAGCTATTGCAGAAGCTCCCGAGATGTTCAGGTCTGCTATGCAGAAATGCCTGGACGAGGGAGTTTTCCCAGAAGCTTGGAAGAGGCAGAGCCTGGTACTATTGCCAAAGGCGGGGAAACCACCCGGAGACCCGTCGGCATATAGACCAATATGCTTGATTGACACGGCGGGGAAGGGATTGTGCGATATTTGCCAGAAAACCGTTCGCCAGAAAACCATTCGCCAGAATGACAAACGCCAGAAAACCATTTGCCAGAATGTACTATTTGCCAGAATACTATTTGCCCGAAAGTACCATTTGCCAGAATGTACCAATCCCCAGAATTTAATATTAAATATTAAATTCTGGGGTTTGGTACATTCTGGCAAATGGTACTTTCGGGCAAATAGAAATTTTATTCATTTCCTAAGAATTAATTTCAGTCCATTAACATAAAAAATGTCGTCAGTTTCAATCTTTTACAATAATTTGATATGTTCACCGCTAGGATGATCTCTTGGTTCGTTTCGATAAAGAACGACTAGAACTAGAACAACGAAAACAACTGGAAATGATTCACCGGTTGTTATTAGGCAAAGAGAAAATCGATGAAGAGATATCGATCATTACAGATAGGGTAAATCGGGGTAATTTGGCTACCTTAAGCAAAAGTCGATTGAATATGCAGAAAACAACGTTGAATCTCTCGCACATCGTATGGTCAGAATGTTTCTGACAATACCATACTAGTTGCATAAAAATATCATAGTCTTATCGCGTTTAAATGCCAAAAAATGATTTTTGAAAAAAGTGTTGTTTTTGCGTCGGTTTTCAACCGTCGGGGTAATATGAGCACCCTATTTTCAATGAAGAATTTATATCGCCTAATGTAATACAAACTTAATATGCTTCGCTTGATATTGAATCATATAGTATCTACTTGAAGTACACAGAAAGCAAACTAATTTGAAAGGTATTTAAATAAGAGAAGTCTAATGAGGTCCTCGTCGGGGTAATTTGGCCAACAACTTTAAATTTTATTTTTCTAATTTACTATGAAACTAGATAATTTCATTCTAATGTTTCAATTGCTCCAATATCAGGCCAGTATTGGAGCTCCTTGGCGGATTTTCAAAAATTACCAGATTTAAGGTGATTTTCCAGTGGTGCTCAAATTGCCCCATTGGCCAAATTACCCCGACTACCCCTACGCCTGTATGATACTAAGCTCGAGACTACGATGTAACTAGGCAATAAGTGCATAGGTCCACAAACATCTGGTATGGTGAAAATACGGCTGACCGAAGTACATTAGGTACATTGGTCAATGGATAGAATGGTGATCACGAATCGCTATTCAGTGATTATGGAACAGGAATCGGAACGGTTTCTTAAATTTGTTCGGTTTTCCAATAATTAGCTGATACTTCGACAATGATTTTTCATAAGGGCCTAACTGACTTGATCGATTTCTCTTCATCGACTCTCTCTTTCGCTAATAACTTGAACAAAACGAGCAAAATCATTATTCTTTTTGTTTCTATAGCAACATGCAGTCGTCTTCTTGGCATTTCAGCCAAAAAATCTTTGGAAAACTCAATACACATTCTGTGAAAACACAAAGAGAGGATCGATGAAGAGAACTCGAAAATGTCAGTTAGGCCCAAATGAAAAATCAGTGTCGACTTCTACAATATTAATATTTCCGTATTGTTTTACCACAATCAGCAATTAATGTCAAAATCTAGTTTTACTAACTAAGAAGAACAGCCTATGTTTAAAAGAAGGCAAAATTCACTAGTTGAACATCAACGGTTCGATGCAAAACACTATTTTTATACAACCAAACTAATATCTCCCCAAGTAACCATGGTGCTGAAGCCTTTTTGCGTGCAGATATACGATGTATTTAGAGCAATCATTACTTTACATGCAACTTTAAGGTTGATTTAAAGTGGAAATGGTCAATTGTAAAATCAAATTAAGATTAAGATTATACTGGTATAATCTTAGTTCAGTCGCATAATTGCCATTTTCACTTTAAATCAACCTTAAATGTTCATGTAAAGTAATAATTGTTCTGAATACACCGTGTATCTGCATGCAATAAGGCTTCAGCACCGTGTTTACTTGGCTAGTTCAAATAGTGAATTTTTCCTTCTTCTAAACACAGGCTGTTCTTTCTAGTTTCATCTAGTTTTTAGCATAAATTGTTAATTATGTTAGAACCATAAAGCAATATTGGTATTGCGGAACTAACAGTTTAATTATTGAAAAAAATAGATCTTAGACCCGTTTATTGTTCCTATATTTAAAAGAAGGAAAGATTCATGGTTAAAATACAGTAGCTCCAACTTCAACAATTATTTTAACAGCGTAAAAGGAGAAAACGACAAAAAATATGGCCATTCGGAAAAATAACTTTTTGATCAAATGACATTCGACCCAACGGCCTTCAGTCGAATGCCCTAACACCATTGATATTAAGATTCTACAACAGTAGCCGGAGCGCCATTAGCCATAATACCAAAGCCCAAACCAAATATGTTAAGCTCATATATTACAATTACCGTGATAAGAGAATATATTGGTTAGAAATGGCGCAAATAAACTAAGAAGTTCATCCAGAAAGAACAGCAGATGATTAAAAGAAGGAAAAAACTATGCTGGAATTATTAGAATCAATTTCCTCAAGAACAAGCTTTTTATAGCATTTGATCAAGTGATATTCGGCCTAATGGTAATGGCTTTCGGGCAGTGACAGTCAGGCTAATGGTATAGGTGAAACCGTCGCTTGAGTTATTAATTCTGTGTATTTTACTCATTGCTTCCGAAAGGTTTTTGTTTATGATATTCGATTGTAAGATGTTAAGTGTGTGATCAACAATTCCGGATAATTTTGCTGTTTGGCACAAAAATAATTATTTAAAGAGATCATGTTATTGTTATTGTCAAGAATAAGCTTAAAAAATTACTTTCAATTGAAAGCAGGGAATCTTTGAAAAATTTAAGTAAAGCCAAAAATTCCATATCAGTAAAAGCTGGGAGTGTGTTGAAGAAAGGAAAATCTTTGATGAGTATGGATCAAATTCCGTCAAAATAATATTTGATCAATTGGATCCACATCATGATCAATTTCTCCACAAGACAAATTTGTGGAAATGTACTAATTGAAAAAATAAGCTGTTGTGCGCAATAACATATTTGAATAACATAACAGATTTAATGTATTGTGAAGTTTAAAAGGTTTGATTCCACATCATTTTTTTGCTTCAGAGTGATTTGCCCTTCTTAAAACTATAGGCTTTTCTTTAAAAGTTACTCTAAAATCATTTCTTGTTTGCTCTTACATCAGTTCCGATAATTTATTTAATTTTGGCATATAAATCTGAACAAAAATAAAATTTAACATTTTTACAATCGTTATTGTGGGCTAATCGATCCCAAACAAATAAAGAACACGATTTATTTTTCAATTAGATTTTGTTTTAAATTATCATTAGATTGGGAACACTTCTGGATTGAGAACTTTGGAAAATTTCTGGGAAATGATACTTTCTGGAGAATGGTACATTCTGGCAAATGGTTTTCTGGGAAATGGTTCTTTCTGGCAAACGGTTTTCTGGGAAATGGTATTTTCTGGCAAATGTCTTTCTGGCCAATGGCATTCTGGCGAATGGTTTTCTGGCAAATATCGCACAATCCGGGGAAGGTGCTCGAAAAGATCATCCTCAATAGAATGTTGAAGTTCACTGAGGGCGCAAATGGTCTCTCGAGCAACCAGTATGGCTTCCGGAAGGGGAGGTCCACCGTAGACGCTATCTTGTCGGTTACAAAAACCGCCAAGAAAGCACTCGAGCCTAAGAGGAGGGGAATTCGCTTCTGCGGGGTAGTGACTCTGGATGTAAGGAATGCATTTAATAGCGCCAGTTGGGCTGCTATTGCCGATGCGCTCTTGCGTCTGGGGATACCGGAGTACTTGTACAAGATTCTCGGAAGCTACTTCCAGAATCGCGTACTAGTATACGACACGGAGGTGGGTCGGAAGTGCTTTCACATAACCTCAGGAGTCCCGCAAGGTTCCATCCTGGGTCCGGTGTTATGGAATGTCATGTACGACGAGGTGTTGAGGTTAGAGTACCCAGTGGGAGTTGTGATTGTCGGATTTGCCGACGATATTACGCTCGAAGTCTACGGTGAAACGATCGAGGAGGTGAAGTTGACTACCGACCACTCGATCAAGGTTGTGGAGGCGTGGATGCGGTCCAGAAAACTGGAGCTGGCTCACCACAAGACAGAGGTGACGGTTGTTAACAACATGCAGTCGGCGCAGCAGACGGAGATCAGTGTAGGAGAGTGCACTATCCTGTCGAAGCGCTCTGTCAAGCACTTGGGCGTGATGATCGACGATAAGCTTACCTTCGGTAGCCACGTCGATTATGCCTGTAAAAGAGCCTCCACAGCTATTGCGGCACTGTCCCGGATGATGTCCAATAGCTCAGCGGTGTACGCCAGTAAGCGCAAGCTTCTGGCTAGTGTTGCTACGTCCATACTTAGGTATGGCGGCCCGGCGTGGGGTACCGCGCTAAGTACTGAATGCTACCGACGGAAGCTGGAAAGTACTTACAGGCTTATGTGTCTGAGGGTTGCAAGCGCGTACCGTACCGTGTCACACGACGCTCTCTGTGTCATTACTGGTATGGTGCCTATCAGAATTCTTATCAGTGAGGACATGGAGTGCTTCGAAATGCGCGGCACAAGAGGCATACGCAAAACTGTCAGGATGGCCTCTATGGTCAAATGGCAGCGCGCGTGGGACAGTTCCACCAAAGGAAGGTGGACCCATAGGTTGATACCGAGGGTAGATAGTTGGATTAATAGGCGCCATGGGGAAGTTTCATTCCACCTGACACAGGTCCTTACAGGTCATGGTTGCTTCCGACAGTATCTACACCGTTTCGGGCATGCGGATTCTCCCGAATGCCCAGTGTGCAATGGTTTAGAGGAAACGGCGGAACACGTGTTGTTCGTGTGCCCGCGTTTTCGCACAATGCGTGACCGCATGCTTGCCACATGCGGGGAGGACACAACTCCGGACAACTTGGTCCAGAGAATGTGTAGGGATGAGATTAGCTGGAATGCCGTTTCAACGGCAATCACCCATATCGTCTGGGAGCTACAGAGGAGGTGGCGCGTGGACTCGGAGAATGGCTAGTCCAGATGCAGTACAAGAGGTGGTCCAGGGGTTCGAAGTCGGCTTCGTAGGTCATACCGGTGCCCTACGGTCGAGATCGACCCTTACAGCGATTAAGTGGCCGCGGAGAGGAAGTCCCGGTAGCGGTGCTGTCGTGGCGTCGGTCTACTGGGTTGGATCTGAGCCCGCGGTTGGAAAGGGGTCCCCGGCAAGGGTCGGGGTAGGTGAGATCCTGCTGTCTGCAACCTACGGGTGCATCTGATAGGGCCTGAAGGTTAGTGATACCCTTCCTTTGCGGGCAGGTCAGATCGGGTTGCACGTGGGCATCAGTTCTTGATGTCCGCTCAGCAGTAGGGCGCGGGCGGGGTTGACCCTGCCCGCCTTCCGAGGACAAAGGGAGTGGCGAGGACCACTCGGGAAACTGGCTAAGCGCCAGCATGCTATCGTGATGGACTCTCCAGTGCGAGTCATCGATGTTCGTTGCTGCTAGGCTACGGCAGCTAACCTTGAGGGTGCGATATGCACTAGCCCCTCTCTGAAGCAATACCTTCTTGGTGGTTCCGGAGAGACGTAGGGTTTGGCGACCATAGGAATGTGTTTTAGTGGGTCGAGGAGAGAGTAGTCCTGGCTTCTACCGGCATTGTAGAAGACGGCCTCATCCCCACACTACCCTAACCTTCCTGTTAGGGTGTCTGATGAGCAGATTTATCCCCCTATGGTTTAGAAGGAAAAAAAAAGGGACGAAAAGAAAGCGAGCTGTTGCAAAACGGCACATGCAACAGCGAGTTTCTCAAAACGTTCCTGTTGCTCAACCAGCTCTTCAAACCCCTCTGATTAAATCAAGAAGTGGCGGAAACACCAAAAAGGTATCGCCTCCAGGTTTCAAATTTTCGGCTGGAGATTTTCCGTCACTTCCGGGAGCATCTAAAACCCCAGATGCCCCAGTTTTTCGCCCAGAAAGCCAAAAGACTAGTCAACAGGAACGTCGGCAAAACCCAGTCGGTCTTTCCGGAAAATTGACTCTTTCTGGGATAGTGGATATCTTCTTAGAAACGTTTAATATCTCACCCGTAAGAAGAAGTTTGATAAACATGGCACTTCCCTTTGTGACACCTCTTTTGAAGCAACTGACTTCACAATGGCCGGTTCTTGAATCTTTCATATTTTTCGATGGCTAATTTGTCCAGCGAGGTCGAAGATATGATTGAAGTTCTACAGTGGAATTGTAGAAGTCTAATTAAAAATATGGATGCGTTCAAATTTTTAGTTCACAGCACACGTTGTGACATATTTGCCCTTAGTGAAACATGGTTAGCTTCCGATAAAAACATTTCTTTCCATGATTTTAATATTATTCGTCGTGATCGAGGGGATGGATATGGAGGGGTGATCTTGGGGATCAATAAGCTCCATTCCTTTTATAGAATTGATTTCCCCCCGATGACCGGCACTGAAATAGTTGCATGTCATGTTACTATACAAGGAAAAAGTTTCAGCGTAGCCAGTGTTTATATACCTCCTAGTTCAAGAGTATCTCGAAGAGATCTTGCGGAAATATGCTGTGCTATGCCTGCGCCTTGGTTGATCCTAGGAGATTTTAATGCACACGGAACAGCCTGGGGGTCTCCGAAGGACGACAGTCGCGCAACCCTGATGTATGACCTCTGTGACTCTTTCAATATGACAATTTTGAACTCCGGGGAAGCAACGCGAATTAAACCTCCAGATCCTCCAAGTATGTTAGACCTCTCAATATGTTCGAATTCACTATCATTGGATTGCACGTGGAAGGTAATTCAGGATCACCATGGTAGTGATCATCTGCCGATCAAAATTTCAATCACCAATGATTCGTGTCAGGCTCGCCAGATCGACGTCGCGTATGAAAAATCTCCCAGACGATGCAAAGAGGCGCTTGTTGAATTTATTCAATCTATTCTTGGAGATGACTGGATGACTGGAGACGAGTGAGGGTTATTGCCATTCAAAAGCCCGGGAAGCCCGCGTCGGATCACAACTCGTACCGTCCAATTGCGATGTTGTCGTGCTTACGGAAGCTACTAGAGAAGATGATTCTCCATCGGCTTGACAAATGGGTTGAATCGAATGGCCTTCTTTCAGATACTCAATTCGGATTCCGCAGAGGCAAGGGAACGAGCGATTGTCTGGCGCTGCTTTCTACAGAAATTCAACTGGCCTACGCTCAAAAAGAGCAAATGGGCTCAGTATTTTTGGATATTAAGGGGGCTTTTGATGCCGTTTGTGTTGATGTCCTTTCAGACAAACTCCACGATTGTGGGCTTTCTCCGATTTTAAACAACTATTTGTACAACTTGTTGTCTGAGAAGCACATGTTTTTCTCTCATGGAACCTCGGCAACTTCACGAATTAGTTACATAGGTCTCCCCCAGGGCTCATGCTTAAGCCCCCTTCTTTACAATTTTTACGTCAGAGATATCGACGAATGTCTCGTGGAAAATTGCACGCTACGACAGCTTGCGGACGACGCCGTGGTCTCTATCACCGGACCAGAGGCGGAAGATCTGCAAGGACCACTGCAAGATACCTTAGACAATTTGTCTGCTTGGGCTGTAAAGCTGGGTATCGAATTCTCTCCGGAGAAAACTGAGTTAGTTGTCTTTTCTAGGAAGCGTGATCCAGCAGATCTAGAGCTTCAATTTTTGGGTAGGGAACTCACTCAAAGTCTTTCACATATGTATCTGGGGGTCTGGTTCGACTCTAAAGGCACCTGGGGAAAGCACATTGATTATCTGTATCAGAAGTGCCAACAACGAATCAACTTCATGCGTACACTTACCGGAACATGGTGAGGAGCCCACCCGGAAGATCTGATAAAGCTTTATCGTACAACGATACTGTCGGTTCTCGAATACGGTAGCTTTTGCTTTCAGTCCGCCGCGAAAACACACATACTGAGCTAGAGCGTATCCAGTATCGCTGTCTTCGGATCGCGTTAGGCTGCATGAACTCGACGCACACAATGAGTTTGGAGGTACTAGCAGCAGTACTCCCTTTATCAGATCGTTTAGTGGAACTGTCGTTAAGGTTCCTCATCCGCTGTGAGGTGCTGAATCCATTGGTAATTGAAAACTTTGAGAAGCTAATCGAACGAATTCATCAATCAAAGTTTATGACAGTGTACTACTCGTACATGACTCTGGAGGTTCATCCTTCTTCGAATGTTCTCAACCGTGATTGCTTCCCAGACTTCTCCAATTCCACTATAGTTTTTGATCTGTCAATGTTGCAAGAAATCCAAGAAAATTTTTGCAAACAAGTTTGGCCAAGTCAGTTGCGACAGAAGGTTTTTCACTGACGGGTCAAAAACAAATGATTCCACTGGATTTGGTGTATTTAATGAGCTTCATAGCGCCGCCCATAAACTTCAAAGTCCTTGCTCAGTATACATCGCAGAATTGGCGGCTATACACTACGCATTAGAGCGAATTGCCTCTCTTCCCTCTGATCAATATTTCATTTTTACGGATAGTCTCAGCTCAATTGAGGCTATTCGCTCAATGAGGCCGGTGAAGCACTCCCCGTATTTCCTTAGCGAAATTCGATCAATTCTGAGTGCTTTATCGCATCAAGCATATAACATCACTTTGGTTTGGGTCCCTTCACATTGCTCGATCCCGGGCAATGAGAAAGCGGACTCACTCGCCAAGGTGGGCGCTATGGAAGGCGATATTTATGACCGTCATATCGCTTTCAATGATTTTTTTTCGATTGCTCGTCAGCATGCCTTGGTTAGTTGGCAACAAAAATGGGAAGCAGGAGAGTTGGGCAGGTGGTTACACTCAATTCTCTCACAGGTATCGAAGACGGCGTGGTTCAAGGGGTTGGATATGGGTCGAGATTTTATCAAGATAATGTGTCGACTCATGTCCAATCACTACTCTCTGGGCTCGCATTTCTATCGAATATTGCTCACAGATAGCAATCGTTGTAGCTGTGGTGCAGGCTATCAAGATATCAACCATGTTGTGTGGGAATGTCCCGAATACGGTATTGTCAGATCCGATTTATGTGCATCCCTCAGGGCCCGAGGGAAACCAGAAAAGGAAGACATTAGAGATGTGTTGGGTAAACTTGATCGTGAGTATATGAAGCTTGTGTACAACTTCTTGAAGCAAGCTGAAGTCTCGTCTGATATCCCCGTTTTGTTGTTCCACTTGTCCACCTCGTGTCTTTATTTGATATCCCAGTCTTGTTGCTCCACTTGTCCACCTCGTGTCCCTTCGAAAATCGTCTGTATGTATCGTTACAGGTTGTATGTCCACTCTTCGTTTGACCAGCAGCAATACGCCACACCAAGCTGTCACGTGTCAATGAAAAGCCCCATCATCCTATCCTTTCCTCAAATATTTTTGTTCCCCCTAATCTCGACCAAACCGCGAGTTTTTCGGTTTCCCAAAACTAACATAGTTTATAAGACAAAAACATGAAATTGTAAATAGTTTTAATTGGATTCGGCTCTGTTATGCCTGTTGGCGCATGAGCCTTAAATAAATGATAAAGTAAAAAAAATCTTTGGTTTATAGCTAAATATTTTCTCTGATGGTAAAGATCCATCTGTCGTCACACAATTATTACGGTAATTTATCAAAAAGTAATTGATCTGGTCCTCCACGTCCCAGTTGCGAACCTCTGGTTCAAGCAAATATTTTTTGAACACTTCTTTTACCAGTCTGACCATCCTTTCTGCTTGGCCATTGCTGGAGGGGTTGTATGGTGGACTTTTCATGACCAAGACCCCTTGCCGCTCAAGAAAGGACACAAATAGCGCAGAATTGAATGGAGGACCACCATCGGTTACTATTACGTCCGGTATGCCAAAACTCGAAAACAATTTGGCAAATCTACGAATCACTTTTGGAGCATCTGTGCCGTTCCTCATCCACTCAATTTCTAACCATTTAGAATGGCTGTCCACTTTGAGTAGGAACACTTTATGCTCAAAAAGGAAGAAGTCTGCGTGAACTCTGCTGAATGGTTTCGTTGTGGGTATCCAATTAGTTGTCGTGCTGGGCTTTGGAACAGCTGACATTTTAGTGCACGTATCACATTGTCTAACAAAATCCTCAATCTTTTTATTCAGTCCAGGCCAATAAACCGTTCTCCTTGTCAGTTGTTTCATTTTGACTATCCCAGAATGATTAACGTGTAATATTTTGAGCAATTTATTCCGAAACTTCACTGGTATCACTACCCTATCTTGAAACATTAAGCACCCATCAACGATCTCAAGGTCATGCTGATTTGCCTGAATATTTAATAAAGATTTATCAATTTTTTCTGGCCAGCCATGCTGTAGATAGGACATTAACTTCACCATTAACGGATCATTTATTTTTTCGGTTGCAATTTTAGAAAAGTTTAAGGGTAGTTCATTGGTCAAATTGAGACTCTTGACGTATTCTACGTCGCACTCTGTAGGTACACTCTGTTGTAACGGAAAACGCGAACAAAAATCAGCGTTCCCCATTTTTGTCGATGGCCGATAAACGATGTCGAATTCATAGATCGACAACTCTAAAATGTACCTTTGAAGTCTCGTAACGCAAATAGAATGTGCCCCTGTCTTTCCAAAAATCCCCACTAACGGTTTATGGTCAGTATACACTGTAAACTTTTGCCCGTAAACGAATTTATGAAATTTTTCAACAGTACTCACAAGAGCTAACGCCTCCAAATGAAGTATTGGGTATTTCTTTTGGGCTTCGTTTAATGAAAACGACGTGAAGCAGATCGGTTTTTCAAATCCCTCAATCATATGTGCCAATACTCCTCCTAAGCCGTAATTACAAGCATCAGAAATTACCACTAAAGGTTTTTTTGGATCAAAATATTCTAAAATGTCTGCCTTCAATAATTGTCTCTTGCTCTTGTCAAAAGCTTCTTGGCAGTAATTTGTCCATGTAAATTGAACATTCTTCCTCAATAAATTGTACAGGGAACTAAGTTTTGCAGACAGATGTGGCACAAACTTCCCGTAATAATTCACTAGTCCTAAATTTGCTTTCAACTCCGATGTATTTGTTGGCACTTTAGCTTCTTCAATCGTCTTAAACTTGTCTTGGCAAGGCAATAACCCTTTATCAGTGACTATGTGTCCTAAGAAGGGAAGACTAGTCACAAAAAACTTACACTTCTCCCAGTTAACTTTCACGTTAGCTGCATGTAATCTCTCTAACACGGTGTACAACTTCCTTTTACAGTCTTCAAAATTCTTTCCTGCGATCAATACATCGTCCAGATACACTGATATATGATCAATTCCAGCTAAAATTTGTTCCATAATCTGCTGGAATATAGCAGCACTGGAAGACGCTCCCTGTGGCAGACGATTATGTCGAGTTACCCAAAACATAAGGTTCGATGACTCCAACTAAGTTTGTAGTGGTCATTGTTTGTTTACCTTACCTTGTATAGAAGTTCAACGGATGTCTGTTGTTGCTCTCTTACCGACTTGATGCTATTTGTAGCGGCCTTTGTAACCACAATTATAAGAGACTTGTGCTGCTCTTCTCTATTGCCGCAGCTTTTCTCACAGCTTATTCTCTTCAAAAGAGACCTCTCTGCAGCACAGTAATTCTCTTCTCTTGCTTATCTTTCCTCTTTTTATTTCTGGTTATACACTCACTCTCAATTTTCTTTCTCGTAAACTGCTCGCCTCTCTGTCGTACGATCTCATGCACTCAACACTGGTTATTCGTACTGACCAACTCAGACGCCAATTTTTCGCTGGAACTCACTCTCTTAAACTGCTCGAACTCGACTTCACTTTTCTGGATCAGCACTCTTGCCCTATGCGCAGCTGATGACCCCTAAAAAATAGATGTATTTGTCACAAGTGGACTATTCTTCCTGCTTAATTAGCAATTTTCATTAAATTTCTTTGCACTTGTGAGATCCAATTTCACTTTTTTTTTATAATTTTCCACCGATTCACAAAGGTCAGCGACCGTGTTTAAACAATGTGAGTTAGCCTTTTGTCACAATTGAATTCAATTGGCTCTTCAAAATGACTACCACAAGGTTTACAAAAGAAATTATTTCACCACGCAAAATGGCAGTGGAATTACTCTTTTGGATCACAGGTTTAGGTATTTGATCCAAAAATGCCAAAAATACCGTTTTCACTTGATTTTACTAATGCACACACGCCGCGAATTAATTTAAATACTTTTTCTCGCCGCCAGTTGTAAAATTCCACTTCGGATATGTAATGGATGAACGTCCGGTTAGGTTTACGTATAGTTCAGAACTGATCTTACTTTATTTCTACCTAGATTACCAACTCTCAGATCTCTCATAATCATTCGAATGCCACTCACCTACATAAGGGGTCTTTACTCGAAAGGTTGAAACCACGGATACTATACACAGGTTTTTCCATCTTTCAATCAAACGCTGTTTTGACATGTTGGTAACACGGTTCAGCACGTTCTGCACCACCCGTTCCACACATAAAGAATGATCGACATTTCAATAACAACGGCTAGAGGAATGAACAATGCAGAGTGTGTGGCAGATAGGGCTCTTGAGTTGTTGTTGAAATCTGCCGTAGTGAAACAGTCACACTTTCCAAATTATTAGCTTAAATTATTAAATTCTTCTTCTAATTGCCTTCTATCCTACCTACAAGAACTCGTAAGTGTACTTAAATTGAATTTATAAATTGATTAATGAACTAATTACATGCACATGCAGGACGGCGATACAAATTAAATTTTAATTACGCGGTAACAGTTCGGCGGATGACTAATTGTAGGACTTATAATGTAAGTGTTTATATATTTATGTTTTTGAAGTACGCTAATTAAAACTGAATTTTAGCTCAAAGCTTACTCCAACAAAACAAAGCGAGTCTGCTAGAAGAGGTCCGAATTCCCAATCCGTCCCGTGCCAACAATCTTTGAGATTATAAACGCTTTCCCGATCTCACGAAAGCGACTCACGATGAGCACCAGTGATGCTCAATGCATTATTTGCAATCAACCAAATTTAGTTGATGCACAAATGGTCCAATGTGTTGGATGTAATCGGCGATACCATTTTATGTGTGCTGGGCTTGAAGATAGCATTGTGGATGCTGATAAAAACTACCGTTGCATGATGTGTAAGCGACGAGATTCTCGTGCAGCGTCATCGGCTAAGTCCACCTCATCGACGACTGCCAGCCAAAGAGAAGCTCGACTGCAGCTGGAAATGCAGCGGTTGGCAGAAGAAAAGGTGTTGCAATCAAAGTTAATAGCAGAAAAGATGAAGCAGGACCAAGAGCTGCAGGAGAAGGCTCTTCAATTGGAGAAACAACGAAGCGACAAGGCGATTGCAGATCGCATGAAGCTGGAGCAGGAGTTCCTCGATCGTAAATTTAAGTTGCTACATGCACATCTGGATGCAGACGACATTTCAAGTGTGCACAGTGATGGATCCGACATAGCCGTTGATAATGTTCATGGTTGGATCAATAACCATCCGATGATTCAGAGTACCAATACTGGTGATTGTGATCCCACTGGACTCGCATCGAAGACAAGTGGTCCAATCGGAACCGAGTCTATTATGGCAAATCGTACAATTATCGGTGACGAGGCAACTTTGCATAAGGTTTTTACAGCTGACGGCGTCTTCTCACGTATATCCACCGGCGTTCAACGACAAACCACTGATTCGAGCCGACATCCTCTGCAATCACCACCCCCAACAGCAGCAGCTCCGCAACCGGTTATTGACTGGTCCGTAGGCAATCGACATCAACCAACCCCGGCAATTGCAACTACATTTGGAACTGGATCCATCTTCCCTCAGATGCCTGCGCCCATTCCCCAAGGAGACATTGGCCGTTTCCGCGATACTGGGTGCACTGGTATAACAGGTTCAAGCAATCCGTATGTTACCATGTCACCCGTGGTAAGTACGATCAGTTCCGAAAACGTTGCTTGGAGAACTGTGAATCCTAGTTCCTGTAGTAGCTACATACCGTCATCAAACGTAATCCCACAAACACGTGCACAGTTAGGGTTTGCAGATATATCAATGTACGTTCCCTCTTCGAGTTATGCCCCTGCTAATTCAGGTAATGTTAACCCAACCGGTTTTCTGAACTCTGTTTCGCACCATTTGCCGTTTTCAACAATCCCTGCAGTACACACCACCTCAACAGTTTGGGGGAATTCCCATTCGCTATCATGCCCTCCAGTAGTAAGTGTATCCAGTTATCAAATGCCTATATCATCGGTACCCACACTACCGTCACATGGTCCATCACAACCTATGATCGGCCCGAACGCTCAACAATTAGCTGCACGCGCCGTTGTTCCCAAAGAACTTCCATTCTTTTCAGGAAATTCATTGGAATGGCCACTATTCTTGAGCAGTTTTGAAACAACAACGCAAATGTGTGGCTACAGTGTAGCAGAAAACCTTATGCGACTCCAAAGGTGCTTGAAAGGCGATGCAAAGAAGGCGGTGAGCAGTTTTCTTCTTCATCCGGCTAATGTACCTGATATTATTGATACGCTGCGAGTTCTCTATGGTCGCCCCGAAGCAATAATTAGCGCTTTGCTAGCTGAAGTACGAGCAACACCGACGCCAAGACCAGATAAGCTAGAGAGCATAATCAGCTTCGGATTAGCTGTCCGTAATTTGTGTGCTCATCTAGTTTCAACAGGTCAACAGGTGCATCTGGCCAATCCAATTTTAATGCAAGAGCTAATCGACAAACTTCCCGCTAATATTAAACTGGACTGGGCTCTTCACGCGCAAAGAAGTAATCACGTTGATTTGAAGACCTTCGCAGATTACATGAGCGTGATTATTACAGCTGCAAGCAGTGTTACTCCTGTTCTCGACGATACGCACAAACAGAAAGGAAAAGTTTACACCATCAACAGCTCGGATGACGTGATGATTTCCAGTAGCACGGAAGTGTCAACCTCGTTGAGTGGAAACCGCCCATGCGTGATTTGTCAAAACTTTGGGCACAAACCGGCGGATTGCAGATCATTCAAATCAAAGACGTTGAGGGACAAATGGAACGTTGTTCAAGAAACCCAACTTTGTAGGTGCTGCCTATCCCTGCATGGTAAATGGCCATGCAAAGCATCTAGCTGTGGAGTTGATGACTGTCAGCAAAGGCATCATAGACTGCTACATCCAGGGGATCCACGGACTGATGACGAGCAAACTGCTTCAGTGTCCAGTGTGATTTCCATTCATCAACAGCACCGACACGTTTGCTGCGAGTAGTTCCCGTAGTTTTACATTCTAATGGAAGATCGATTCAAACATTCGCCGTCTTAGACAGTGGTTCTGATTCTACTCTTATTGAAAAGTCCTTAGCACAGAAATTAGGAGTAGAAGGTCCGGCATCTACGTTGCGTATGCAGTGGACTAACGGAGTCACGCGTAATGAACAAAATTCTCAAAAGGTCGAAGTTAACATCTCCGGTATACATTCGGACAATCAGTTTACGCTACGTCACGTACAAACTGTTGAAACTCTAGATTTGCCACGACAATCTGTCTGCTTTGAGAAATTTGAAGAAAACTATCCGTATTTGAAGGGTATCCCTATTGAAAGCTATAGGGAAGCTGTACCGGGGATTCTGATAGGACTTGACAATGCCAGGTTGGAGATATCCCTCGAAGTCCGCGAAGGAAGAGAAGACGAACCTATCGCGGCAAAAACCAGATTGGGCTGGGTCTTGTATGGTCCTGCGCAGGCGGTAGCTGTGCAACTAAATGATCACACCACAACTACTGAGAAAGTCGTTCAAAAAAGTTCGGCAGATCCAGATAGAAATTACGCAAATGTTCATGGACAATGGAAAGTATCAAAAACCAAGGAAGATTGGCTTGCTTACAAGTAATTCGAAGTACAGTGAAGCCCATAAGCAGTTTGACGATATTCCTGTTCGTGCTGATGTTACCGAGAGTTTGTATGGCTCAAGGACTCTTGAAGCAATACGGGCCGGGGCATGTTGGCAACACGGTTCAGCACGTTCTGCACCACCCGTTCCACACATAAAGAATGATCGACATTTCAATAACAACGGCTAGAGGAATGAACAATGCAGAGTGTGTGGCAGATAGGGCTCTTGAGTTGTTGTTGAAATCTGCCGTAGTGAAACAGTCACACTTTCCAAATTATTAGCTTAAATTATTAAATTCTTCTTCTAATTGCCTTCTATCCTACCTACAAGAACTCGTAAGTGTACTTAAATTGAATTTATAAATTGATTAATGAACTAATTACATGCACATGCAGGACGGCGATACAAATTAAATCTAAATTACGCGGTAACAGTTCGGCGGATGACTAATTGTAGGACTTATAATGTAAGTGTTTATATATTTATGTTTTTGAAGTACGCTAATTAAAACTGAATTTTAGCTCAAAGCTTACTCCAACAAAACAAAGCGAGTCTGCTAGAAGAGGTCCGAATTCCCAATCCGTCCCGTGCCAACAGACAGATATGTTGTTATGTTCAATACGAAACTTTTCCTTCTTATGGTCAAAACTGTTCTTTCATAAATTGTTTGCATTATACTTATTTTGCCATACCTGCTAAATTAATATTATCAGCGAATTTCCCTTTTTTCATACATAGGCTGTTCTTTCAAAGTATACTGAGAGACGAACCAGCCAAGGGCTGAAAGTCTCTATAATAAAGATATATCAATCAATCAATCAATCAAGTATACTGCTACAAAAACGAATTTTTGATATGAAGTATTTCATTTTTCATGTGCTGATTTGAATTTTGAATCTAATCATGATGTTTTCTCTCGATGAATTAAATTGTTTGCTCTTATTGATGATTTTCCGCGAAACGCCAAATGGTTTTCGGCGAAGCGGTGCATTCCGCGAAATGGTTCATCCGCCAAATGTCATTCCGCGAAATGTTACACCGCGAAAAGGAATTCCGCGAAATGGTTTTCGGCGAAATGTTATACAATCTACGAAGATTGTATAACATTTCGCCGAAAACCATTTCGCGGAATTCCCTTTCGCGGTGTAACATTTCGCGGAATGACATTTGGCGGAATGTACTATTTCGCGGAATGCACCGTTTCGCCGAAAACCATTCGGCGGAATGTACCGTTTCGCGGAAATACGTTAATGCGAGAGAAAAATTTAATTGACTGAGGAACAACATCATGATAAGATTCAAAATTAAACAGCAAGTGCAAAATCAAATGTTTCATATCAATATTTCAATTTTTGTAACGGTAAACTTTAAAAAAAAGTCTATTTATGAAAGAAGGGAAATTCACAAATGATATAAATTTATCAGTTTTATACAAAAAAAATATAATGTATAATAAATATTATCAGCCTTTGATCAGAAGAAGGAAAAGTTTCCTGATAAAAATAACAGTATATGTTTGAAAAATGAAAAAAAAAACCTGAGAATCATTCTTATATCTTACAAGTATAAGCTATAGATATATCAAAACAGAGATACTCTTGGGATCTTTTCGTCTTCTCGTAAAAATCAAAAACTACAGTATGATTTCTTCCTTTTAACCGTCATTTGATATTTTAGAATTCCGTCCGTTTTTAACCGGAAAACCATAAGTTTCCAAAAATTGGTAGTCGGAATTCGGACCACTGTTCGCTACTTCTTGAACACTTTTCAAAACAGAGATATCAAAACAAAGATAGCTGATAAAATTATCACTAAGGAGTGTAACTTGGCTTGAGGGTTATATTGTCACCCGGTTTACAAATGGCATAATACTTTCAATCAATAAGGGTGAAAGTGTGGAGGCTAAGAAGCAGGTTCAGATCCAGAAATATGATGCTAGGTTATTTGGCCGAAGGACATTAGGCTGGATGGACATTAGGTCGAATAATAATTGGGCTGAATAGATGTTACACCAATTGGATAATGGGCCTTGAAAGATCTGTCTATTATTAGACGCAGGAGTTGCTGGCTCACCAAACAACATTGCAGCACTGCAACTTATAAATAAACAACTTTTTTCTTAAAAGAAGGAACAATCTTAGATGTAGATATCCGTTTGTTCACCAGCCAGTATAATTTTAAAGAACAGCCTATTTAAAGAAGAAGAACAAATCTCCTACGGAGTGAGCAGTGAGACCGCCAATAAATAATAGTGCAACTCGAAAGAACAGCTCATGATTTAAAGAAGGATAAAAACAGTAGGATCAGCAGCCTAGCTACCAAAAAACTCACTCAGATGAAGTTACCAGTTTGATCGTCAGCCAAAATGTTCAACAGTGTAACTTGAAAGAACAGCCTATTATCGAAAGAAGGTCAAATATTCTTCTTCTTCTTCTTAATGGCTCGACGTCCTCACTGGGACTTGGCCTGCCTCGCTTCAACTTAGTGATCTTTGAGCACTTCCACAGTTATTAATTGAAGGGCTTTCTTTGCCTGCCATTGCATGAATTTGTATATTGTGAGGCAAGTACAATGATACACTATGCCCAGGGAATCGAGAAAATTTTCCCGACCGGAACGGGAATCGAACCCGCCATCTCCGGATTGGCGATCCATAGCCTTAACCAGTAGGCTAACTGGAGACCCAAATATTCTATAAAGTTATCAAATTGTTCGCTGCAAACTGCACAACACATGAAAAGCTGTAGAAAAAAAAGGTAAATGATGAAATGTTTAGCTATTTGTTCGCCAAACAACAACGTTACTGGATAGAACAGCCTGATTTTAAAGAAGGGAAAATCTCTGATGTTACTAGCAATATAAACGTTTGAAAGTTCAATCTATGTGACAACGATGGCTTGTTGGTCATTACGCCTAATGTCCATTCGCTATTATTTCCATTCAACTTAATGACACTCGGCCTAATGTGCTTTGGCCTGACATTCAGAATTCTTAAGAACAGTCTACGAATCAAAGAAGGCAAACAATTTTTTTTTTCAGAAAAGTATCAGATTTAGCATCAATCAATACAATCGAAGAGATAAGGTGATTATGATTGCGCATGAATCGCTGATGGAGCTAATAAAGTTTAGCAGAGAAAATAATTTGTAGTTCCATAATTATTTGCTAAATATTAAATTCCGCAAAATGGTATTCCGCGAAACAGTACATTCCGCGAAAAGTCATTCCGCGAAATGGTATTCTGCGAAATTGTTCATTCCGCGAAATGTTACACCGCGAAAAAAAATTCCGCGAAATGGTTTTCGTTGAAATGGTATACAACCGCTGAATTAATATTATCAGAGAATTTCCCTTCTTTCATATTGGGTTTCTCATTAATGTTTAGACTACTGTGATAATTTGAGAATCCACTGAATCATCATTTCCCAGCGAAATTTCACACTAATCAAACTTATTTTGTTTACCTGTAGTCCATCCGACGCCCCTGTCATGAACTCGTCACGAACTTGTGTATGTCAGCCGCTGCGAAGTCGTGTGCGAAATTCGACTGTGATGATAATGAATTTCGGCCGAGTCTAAATGGGTGCAAATGTCGCAATACATAGGCTGTTCTTTCAAAGTATACTGCTACAGAAATTAATTATTGATATGAAGAGTTCCATTTTTCATGTGCTGATTTGAATTTTGAATCTCATCATGATGTTGTCTCTCGATAAATTAAATTGTTTGCTCTTATTAACGATTTTACGCGAAACGGTACATTCCGCCAAATGGTTTTCGGCGAAGCGGTGGATTCCGCGAAATGGTTCATTCCGCCAAATGTCATGCCGCGAAATGTTACACCGCGAAAAGGAATTCCGCGAAATGGTTTTCGGCGAAATGTTATACAATCTATCGAGGAGGTCATCCGAAGTGCTCAACTCCGTGGTTGCGATACGAATGAATTTTATTCAAGTCTAAGAAATCTATTGAGCCTTAATTCTAAGCTACATAATTGGTTTCTTAGAGACACATCGAGAGAATGAGAGAATCGGTAAATAGGAGGCGCATGGTAACATCGATATGCGTTAAAATTATATTGCAGTTGACAACCCGTCGATAAGTAAAATTCGAAAATCATTTAGCCTGGGAATATTGAGCTTGGGAAAAGAGCATCGTTGGCGGTTGCAACATGGGCTATTGCACTTGGGTGTTCTTGCCCACGTTGCAAGATCTTGACGATGGAAATTATTGTTGCTGTGCCACATCTGTTGGCAATATGCAACTCAACTAATTTATGCACTACATCTCCCCCTTTTAAGGAAAATGATGATCGTAGAGAAATCATTTGAATTTTGAAGTTAATGTTACCAATCACCTTCTATGTTTTAAAAATTACAATACAATTTTATGTAACGTAGATTGTTTGGTAAAGTTTGACAATTCTATTTTTATGCACTGTTTTTTGTTCGTTTGTTTCTCAATTTTTGATTTTTACATTCGGGTGGATTATTGTTATCACTTCAAATGGTCCATTATAAACCTTGTCTAATTTTCTATTGTTTTCTGTTTTTAAAGTATTTTTTCTCCTAATTTAATATTTATGGGGTTTGCAATTTCTGCTATGTTTCGATTTGACTAATAGTACTTTTGCCTTATTTCCTACATATTGCAATTTAAATTTCAGTTCTGTATAATAATTATCATAGTTATAAACTGGATCAATTTTTGAGGGGTTCGCTAGACTTCAAGCATAATTTACCAAATTACCAAAAGCTAATTCATATGGCGTGAATGTATCAGGTATCAGAAGGCCGGCTCCAGAGGCACGTTATCCTCCATTTGGGACATTTGTGCCATCGCCAAAATAACAGCCTATTTCATCATCTACCTGAGGAAAAAGGAAGGAAAAAGTATTTGGATGGGGATAGGGACAGGTAGGGAAATAGGAAAAATACCCTGGAAGAGGGTACTAACGCACAAGCGTACCACAATGGGTTCAAACAGCGCCCTGAAAAGGGTACTGTAATAACGCATAAAGCGAAAGAGAGCCTATAGCTCTTTACCACAGCGGGTTAAGAACAACAGAATATCCTGAAGATTCAGGTTTCTGAAATCAGTTTCACTTAATAAGTGTTAACCGAATACTCGGAAACGCAGTTGCGCGAATACTGGACAGTTACATATCAAATGATACGAAGTTCCATAATCGGATTCACAGCTATCACAGGCAAATGAATCAGCTTGCTGAATATTCGCCATGTGATAGCTGAGTCGGCAGTGGCCAGTCAATGCTTTGACCAGCATGCCGCAATTCTGCTTAGACAGATTAGTTAGATACTTCGCCACCCGTAGAGATGGCTTAGCACTAATTTGGTTTGACGACATGACTCCAAACTATTCCAATATTGTCTGTGTTGAGTGACAGCCCAGGTGTGAATCTGAAGCTTAATCCAACACTTCGATATCGGAATAGCTGGCTCAGGGCCAATGAAGTCATGTGATGCTCCAGAGCGAGCTAACTCATCAGCCAATTCATTTCCAGCGATGGAAAAATGACCAGGTACCCATACAAGGTGAACAGCGTTTGCTGAATTCAGCTCCTCGATTTGAGTTCGACAAGCGATAACTATCTTGGACCTGGAGTTGGCCGAAGCAAGTGCTTTAATAGCAGCCTGGCTATCTGAACAGAAGTATATTACTTTGCCCATTACGTGCTGCTGAAGTGCTGAATGCACTCCGCACATAAGAGCAAAGATTTCGGCCTGAAAAACGGTGCAGTGTCTACCAAGTGAGTAAGACTGATACAGCCTTAGCTCACGAGAATAAACACCAGCACCTGCTCGACCTTCGAGAAGAGAGCCATCAGTGTAACATACGATGCCGTCTGAAATACTCCTTTCCAGATATCCAGATGTCCACTCTTCCCGGGAAGGGAATTTCGTGGAAAATGTCCTAAGTGGAAAATTACAAGCAATTGTAAGATCACTTGGAGCAAGGACAATTTTGTCCCAATTCACTAAAAGTGGAAACAACGAGGTGTGTGTTGATGTGCGGTTCACAGGAGTTTCCTCTAGTAGACCGAGTACCCGTAACCGGTAAGTGCAAGAAAGGGCTTCTTGTTTGAGATGAATGTGTAGTGGGCCAACGTCAAAAAGAACTTCTAGCGCTGCCGTTGGAGTTGAAAAGACCGCTCCAGACATCGCCATTAAGCACATCCTTTGGAGATGGTCTAATTTTGATTGGACCGTTCTCACTTTACCCTTTTGCCACCACACAAGACATCCATAAGCCAATATTGGCCGAACCACAGTTGTGAAAATCCATTTGATATACTTGGGTTTTAGACCCCAAGTTGTACCAAAAGTACGCCGGCATTGCCCGAAGGCCATACAAGCTTTCTTGATTCTGAACTCAATGTGAGGTGTCCAGGAAAGCTTGGAATCAAGAATGACTCCAACGTACTTTACCTGTTCAGTCACATCGATTTCAGAATCGCCTTTCGGTTCCGGTTTCGGTTTCGATTATGGTTTCGCCTTTCCGTGAAAAGAACAATAGATGTTTTACTCGGATTAACCGAAAGGCCATATTGGCGACACCAACCCTCAACTACCTGAAGGGCGTTTTGCATCAGGTCGAAAAGGGTGCTGATGCACATACCAACTAACAATGTTAGGTAGTCGTCGGCAAAACCATAAGTAGGAAAACCGCTATTATTGAGTTGCCTCAATAGCGTATCTGCTGCGAGATTCCACAAAAGCGGTGATAAGACTCCCCCTTGGGGGCATCCACAAACACTCAATTTCCTAATCCCTGCTAGACGCAATGCCGAAAAGAGATATCGGTTTTTGAGCATTTGGTGAATCCAATTGGAAATCATTGGAGATATACCATGACTCCGTGCGGCTTCCAATATGGCATCGAAGGGCACATTGTCAAAGGCACCCTCGATATCTAAGAAAACACCCAAACAAGATTGCTTTTGAGCGAATGCTTTCTCGATATCGTAAACAACCTTGTGTAAAAGAGTCACAGTGGACTTTCCAGATTGGTAGGCATGTTGGTTCACATGAAGAGGCACGTTGGCCAGATGAGCATCACGGATGTGATGATCCACAATGCGTTCTAAGCATTTCAGAAGAAAAGAGGTCAAACTGATAGGTCTGAAACTCTTTGCTTCTTCATACGACGCACGACCCACTTTCGGAATAAACTTTACAGTAATATCCCTCCAGGATTTGGGAATATACCCTGTAGCAAAACTGCACACAAGTAGTTTTTTCAAAACATGTTTGAAATAATCAAATCCCTTCTGAAGCAAAATAGGATAAATCCCATCTGCCCCAGGAGATTTGAAAGGAGCAAAGCTATTAAGAGCCCACTCAATCGATTCTATAGTTACAATACTCCGAGCCGAAGCCAAAGAATCATAACTACAAGAAAAGACATCAGGTTCATCCGAAGATGTAATTTCCACACATCCAGGGAAGTGTGTGCTGAATAAGCATTCATTCATTCATCAGAGGAAGTCAGATCGCCATTTGGCAAACGAAGTTCGATCACCCGGAAATCCTTAGATTTCGCAAGGATTTTGTTTAACCGACTGACTTCACTCAAGCTGGAAACATTTGTACAAAGGTTTTTCCAGCCGGATCGTTCAGCAGACCGGAGAGCTTTCTTGTAGGTCTTGCGAGCCGACCTGAAAGCCTCCGAACCAGCCGAACGTCGTCTGTTCAAACTCTTTCTACATAGTTTCCTGAGTTTCGCCAGATCAGAGTTCCACCAAGGGGTTCCTCTTGTGATCTTCACAGACCGTAGAGGGCATGCTTCTTCAAAAGCTTCCATGATGAAGGTCGTTGTAGTATCAACGGCATCATCTAAATCACTTGGAGTCATGTCAATGGATGGTGAATATCCATGAAATTTGGCTGCAATCAAATCAGTATAGAGATCCCAGTTTGTTGACCGAGGATTCCTGAAACGCAATGTTTGCGAAGTAACATTCACATGTTCAAACAAGATGTAGCGATGGTCAGATAAAGATTCTTCATCTGACACATGCCAATTGGTCAGCTCGTGACTAATTCTGCTAGAGCAAAGCGTTATATCTAACACTTCCTCTCTAGCAGATACCATGAAGGTTGGGCGGTTGCCTATGTTAAGTAATGCAAGATCTGTACTACTTAAGTACTCCATCAAACTGGAGCCTCTCAAGTTAATGTCTGAGCTGCCCCAGATGATATGGTGAGCATTAGCATCACTGCCAACAATTAGCGGAAGGCCTTTTGAAGTGCAGTATGCGATGACTTGTTTGAAAGCATCCGTAGGGGATGGTTCATCATGCGGTAAATACACAGAATAATAGACGTATTTCCTGTTGAGGTTTCCAACAGATACATCAATTGTGATAGCACATACATCTCTGGTGGTTAGTTCAGAGATGAGTGTAGCAACTATTGCGTTGTCGACAAGCACACAGGCTCGAGGCATGACACGCGAGTTTGCCATTTCATATTTACTGAAAGTGGCAAACACCGGATTCACAAGGTTTCCTAGATAGAAATTTCTCTTACGAAAGTAAGGTTCTTGTAAAAAATCCACTTGGGCTGTACCATTTTGCATAAGTCTGCAAAGATTGATCGTTGCTGTTCTTTTATGCTGAAGATTGATCTGAGCTATCCTAACCATAGCCACTACCCAAACTAGGTAAGATTAAACTCTTCGCAATAACAGCACAGCACAGAACAGCAATAATAAAACCAAATCGGTATCGATTGGAAAACGCCAAAGGCGAGGATACACAGAATACACTGTGTAAATCGCATAATGCGAAACCATATAGGTGAAAATTTAAACTAATTAACAACATCTTCATAATCCCGCCCTTATTTAGCCTCAAGTGAGACTAAAGAAGGGCAGCTGATTGTCTCGGAGAAACACAAGGTCCACTGCACCATTGCTCCGGTTAGCGCATATTGCAATTTAAATTTCAGTTCTGTATAATAATTATATTTATAAACTGGATCAATTTTTGAGGGGTTCACTAGACTCCGAGGATAATTTACCAAATTACCAAAAACTCATTCATATGGCGTGAATGTATGCTCAGTGTTGAGAGTAGTGTTATAACAGAAAGTATAGAATTGAAGCCAAGAATCCCAACCATCGAGTTGCTCGTTAATGAATTGTCGAAGATATTCATTAGGGCATCGATGATTGCGTTCAAGGGCGCCAACTGTTTGAGGGTGGTAAGCTGTAGAAAAATTGCGGTTAATTGGCAGTAGTTGACATATATTATTGAACAGTTCATTTTTATATTCTGTGCCTAAATCGGTCTTAATTGAAATTGGACATCCGTATATGAGTATAAAGTGCTCAACAAATGCTTTCGCTAATAGCAATAACATACTTTGTGAGATCACATTGTAGTGTTAATGCATATCTATTTCCTTTTTTTGTTTTGGTCATGGGGCCTATTGTATCAATGGAAATAACATTAAATGCTTTCGTGGGTGTAGTGGTTTCAATGAATTTTTTTTCGTATGTACCGTGTGTTTGTTTCTTTTAAAATCAATGCAGTTCTTAACGAACTGGTTGATAGATTTTCGCATATTTTTCCAGTAGTATGTTTTACGTATTTTATTCAATAATCTTGTAGTACCAACATGTCCTCCAAGTGGGGATGTATGGTTCTCGAGGATTATTTGATTGATGTCATTTTGGTTTGAAACAATTATCGCTGGTGTATAGATAATTACGTCGACTTCGTTGTGAGATTGGTTGCATAATGATTTAAACTCTTCAGTATTTATCTTCGAAAAAATAATACTGTTCCTTGCAATTGCTAGCTTTTTAATATTCAAGTACTTGGCCATCTCGTTAATTGTGTCAATAATTTCTTTAAAGTCTTTAGTAGTTGTGCACATCATTGCAGAAAATTGCACTTGAGTAAGATTCTTTTTCAATTTTTTATCATATATTTTTATTGACACCGTTGTCTGTATCTCATCAATTTCGGTTATTAATTTGGGAAGATCAAACGCATCAATGTTATTCACTGAATCGTATGCTCTAAGGTGATCAGTCTTTGGGCTACCGATTTGAGTGCCATTGCTTGGTTTACTTCTTGTCATAGACCTTGTCTGTATCGGTAAAACAGAGATAGTTTTTAGTTCATCTGAATCAACAATTACACGTGAAAGTGCATCGGTGCCGACATTTAGCTTTCCTTCTACGTGTTCAATGTTGAAATCAAATTCTTCCAAATCAACTCTTATTCTAGACAATCTTGACGAATGGTTTTTCATTTTGAATAGATATACGAGAGGTCGATGGTCAGTTTTGACTGTAAACCTCCTTCCGTATAGATAAGGTCGAAAATGGGTGATTGCCCAGTGGATTGCAATTAGTTCTTGTTCTATGGTGGACTTATTTCGTTCACCTTTAGTAAAGGACTTACTTGCATATGCCACTGGTAAATAAGTGTCTCCATATGGTTGTGTTAACATAGCACCACATGCCATTTTAGATGCATCGGTACTTAAGATAAAAGGCTTTTTGAAATCAAGAAATTTCAAAATTTGAGGGGATAATAGTTTGTTTTTTTTTAAATTTCAAACGAATTTTTACAATCTTCGGACCATTTAAACTTTGTTACCGGTTCGTAAGCCGCTCTACCCATCAATAAAAATATATACAAATAATCGGTGCTTACTTACCAGCTCTCCTCTATCATCTAACCGTGGGATTTTCTACAAAGGGATTCTCGATTTGTTTTCTTAAGGAAATAACACTTAGAGATTCATTTCTTATTATTTAATGAAGTTCTTCGATTAATAAACAATATAACGTGCACGTGCGCAAACCGTTGGGGCCACCTGCAATCTCCTCCCTCGACGTTCACCCATTCTCCGTTATCGCCACCTGCTATCCGGATCCGAGGCTCTTCTCCAGCATTCCCTTTTCACTGTCTATCTTCCTCTATCCCACACTATTACCCGAGCGGATTGGCTCTCGTGGAACACATCCGGAACTACCGGACGGGGATCGTATGTCCAGTGTGCCAACAGCTTGGGAAAATTCCATCAACCCGATAACTTCTGCCAACCGTAACGTGCTACCAACCGAACAACCACTTCCTTCGAACTACCCCGGCTAAAAACACACCGTACTTCCGACACCGCACATTTGGTTTACGCGGAATCGGCTTGGTTCGAGGTTCACCAAAATCAGCTTATTCACTGGGCACTACGGATTGGATTTCGTCCTGATTTCTGGACGGCTACGGTTATAACTTCAGACTACGGGTTCTAGCACATGCTCTTCTCCCACACTGCACTGTATAGTAGGGCACTAGGTCATGCGTTTTGGGCTCTTCACGATCCCCGGTCTCACTCATAACACTCCGAATGGCACCAGAGCCGGACAGTTCTTCAGGAGTAGTCTGAACCGTCGTGATATCCTGCTCGTATCGACCGTTATCCACTGACAAAACGTGTTACTGGAATTCGCGATTCATGCACACGCGAGAAGGCTATTTGACGAGCGTCCTTCTTCAAAGATCGGTCGAATTCGAATGCTGCTATCGCTTCGCAATCTTGTGATGCTCGGTGGAAGGGATGCCTTTTTGTTGAGAGTCGACTACTTTCGGCTGTAGAGTCGAAAACGGGAACTGTTTCTCTCTCTGGGTGACGGTCGATGTGATGGTGAAGTTCAGCTCCCGCTTAATCTAAGAAGTGTGTGCGCATTAGAGTTGTGAATTTTTGCAGCTAAGCACAAGCGTGGTTTTATGTGTAAGGTGTCTGGTTCCCTTTCGGGTGCCCCTTACTTCTCCCGCATCAGGTTGGGCCTTGCCTCTTTTCGTTTTTAGTTTTTCGTTGTATTAAATTCCCACTCTAACGGGCTTGGTGGTCTAGTGGCTACCGCTTCTGATTCGTATGCAGAAGGTCATGGGTTCAATCCCTGGCCCGTCCTTTTCATCCTACTTTGTATCTTTCTATCCACTTTCTCTCACTCTCTCTTCTCTACATATACAACTCATGTATATTCATATGTTCATAGCCATCGCTAGAACCAGAAACGAATTGAAAAAAGTCGTTTCCCTCCCTTCCAACTTCCACTCACAGCACAGTGTATATATAACGCCTATAAGTTATGCAACCAAAAAGCGTGCTGTGCCGCTTGACCTTATTCACCTTATTTCACCACACAATCTATCACGAACACTATAAATAACCCTATCCATGGATCGCATCACCGACCCAACGGTGACTCCCAGATCTCCCATCCTTTCCGTCTAACAAATACCCCAGTCCGTGCGGGTTGTGGGACGCAGAGTGCTCTCGGTCTCTAGTAGCAACAACCAGTACACTCTAACATTCCTTTCCCTTCCCAGCTGACTATAAGGACTTGGCCGGCGCCGTTATTGATCAAATATGCATGAGCTGCTAAAATTGCACTTTGAGAATAAGTGGAATGTCCCAGCCCCTTATTCAGTTGGATCACAGTGCAACTGGTACCAGTTCAGATCAATCACGGAGGAGCAACCATTGACATGTATAGTCAGAATTGATCGTTTGATCGTTGATCGTATTAAATTCCCACTCTAATGCACACTCTTCTGAATGTTAGTGCCTAAGGTCGCGTCAAATACGCTTCGCGTAGACTGTGCGACCACCACAAAATATTACTGGTATCAACTCCCCCTTCTCCCCATCAAAAATTGAACATCGATGAGATATTCAATTTTTGTCGTGAGATCGTTGTCGGATACCATTAATTAATATTGTGATACCAAACTTAATATTTTTATTTACAAACATAGTCGTTTCCATATTAATTACCAAAAATCGCTTTCTTCAAAAAATGTCAATTGACTACTATTTTGTTATATTATAGCAACCCACGTTAGTTACAACAAAGCTTTCTACTAACTACTTGAATTTATACATTTAGTTTTAAATAATCTAGCTTCCCCAAGTTTTAGTCACAGTTATTTTATTCACAAATCAAATCAAAACTGTTAGCAAAATTAATTCCTTTTATGGTGATTAATCGTCCTTTCAGTGGTTAGTATAAATTCGGTTGATTTATTTACATTTACCTTTAAGTATTAGGGGATTCTACTCTGGAGAGTTATCAACCTGGCCATACAACGGTTAGAGTTTTAGTGAAACATTCAAACATAATCAAAGCATAACCGAACCAAAGTGGATCTGATATCTATTATCCTGAAAAGAGAGAAAGAAAATTTAACTAGTGCATCGATGACTGAAATTCCCATTCATACATACTTTTGCCAGGGCCCTTGGGTTTTTTCACACTCACATCCATTCTGTTCAACACATTCATACCAGACTGACTGATTCATAATTTCCTATGTGAAAATTACCGAGTGTCTGTTCACCAAGGAGGTGCGGCTCAAACAGCGTCTGTTCTGGCATCCAGCGGCTGAGTAAGAAACGCTGCACCACGCCCAGCTAGATCCAAGGTGGTAACCCCATCAGCGTGGTCGTCCCAGTGTTGGTTGGGACGTTAAACAGAACTGGCACGATGGCCCTCCGGCGAGACAGGAGTGTTGGCGTAGGCCCAATAAGCCACCCGTAAAAATCCCCATTGCGAATAACATAGGAGAAAATACGACTCGATACAATCGGCAAAGACCCACGCGACGAAATAAGGACTACGATTGGAAACTTGGAACATGGAATTGCAAGTCACTAGGTTTCGCAGGATGTGACAGGATAATCTACGACGAACTACATCCCCGCAACTTCGACATCGTGGCGTTGCAGGAACTTTGTTGGACTGGACAGAAAGTGTGGAAAAGCGGGCATCGAGCGGCTACTTTCTACCAAAGCTGTGGCACCACCAATGAACTGGGAACAGGATTTATAGTGTTGGGCAAGATGCGACAACGTGTGATCGGGTGGCAGCCGATCAACGCAAGGATGTGCATGTTGAGAGTTAAGGGCCGTTTCTTCAACTACAGCATCATCAACGTCCACTGCCCACACGAAGGGAGACCCGATGACGAGAAAGAAGCGTTCTACGCGCAGTTAGAGCAAACATACGATGGGTGCTCGCCGCGTGACGTGAAAATCGTTGTCGGCGACATGAACGCGCAGGTAGGAAGGGAGGAAATGTACAGACCGGTAATCGGGCGAAATAGCCTGCACGCCGTATCGAATGATAACGGCCAGCGATGCGTAAACTTTGTAGCCTCCCGTGGTATGGTAGTCCGAAGCACCTTCTTCCCCCGCAAAGATATCCACAAAGCCACCTGGAGATCACCCGACCAACAAACAGAAAATCAAATCGACCACGTTCTAATCGACGGTAAATTCTTCTCGGATATAACCAACGTCCGCACATACCGCAGTGCGAATATAGATTCGGATCACTACTTAGTCGCTGTATGCATGCGCTCAAAACTTTCGACAGTTATCACCACGCGTCGAAGTCGAACGCCGCGGCTCAACATCGAGCAACTTCGTAACGTAGAAGTGGCTCAAGACTACGCGCAGCAGTTAGCAGTGGCCCTACCAACGGAAGAGCAGCTTGGCGCAGCTACACTTGAAGATGGCTGGAGGGACATCCGATCCGCCATAGGTAGTACCTCGGCTACAGCACTAGGCTTCGCGACTCCGAATCACAGAAACGACTGGTACGACGGCGAATGAGAACAGTTGAAAAACGAGGAGAATGCAGCATGGGCGAGAATGCTGCAACACCGTACGAGAGCGAATGAGGCACGTTACAAACAGGCGCGGAACAGGCAGAACTCAGTCTTCCGGATGAAGAAGCGCCAGCAGGAAGAACGAGATTGCGAAGCGATGGAAGAGCTGTACCGCGCTAAGGACACACGAAAGTTCTACGAGAAGCTGAACCGCTCGCGCAGAGGCTTTGTGCCACAAGCCGACATGTGCCGAGATAATCACGGGAATATTCTCACGAGCGAGCGTGAGGTGGTCGAGAGGTGGCGGCAGCATTACGATGAGCACCTCAATGGCGACGTTGCAAGTACCGAAGGTGGCGTGGTAACAGATCTAGGAGTATGTGCACAGGACGAAAGACTTCCGGCCCCTGACCTTCAAGAGATTGAGGAGGAGGTTGGCCGGTTGAAAAACAACAAAGCCGCTGGAGCAGATCAACTACCAAGCGAGCTTCTAAAATACGGTGGAGAAGCACTGGTGAGAGCACTACACTGGGTCATTACCAAGATTTGGGAGGAGGAAGTATTACCGGAGGAATGGATGGAAGGTATCGTGTGTCCCATCTACAAAAAGGGCGACAAGTTGGATTGCGGGAATTACCGCGCGATCACACTACTGAGCGCTGCCTACAAGATACTCTCTCAAATCTTATGCCGCCGTCTATCACCGATTGCAAGAGAGTTCGTGGGGCAATATCAGGCTGGATTTATGGGTGAACGCGCTACAACGGACCAGATGTTCGCCATCCGCCAGGTGTTGCAGAAATGCCGCGAATACAACGTGCCCACACATCACTTGTTCATCGATTTCAAATCGGCGTATGATACAATCGATCGAGAACAGCTATGGCAGATTATGCACGAATACGGATTCCCGGATAAACTGATACGGTTGATCAAGGCGACGATGGATCGAGTGATGTGCGTAGTTCGAGTATCAGGGACACTCTCGAGTCCCTTCGAATCTCGCAGAGGGCTACGGCAAGGTGATGGTCTTTCGTGCTTGCTGTTCAACATTGCTTTGGAGGGTGTAATAAGAAGAGCGGGGATAAACACGAGTGGGACGATTTTCACGAAATCCGTTCAGCTGCTTGGTTTCGCCGATGATATTGATATTATTGCTCGTAAATTTGAGACGATGGCGGAAACGTACATCCGACTAAAGAGTGAAGCCAGGCGAATCGGACTAGTCATTAATGTGTCGAAGACAAAGTACATGCTGGCAAAGGGCTCCAGGGAGGAATCACCGCGCCCGCCACCCCGAATTCATATCGACGGTGATGAAATCGAGGCGGTTGAAGAATTCGTGTACTTGGGCTCACTGGTGACCGCCGACAACGACACCAGCAGAGAAATTCAGAGGCGCATTGTGGCAGGAAATCGTTCTTACTTTGGACTCCGCAGAACTCTACGATCGAATAAAGTTCGCCGTAACACGAAGTTAACCATCTACAAAACGCTGATTAGACCGGTCGTCCTCTATGGGCACGAAACATGGACCCTACGTGCAGAGGACCAACGCGCCCTTGGAGTTTTCGAACGGAAGGTGTTGCGTACCATCTACGGCGGAGTGCAGATGGAAGACGGGACTTGGAGAAGGCGAATGAACCACGAGCTGCATCAGCTGCTGAGAGAACCAACCATCGTCCATACCGCGAAAATCGGGAGGCTACGGTGGGCGGGTCACGTCATCAGGATGTCGGATAGCAACCCGACTAAAATGGTTCTCGAGAGTCATCCGACCGGTACAAGAAGACGTGGAGCGCAGCGAGCTAGGTGGATCGACCAAGTGGAGGACGATCTGCGGACCCTACGCAGAGTGCGGAACTGGAGACAAGCAACCATGGACCGAGTGGAATGGAGGCGGCTACTATGTACAGCAGAGGCCACCCCGGCCTTAGCCTGACCGGTAAGGTAAGTATGTGAAAATTAATACCAATCTGACTTTATACGCTGAGAGGTCTTTATTACTATCGAGAAATCAAAGTGGTAGACTTCCAAAAGAGTTTGACCTGCATACTTATCTTTTACTTGTTTCTAGAGTAAACAAGCGAAGATCTTGCTTTAATATCCATAGTTAATCTTGATCCTGGATGTTCGGTAGTTGAATGAATATGTCGTTTCCCGCTCTATTAACCTCTATTATGGCTTCAAGTGGCACGCGGGCCACCAACCGATGTTTTTACCGTTTGAATCTTGCAATTCGTATGAAGAATTCCCTTTTTTTCCTATCACCGTGCATTGAACGAATAGAGGGCCATACTTGGCATTGTATCGTTCTCCAGTGTTTGAAATTTTGAAATTCTTCCGATAAACCGTTTGACCTATTTGAAAACTCTCGACCGGCTTCCGTACGCGAAGATTGTAGTTATGCTCGGATTTCATATACGCTTTTTTCAAATTTTTCGCGACGAATTCTAACGTTTCCTTTTTTATATGGTTCGTTCGATCAACGTACCTTATGAGGCTATCATTCGTTCCTTGGGGTTCATTACGAAAATCCTCCCCTGACAGACTAATTTCGTGTTCATTTAATATGAAAAATGGGGTGCAACCTGTTCCTGTATGGACTGTATTATTTAATACGAACTGAATCTCTGCTATTCTCTCATCCCATACACGTTGATCCCCGCGCGCATATGATCGTATGCACGCATTCACCGTCCTGTGGACCCTTTCCACAGGGTTCGACTGACTATGGTACCGCGTAGTGAAAAAATGCTTCACCTGAAAATCATCTAGTAGTGATTTAAACTGTCTGGACGTGAAGCTGGCTCCATTATCTGTAATTACAATCTCAGGCACCGAATTCTTCCAAAACCAGTCTTCCTTAAGCATCCTGCAAACCTCATTGACGTCTATTCGTTTCAGTGGATACAATTGGACCCACTTACTGAATACGTCCAAAACAACTAGTAAATATTGATTCCGTCGTTTGCTCAAAGTGATCGGTCCAACAAAATCCAGCGAAATAATTTGCCAAGGTCTGTTAGCGATTCTCGGTTCTCCCATTTTTGGGACTGTTGGAACGGAAGAAGCTTTGCATTCTTTTGAATTTGGCATTTTTGAATGTATTGTTTCACTTCCTGCGCCATTCTAGGCCAGTAAAACCGGAGTTTTATCTTAGCGAGAGTCTTCTCAAAGCCCATATGAAGAGCCTGGTCATGCTCTTTTAGCAAAATGTCCTTTTTCTTTTCGGGAGGTGGAATTTGTTTCCATTCGAAACGACTATCTCCCGGAACCATTGGTGTGGATACAAATTTCCAAATCTGACCATTTTCAATTTTAAAATCAGGGAACTTGTCAGGATTTTTTATGATTTTCTCTCTCAGATTTACAAACCAGCTTGAGCGGGTAGAAGCACTCATAGCTGAAATGCTCCTTGATAAGGCATCCGGCACAATATTATCTTTACCTTTACGGTGGATAATTGTAATATCATGCTGTTGCAGGGCTAAACTCCACCGACTTAGCCTTGACGATGTTTTCCACTTTGTTGTCATTATGTATGTCAATGCTGACGAATCTGTAATTAGTTTGAAATGACTTCCTTCCAAATATCCACGAAAATGATCAATCGATAATATTGCAGCCAACGCTTCTTTTTCAGTAGCGTGATATCTTTGCTGAGACGCTGTCAACTTTTGAGAGAAATATCCTATAACACGTTCTGATCCCTCTTGTATTTGCGTTAAGATGCCTGCCACCGCTAGGTCACTGGCATTTGTTTGTAGACTAAATTCTTCGTTGAAGTTTGGGTTAGTCAAAATTGGGGCAGATATCATCAATTTTTTTAAATGGTTAAACGCTTCATTCGCTTTTTCTGTCCACTGAATTTTCCGGGGTTTCCCTTTCAAAAAATCCGAAATTGGAGCCGTTACACCACTAAAATCAGCAATAAACCTCCGATAATAGTTTGTCATCCCAAGAAACCGTCTGATCTGCCGAACGGTCTTGGGAACCTCAAAGTTAATTATAGCGGTTATGCGATCTGGGTTTGGACGAATCCCTTTTGGGGTTATCACATGTCCAAGGAAAGGAAGTTCCTTCCGACAGAACTGAGACTTATCTAGATTCACTGTGAGATTAGCTTCTGAAAGTCTTCTACCTACTTCTGCTAAGTCTCGCATGTGTTCTTCGAAACTGTTGCTGAGAATAATTATGTCATCCAAATAAATGAAAATTCTTGGTTCTAAAGCTCCATTTCCCAGAATTCTGTCAATTAGCCTGGACAAGGTTGCCGGGCTGTTTGAAAGTCCAAAAGGTAGACGTGTATATTGATACAGTCCCTTTCCCGGAATGGCAAAAGCTGTAAATTTTCTTGATTGTCTTTGGAGGGGTATTTGCAGATAGGCTTCTTTCAAATCTATCGTACTAATGAACTTTGCACTTTCTAACCTGCTCAAAATCCTGCCTATGTGCGCTTGGGGATACAAATCTCTAACTGTCCTTTCGTTTAGCCGACGAGCATCTAGACACAAACGAATTGCACCGCTCGGTTTTTTAACTGGAACTACATTGAGACACCAATCAGACTGTGCTGGTTCTATTACCCCCATTCCAAGAAGGCGGTCGACTTCTTCAAACAATCCTTTTTGAACGTGGGGGGATACTGGGTACGGTTTAAGATATACTGGTTTTGCTTTGATGAATTCTTCTTTTATTTCAATGACATGCTCTGTTAAGTGGGTTGTTTCTAACTTATTTCCCGTTTGTTGCTTAAAGAGTTGTTTAACCTCTTCAAGCCATTTCAACTGTTCTGTTTTTAGTTCCAGCATTTCCGACATAACGGTATTTTTCTCTTGATCTACTCCTAAATCTGATTTGACTGACCCTATGTATATTGCTTCCGTTTTCCTTGTCGTACGACGCGAGTTGTCTTCTAACGTAGTTAGTTCCTGACCTGATGGGATCCGCAAGCTTATGCCAAATGCTTTGAAAAATGTCATGCCACACAGACCTTTTGATTTCAGCCCTCTTGCCCAATAAGTTTCCACGAACGCCGTCTGACCCATATACGTAAACGGAAGACTGCTTACCCCTTCATTTTCTAGTAGCGTTCCATCCGCCATTCGAAGAACCAGATTGGCAGGGAAACGGATAACTTTGAGACTGTTTACTAAACTTTCATCGTATTGGAGAACTGTTACCTCACTACCACTGTCTAACATACAGGTCATATCAAAACCCATTACGTTTACTTCGATAAATGCTCTACTATCCCCAGGGACCTTAACAGTTTTCAAACTCTGTGATTCTGCTTCCTGGTAATCGGTTTCTTCCGCTTGTTTCATCCCTAATTTTGTCATTACCATCTCGAGGGTTTGCTCCCACTCTTCCACTTCTTTGTCTGTTGGTTTAGAAGACCAGATATTTTCGGAGCGGACAGCCCTTAGGCTGTCCTTTTCACGTTTTTTGAACAATATCTACACTCTTTCGTTTGTTCGCCTTCCAGACCGCATTTCCAGCAATATCTCCTACGTTTCCCTTCGCATTCTTTTGCAATATGCCCTGTTTTCCTACAGTTGAAACAAATATTCCTGTCTGGTGGTTTATATTTGTTCACGTACTCCTGGCTTTTCTTCTCAGATGGATACCGTTCTGTGTATTTATCGCTTTTCTTTTCCTGTTTGTGAGGGTAAGCTAGAGACGATATATCAATACCTGGTGAAACTAATGACTTGCCCTTGACCGAGTGCTCTCCTACCGCGCAATTATGTTGATTCCGTGGTCGGGACTCCTCAAACGAGACTGCACTAGATTGCCCTGTTTGCCAAATAATTGGTGTCAACGAGTCTAACTTATTACCCCATATTTCCAAATCTTTTAACGAGCTAATCTGAACTAGCATCAAAGACTTTCTGAAATCTGGTCGAACGTTCCTGCAAACTGTGGCAATAAGTTCCTCGTCGGACATCGCGTCGGCGAGGGCCCTACTCTTTTTAAGAATGTCAGAATAGAACGCTTTGAAAGTTTCATTTCGTTGCTGTCTGCGGTTGTATATCTGCATTCTGATTGCATAATTCAAATCAGGATGCTGAAACTCTTGTCTAAGCCCTTTAATGACCTCTGACCATGAGGAGAAACTGTAAAAGTTCCGCATGTACCACTCTTTTGCTAGACCATTAAACTAGTGGTACGCTGACCTAAGTAATTCTTGCTCTGTCGTCTGTTCTGCCATAGCTTGATGATGTACTTCCCAAAGAAAATCGTTTAGTTGCATACCCTGATCATCCCCTGCATATCGCATTTTCCAGTTTGAAACCGGCAGCTTTTTAACGAAATATGTTGGATTCGGCACCAGTCTAGGATCAGTGAACGTCATTATTTCAGGATGCATTTGTGAATTGGAAACACTGTCGTTAGAATTTGTCGGAACGGTAGTGAAGGGATTCGTATTATTTAGTCTGTTTAGTAGTTGATCGTTCGAATTTACTGGATCCTTAACCGACGACGGAAAATTTGTCTTGTCGTTGACAACCTGAGTTGGATACACAGGTTGAAAGTGATCCCGGTGATCAACCCGACTTTTACTCGCCTTATGATCTTTCTGTTTCGGAATCGCGCCTGATTGGATCAACCTTTGCTCACTTTCTGTTAAAAATGGATTCGTTGATTTTCTTTCGCTGCGAGATGGATTTGGTTCTCGACGATTTTGAGGTTGACCGAGTTGTTTCTCAAATCCCATCCTTAGGTTCCTCAACTTCCCTAATGCCATTTCTAAACCTGAGTCTACGAAATCTGATTCATCATCTTCACGCGCTTGTTTATATTGACTGCGACCAAACCGAGGCGAATTTAGCGGTCTTCGCTTTTGTCCGATTAGGTCTTCTCGAAATGTCGATTCCGCGCGTTTACCGCCGGGTGAAAACGACTCTTCCAAGTCATCTTCTCCCCCCGCTTCGGAGTCTAGCATATCTGCATATCAAAGCTTCTATCCTTGACCTCTCGCCCGGAGGAATCATCGGCGTACTTTGCAAATTGATTATTCTATACCCTAGGTGGATTAGCCTAAACGCGAGTTTTTCCGGTATTCCGCGATTCGATCTGATATTATCACGATGTTCGTAAAGTTTTGATTCACACGTATCGATTTCACTAGCAATGTCGCTTTCCAAGTACCTGGTAATAAATATCGAATTCTGCTTTTCGGCCAATAATGCTTTCATTAACGTCCTCCGCTTCTTTGATAATGACATCTCATCAATAGCTTCTATTGATCTGATTACTAATTCGTAGTCCAATTCATCCTGATCCAAATGGTCCAGTATATAGCTTTAAATTGAGCTACATCCATCTTATGGCTAGCTAATTTAATTAATGTACAAAATTATTTCAATGTGTTTACGAAAAACCAAATAAAAACAAACTAAATATCAACCCTTTTTGGAAACCCACCACCATAATATACACTAATACTAAAAATCGGAATCGTTAATTTAAGTTATGTACATATGTATACGGACTGTTCGGATACAGTCAGGCTCCCAATCACCAGAGACTCTCTCACTCTCAATTTGAAAACTATAATTTCAGTCGATCCTGAGTACCAATGAGCTGAACTTGTTTTTACATTCAATCCCAGCCCACTTATACACTTTCCAATCATCTACGCAGCTAGGAACGATGCCGAACAAAGCAGAACAATACAATATTAAATCCGATAGCACGGTCAGCTTTTGTACAATCAGCAATTGTTATAAACCACGTTGGATCGCCAAATTGTTACCGGTTCATAAGCCGCTCTACCCATCAATAAAAATATATACAAATAATCGGTGCTTACTTACCAGCTCTCCTCTATCATCTAACCGTGGGATTTTCTAAAAAGGGATTCTCGATTTGTTTTCTTAAGGAAATAACACTTAGAGATTCATTTCTTATTATTTAATGAAGTTCTTCGATTAATAAACAATATAACGTGCACGTGCGCAAACCGTTGGGGCCACCTGCAATCTCCTCCCTCGACGTTCACCCATTCTCCGTTATCGCCACCTACTATCCGGATCCGAGGCTCTTCTCCAGCATTCCCTTTTCACTGTCTATCTTCCTCTATCCCACACTATTACCCGAGCGGATTGGCTCTCGTGGAACACATCCGGAACTACCGGACGGGGATCGTATGTCCAGTGTGCCAACAGCTTGGGAAAATTCCATCAACCCGATAACTTCTGCCAACCGTAACGTGCTACCAACCGAACAATCACTTCCTTCGAACTACCCCGGCTAAAAACACACCATACTTCCGACACCGCACATTTGGTTTACGCGGAATCGGCTTGGTTCGAGGTTCACCAAAATCAGCTAATTCGCTGGGCACTACGGATTGGATTTCGTCCTGATTTCTGGACGGCTACGGTTATAACTTCAGACTACGGGTTCTAGCACATGCTCTTCTCCCACACTGCACTGTATAGTAGGGCACTAGGTCATGCGTTTTGGGCTCTTCACGATCCCCGGTCTCACTCATAACACTCCGAATGGCACCAGAGCCGGACAGTTCTTCAGGAGTAGTCCGAACCGTCGTGATATCCTGCTCGTATCGACCGTTATCCACTGACAAAACGTGTTACTGGAATTCGCGATTCATGCACACGCGAGAAGGCTATTTGACGAGCGTCCTTCTTCAAAGATCGGTCGAATTCAAATGCTGCTATCGCTTCGCAATCTTGTGATGCTCGGTGGAAGGGATGCCTTTTTGTTGAGAGTCGACTACTTTCGGCTGTAGAGTCGAAAACGGGAACTGTTTCTCTCTCTGGGTGACGGTCGATGTGATGGTGAAGTCCAGCTCCCGCTTAATCTAAGAAGTGTGTGCGCATTAGAGTTGTGAATTTTTGCAGCTAACCACAAGCGTGGTTTTATGTGTAAGGTGTCTGGCTCCCTTTCGGGTGCCCCTTACTTCTCCCGCATCAGGTTGGGCCTTGCCTCTTTTCGTTTTTAGTTTTTCGTTGTATTAAATTCCCACTCTAATTCACACTCTTCTGAATGTTAGTGCCTAAGGTCGCGTCAAATACGCTTCGCGTAGACTGTGCGACCACCACAAAATATTACTGGTATCAACTTAACATTTTTTCGTAATAAATTGTTTAAGGGATGGGCTAAATCTGCAAAATATGGTATAAAACGTCTGTAATAATTACAAAATGCAACGAATCGTCGAACATCGTCTGCATTTTAAGGTATGGGAAAATTACTAATTGCTGAAAATTTTGATTTATCGGGCTTGATTCCTTCATTTGAAATATGGTGACCAAGATAAGTCACGTCAGAACAAAAGAAATGACATTTGGCAGGGTTAAGCTTCAAATTACGTTGACGAAGCTTTTCAAAAACAAGTTCTAAATTTTGTAAATGATGATTAATTGAACAGCCGATGACAATAATGTCATCGATGTATAAAAACGCACAATCCGCGGGAAGACCACTCAAAGCTATGGTCATCATTAGCTGGAAACTGTTAGGTGATATATTAAGACCAAAAGGGAGTCTCTTAAATTCGTAATGACCTGTTTCGGTGGAGAAGGCTGTAAATTGTTTCGAAGCATCTTCAATTTCAATTTGATGGAATCCGGACCTCAGATCTAGAGTAGAGAAATATTTTGTTCTACCTAACTGATCTAAAATATCATCAATTCTAGGGAGCGTGAATTTATCTCCTAGAATTTTCTTATTCAGTTGTCTAAAATCTATAACGAGACGCCATTTTTTATCGTCTGTTGTAGATTTCTTAGGGACAACAAGTATCGGTGAGTTGTAAGGAGATACTGAGGGCTGTATAATATCTCCTTGCAACATTTGATCAACTTGAACTTTTATATTACTCGCGATGAATTTCAGGAAGTCTGTATTTTTTTATGTAAACCGGTGAATTGTCGGTGAGGTTTATTGTCTGTTTATAAAAATTGTTACATATAAGATTATCAGTTTCCAAAGCAAAGCTGTCCTGATATTTCTTACACAAATTCATTACATTTAATTCTACATCTTGTGGGGTGTTTTCCAAATTAAGCTCAGATAATAAATGTTGATGCCTAGAATCATCGCTTGGTAATTTATTGAAAGAAAAAACTTCATAGTTTTCAATATCGGATAAGTAACGAGAAAAATGTCGTTTAACTTTGACTGTTTCATTTATAGTGTTCAAAAATTTCAAAAATGGGTTGTTGGAATCGATTATAGAATTAGAGATAAACACTCCAGGGACTATTTCATTGCATTTTACTAGGAAGGTTTTATGAGTATCTCCTATATTTATGCGTCTAAACACTTCGCATCGAGGTGGAAGAAAAATATTACCATCCATGTCATCATGAATGGGGATTTCAAAAAATTCTGATTTGCATCTACCTGTTAGCATCCAGGTGTCATAATTAATTGAACAGAAATAATTGCGTAAAAAATCTCTACCGAGTATTCCGTCGGTGAGAATCGGTAATTGACCATCAACTATATGAAATTTATGTTGCAGTTTTCCTTGACATGGTAGTAAAATATTTATTGTAGCAGTACCTAATGTAGATACTGAATGGTCGATGATTCCAGAAATATAGCATTGGTCATTAGTATTAACAAAAGTTATACTCCCCACAACTTTTGTGTGCTGGCCTTGAAAATAGATATTTCTGCTCCAGAATCCACCAGTAAGGTGCATTCTGTTTCAAGAAAATCTAATCTCAGGACTACAAAATTACTACATGATGGATTAATGGAGAAAAAACGTTTCACTGGCGATGTAGTATTTGTGCTAATTGCTGAGGAGGGATTTGTTGGTGCGTTTGCTGGTTGTTTGCTGTTCCCCCAATTTGTGGTTGAAGTTGGGGGACCTGGGAGTTTCCCTGGCTGTTGTAAAAAATGTGACGGCCAGGTGGTCCTTGGTAGCGTGGTTTATGCTGATAGCTGTATCCACCACGCCAATTGCCATTAGAACTGGTTCTGAAGTTGTTGGAAAAATTATTATTGCCGTTGTAGCGGCCATTATGAAAAGAATTTCTACCCCGAGGTCGGTTCCCTCGGCCACTGAGACCGCGGCCACGACCTCTATAACCAATGTGGTGTCCTCTTACATGAAAAATTTGTGGTCGAGACGTTGACGGCTCCTGACTTTCGTTTTCTTGCAGTTTTTGAACTGCATCGCTAATTTTTCCGAAGGTTCCTGCTTTCATAATTAATTTTGATTCAGGATTTTTTATTCCGGTGGCTAGCGTTTCAACACCGCACTTAGTAGCCATTTTTTCGGCAGTATCTGCCGGAATGTTTTCATTAATGTATGCCGATCGTAAATCATCAGCTAGTTTTTCCACTGTCTCGCAAAAATTTTCAGTGGAAGAAGTTTGCCTAGCAGCTTTAAGCTTGGCTAAAACTCCGTCCGCTGAAATTTTTGCTCCACAGCGAAGTTTAATTGCAGCGATGATCTGTTGTAAGTCATTCAACTCGCCAATTGCTTGGCGCGCTGATCCTATTAACCTTGTTTTTACGAAACGTAGTACTGTGGCTTTCGCGGCAGCCTTCTGATCAGCTGTTGCCGCTTGAAATTCTGCATCGACGGTGTCGGAATACAACGCGACAGCTTCGACGAAAGCATTTAATTGTGCGGGGGAACCGTCGTAGGTATTAACCAACGAGGTTCCCAATTTGATGTCAACGGTAGGCATTGACACAATTTTTCTGCAAGCTTTCTTTAATTTGATACAATAAACTATCACCAACACTGAAGCTACAATAAATATATAGTTTTTAGTTTCTAGTTTTAGTTTAATCAATTCTTTTATTTCATTGTACTCTAACCTAGACCCTTTTATATAAAAGTTAAGCAAATTATTAGGAATATATTTTTCGCTACTTACTAGTATCAACTCTAAATCTTTATAAAACGTTGTAGCATTGGAAAGTTTTTGTAAAAGTGTAGCCCTTTTATAATTTCTAAATGGAGCTTTCTTTACATTATTTAGTATTTTTGATAACTCTTTAATTATTTTCTGAATTTTATAATCTAGTGAATCAAGATCCATTTACAAATTATTAAGGGTTTTTTTTATAACTTCTTGTTACCTTATCTTTAAGATGTCCAGATGATCGTTTGGAGACCACTTGCTCCGCTCTTCCAGTGCTGCTCGTACCGTTGCACACGTCATCGACTCCGTATTGCCTGCTTCACACCTGCATCTCGGGTTTCGGCCTGGTACAGTGCACCACGTAGCACTGTGTCGTTGACCGTTGTCTCGTTGTTTCAGGGGTCACTCGGGTCACTGGGGTCGATGGATCTTGTATCAAATCTGTTTTTTTGTTTTAAACCGATCACTTTTTCTCCAACAGGAACTTAAATTTCTTCGTGCTCACTTGAGTGTCTATTGCGTGCTCACTTCGTTTAGGTTGGCGAGTGATTTCGCCGCGATTCTTGTGGCACGCCTCTTCTCATGTTTAACTAGCATTTTGTAGAGGGCTAGCACTAATTGAAGAATCAGGAGTCCAATAATAATGTTCAGCTTTAGCTCATGGCTAAGAAAGAAGTCTGTATGCACTTCTTGTGTATTAATGATCGTTAGATCATGATCTCCTTCTTGGGAAACTTTTGGAGAGGATTTTTGATTCCCCATGTTTCAATACACTTTCTCTTCATAATAGAACTCGGGCGATATTTACGGTTCTTCCTTCGTCTTGAAATCACTCAAACACTTTTTCAAACTTTACCTGAAGTTTCCAACGATTGCGGACTGAATCTGCACGGTCAGCCATGTACTAACTATGTTATCGAGGAGGTCATCCGAAGTGCTCAACTCCGTGGTTGCGATACGAATAAATTTTATTCAAGTCTAAGAAATCTATTGAGCCTTAAGGCCCCTTAGCGTGTCATCGCAAAATGGCTTCTTCAAAATCATTGACCGAAATCAACTTTACACAACATTGCACCAATACATATTTGTAAAAAATCGACACTTATCTTATTCTATAAAATAATCAATTTCACGCGAGATATTCGGCATAAAAATGTATCCACACTACTTCAAATACAAGCCTCTTTCCAAGTAATCACGATTACTAAGCATTATTTCACTCGAAAGTAGAAATTTTTACCGATTTGTTTCGACCGCACTAAAAATGTGGTTGGCGATGTTTACCACCCAACGCAGTACCAACGACGACGACGGCGATGCGGTGATGTCTTTTGGCGCGCACAATCATCGATCATTGCACGCAGTGATGTCGATCCTGCTGGCCAAAGCATCAATGAAATTGATCGAAATCAATTTAAAAATGCAGTCAAACACATTGGTTATGCGTCATAAAATCAAAAAAAAAATATTTTGGGGTGATTATTTTTTAATTTTTTTACCACAATTGTTAGTGAAATAAGCAAAGCATTATAGTTTACGAAATCTTTACCAAGCGGTCCGCCAGCACTGCTGTTGCAGCAAACATAAACAGTGGGAGAGCGTACCAAAATAATTCGATCATTTCAAGCTTGTTACATAAAAAATCCAACATTTTTCGTGACATTTGGATATGTTTCCTTGTTATTCATTGAAGTAGAGTGGTTTACTGCTTGAGTTGCTTTCAAATCATTCATATTCTCGAAATGTTTACATCGGAGGTACCGAGACAAAGAGGTGCTATTTTTGTTTGGTTGTTTATGGAATTGGTATGGAAAGGCTACACAACTACTATCGTGCTTGATGACTGTTTGGAATAAGAACCAAATAAGAAGAGCAAAATTTGAGCTGACACGCTAAGGGGCCTTAATTCTAAGCTACATAATTGGTTTCACAGAGACAAATCGAGAGAATGAGAGAATCGGTAAATAGGAGGCGCATGGTAACATCGAAATGCGTTAAAATTATATTGCACTCGACGGGTTGTCAACGATAAGTGAAATTCGAGAATCATTTAGCCTGGGAATATTGAGCTTGGGAAAAGAGCATCGTTGGCGGTTGCAACATGGGCTATTGCACTTGGGTGTTCTTGCCCACGTTGCAAGACCTTGACGATGGGAATTATTGTTGCTGTGCCACATCTGTTGGCAATATGCAACTCAACTAATTTATGCACTACATTCGCGAGAATGAATAAATTTGATCAGCGAGCAACAGCACATTTAATCGACGTTTAACACCCCACTGCCATGCCTCCCAAACAGTGGGAACGGTAATTTCAACTTGATATAACTCAGCCGTTTTTCATCCGATTTGCAAAATTTTTGGAGCTATGAATTTTCCCAGCCTTCTAGATGAATATAAAATTTTCAAACTATGGATTTGACCAAAGTTACATTTTTGAGTACTCAAAAACTCAAAAACTCGGAGCAAGTACTTAAAAATGCTGTTTTTCTGGAGCCATTCCGAATATAAATTAGTTTCTACGCATATTTTAATGTTGAATTGCCCATATTAATAAAGCAAAATTATTGCAAAGAAATATATGGAGATACTCATTATTTAAGACTATAAAATCTTCACACAATTACGTATAATACAGAAAATTTGTATATTCGATTTGAATTTTAAAACATAAATTCTCTGATAGCTTTTAACAGTGTATAGTAATTTACGAATCTGAATCCAGAATGAGCCATTTTACGAGACGTTTCGGACCAGCTGATTTCATGAATGAAAATTTGACAGGAGGTTGCGCTCAAGCCCGTGAGTGTTAATATCAATATCATCACTGTTGTCGTTTCGTAAAATAGACTATAATGAAAGTTTAATGCATTTTACATCTACTTTTTTCTGATTTTTCTTCAATTTTGACATTTTGTTTGTGAATTTATGATTACGCTTCACGAAATTCAAGAGAATTGATCATTTCGCTTGCAAAATTGGTACTTTCTTCAACGAAACGGTTAAAAATGTGGAGCCGCGAAATCGCCGCAAAATTCACAATGTTGGCCCGCGAAATTCTAGAGATTTTGACGCGAATTTCCATTGTCCCTAGTCATGATCAATACATTTTAAACATCCATGTCGGAAGAGATTGATGAAACGGGATTATTTTTGTTGTTGGCATGTTTATCGGAATGGTGTTGTTAAATAGATAATGGAATTTGGTTATCTTGATTATTCCATTTTTTTTTTTCAAACAAGACAAACTCCAGCTCGTTTCCCTCTTCTTGTGAAACGTTTCCCGACCATTTATATAAACATTGCTTCTCCTGCATCAATTCCTGCGTTCGTCACCACCAACCTTACCACTCATCCTCATCCCACAGACAAACAGACGTAACACTCTGATAATTCTCATCGTACACCGATTTAACGGTCTTTTTCAAAATTTGATAGTTGGCCAACTGCCCAACCGTGGCGCTCACATAGTTTTTGTTCGAGTTTGACGTTTGCTCACTACCGCCACCTAGTTGGTGGTCGGCCAAACTTAGTCATTTTAGCATTGGGCGAATATGTTTCCGCGACTATGATTTGAATCGAAAAATGTTCGAAGTGTTACGTCTGTTTGTCTGTGCTCATCCCATATCATTTTCAACCCTCGAAATGCCCAAACTATTTTGTTTTTCATGGTTGGATCACACCATTCCCATGGTGCATTGGTGGAGCAGATGAGAAAGGCAACGGATTTGGACTTGATCAGGAACTCGGAGGACAACAGTTAGAATCTGGATGAAGTAGCAAAAAAGCAACTTCAATGGAAGCGAAGGAAGTTAGAAAAGAACAGAAGATAAACAATTTTTTTTTCTTTTTTCTTTGTCTCCCTTTTGACAACTTTCGCTTGGTACACGGAGAAATCAAACTACCTAATTTTTGGGTCGATTTTACTCAAAGCTGAGTGTATCGAATAAACTAGTTACCCAAAATTAGGTTGTTTTCCCTCTTTTCCCCACCGATGTTGTCAAAAACAAACAGAGATGCATCTACCCAATGGGGGTCCTTGAGCCCAATAAGCCAATTTTGAGTAAATGTAGGTATATTAAAATTTGGGATGAATGAGGGGGGTCTTGGGTTGAATTTACCTACTCTTACGTATATTTTTTGCTGGAGGTAAAGGCAATCTACCTAGTGTGAGTTTAATCGATTTACTCAAATTTGGCTTATTTGGCGGAAATATGGGATTGCGTCAAAAGAACTCAATTTTGGGTAGTTTGGCGGTTCCGTGTACGATATTTTAAAGTTGGCCGTATATCAGCCGAATAATTCGCCAATAGTGGCTTTTGAGCAGCTCTATAAGAGGATATAGAACCAATTAGCTCTGTTAGCCAGGTTCTACATTCGACTATAGAGCCGACATAATGCCATTTTTACGGCTTAAGGCGAAACTGGAAGCATTTCCTCATTTTTTTGGTTTTTGATTTTTAATTAAATAATGAAGCAATATTTTCAAAATCGGGTTTCGAGCACATGTAGAGTATGGATCAGGGTATCTTCTGAATTTTTTACGCAATAGAAAATGTTTTTCGTTTTTGTAGAAACCATTTTTTAGTGAAATTTTGTTCAAAAATGGTTTCTGCAAAAACGAAAAACATTTTCTCTCGCGTAAAAAATTCAGAAGATACCCTGATCTATACTCTACATGTGCACGAAAACCGATTTTGAAAATATCGTTTCGTTATTTAATAAAAAATCAAAAACCAAAAAGTGAGGAAATGGATCCAGTTTCGCCTTAATGGTTACTTGGGCTATTTTGCCAGAACTCTTAGAATGCATTACTATCTACGATATATTAACCTCGCAGCACCAGTTTGCCAGTTGGACTAGCGAAGCGAAGTTTTCAGTGAACTTTCCGAACCTCATCCGACCTAAAATACATTCCTGTTTTTGTTTTCAGTCCGACGCGGTGTCGACAATCACGACTTTATCCTACGCCTACCTGGGGGATCTGGCAGTGCGAGCACGCCAAATTTTGCGTGAGTGAAGCTGTGGTGTTGGTGGTTAAGGTGAAACCGTACGCTAGCCGCTGTTAATAGTAATGGTGTAATGATGGGTATTATTATTTCTTGTCTAATTTGATGCTGTTTAAGCAAAAGTTTGGATAACTGTGTTGTTGAATTATTTATTTCTTCCAACTTCAACATCACAGTTACCCAAGTGTATGGGTATGCCTATATCGAAATGCGGGGTATGCCTATGAACGGAGTGCCGAATTCCGAAAAAGCTACTGATCGATAGAACTTGTGATGAAAACAGAACAATATATAGGCAGTCGGGTGCCTGAAAATTTTGCCAGTCTTGGTAAGGTGGTATGAACTACCAACCAAGCCAATCTGTTTAAAAGCGCAGGTCATACGGCAGAAGTTTCACACATTCGATGTATTCGTTCAATACATGGCCTGCTTGCCTAATTTCACCTTCTATAAAATTTTCACACTCGTTCGCTACCTAGCGAATACTATTATATCTATCATTTCATTATCCACTTTGATCTCTACTCCCTTATACTATGAGTAGAAAAAGACCGATATAGCCATAAATTCATCAAATTATGTTCCTTCTAAAAGGAGAAAATATTCATGCCAATGTAATGTACTCTAAAAACAGATTTGTTCTAACAACTTTTCGCCAAGTTAAAAATTTCGATTTGATTTGTGTCATAACAACTTTTCAACAAGTTGAAATTTTCAGGTGTTCAGTCATCTAGTTTAGAAAAATTGTCCTTCTCGGCAATCAGTTGATGACTAAGACAATGTGTTATCTAATGTATGTGCCTGGTACTTACATCAACCCCTGTCAGACTTCAACCCTGTATCCGTGTTTGATACTGCAGTTGGCCTACTACGAAAATGCAACAAACATCCATTGTCTTCCTACCCAGGTAACCACTAAGCACTGTTCTGAGCATTATAACAGCCATTAAACGGCTTTTCAGTGCTAAATAGCTCTATATAAGCATTCCTAACGCTTATGGGCACTATAACCAGTAAGAACTAAAATAAGCCCTGTAAGCCTATATAAAGCCTACAAGCTGTAAAGAAGTTTGTCAGTGCTGTCACAGGGCTTCGGTTTATCGGAATGGCGTTGTTGAATAGATAATGGAATCTGGTAATCTTGATTATTCCATTTTTTTTTTCAATCAAGACAAACTCCAGCTCGATTCCTCCTTCTTCTGAAACGTTTCCCGAACATTTATATAAACATTGCTTCTCCTGCATCAATTCCTGCGTTCGTCACCACCAAGCTCACCACTGAATCATCCTCATCCATTACCATTTTCAACCTTCGAGGTTGTTTTTCATGGTTTAAATACTAGTTTGATCACATCATTCCCATGGTGCATTGGTGGAGCAGATCAGAAAGACAACGGACTTGGACTTGATCAGGAACCCGGAGGACAACAGCTAGAATCTGGATGAAGTAGCAAAAAAGCAACTTGAATGGAAGCAAAGGAAGTTAGAAAAGAACAGGAGATAAACAAAATATTTTTTTTCTTTTTTCTTTGTCTCACTTTTGACAACTTTCGCTCCAGAGACTTGGTACGATATTTTAAAGTTGGCCGTATATCAGCCGAATAATTCGCCAGAGGTGGCTTTTGAGCAGCTCTATAAGAGGATTTAGAACCAATTAGCTCTGTTAGCCCGGTTCTACATTCGACTATAGAGCCGACGTAATGCCATTTTTACGGCTTAATGGTTACTTGGGTAATATTGTACCGTGGCAGCATTCGAGTCGATGGGCGATGGAAGGATACAGCTGAAGAGGTGCAAGGCAGAAGGCCAGACGTGGCCAGTGATAAGAGCGTCGAGAGAAATTGACTAATATCACCAGTGCTCCATGTATATTGCCATTAGGTTTTGCAGTGGTGATTATCTGTGATGCCGATAACGGGAGAATCCTCAGAGCAGATGGGAGAATATCTAGGTACTGCTAAATGCATCGCATGGAGTGAGCTAGGGTTAGATGATGATCAGTAGGAAATATATGGGCCAGATTCCAACAGACCACCGACCGTGCGTGGAGCCTGCGGCGCGCAATATTTTAATTCGTTTTTGTGTGTTAGCTTTAAGAGAAATGTTAGAATGTAACAAATAAAATGTTCGTAGTGTTTTTAATAAAGTTGAGTTGTGTTGTTAGGTGTCCAATAAACTGTTTCATGTAGTGTTAAATCGCGAGTGTTATTTTTTGGCTGAGAAAGTAGCCCGAAGTTCACGAAATTATCGTCACCCGGAAAAATGGATTTTCCACCGAGTGTTGGAGAGCTACAAGGTGGTAGCTATCGAAGATTAAAGGAAGGTACAGTGGTTCCCAACATTTTGGTCCTTCGAACCGGGTGGTTGGACCCCGGTGAGGATTTGGGAAGGACGAATTTGGATTGATTGAGAGCTGGTCGCGTGCAATAGACCTGAGGTCAACGCCATCGAACGATGATGAAAGTGGACTCGCCATAGTTCTCCCTGAACAATCATTCTGCAGCCATCACACCTGGGAATAAAACACATCGCGCCATCACTACATTACCGCACAAAAGGACATTGGAGGATAAAGGACCGATCCCTATTCATGGACACTGTGGCTTCGTTTGGGCATCCATCAACTGGATTGTTTCCATAGGTGAGTTGGAACAAAGACCTATATGTCCATTCGAAGCTAGGAAAATACGCCATCCTAACACACAACCTTTTGGAAATTTGTTTCGTAAACTCAACTGGACTTCTTGGACGAGGTATTCTGCGCTCGCATGCCAGGGCTATTGGACGTTGGAATCTGGATTCAACCGCGGTATCAACCCATCAACTATTCAAAGGAGACCGTGATCTACAGCTAGCGTGGACAACTGATCCAGCATCGGATTTACTTTTCCAGGTAAATATATTTTAGATCAGTTTATGTCCGGTCGTTGCTAGTGATTTTGCGATTCTAACACCATATTCGTCGTTCTTCTCTGGATTCCCCATTCGATCGAGACGGAAAGGCCATTTCTTGAAGACGATGTTACTTCACCATTCTGGCCAGCATTTCTGAGGCGAGTGCGAGTTGTATTAAGGCTGACATCCTTCCGAGCCTATCAACCCGAATGAGCGAGGAAGCGATTTGTGACGAAGCAACAAGATAATCTGCGAGGAAGCGGTTCGATGCGTGACATGAAGAGGCTGTATGGATTGCTGTTTTGTGTGGTGAGTGCCAAGAACGTATATGTCCCCGAAGCAGGTTTTCAGATAATACACGCATTTTAAATGAAATTTTGTATCCTCTTCATTTGCCACGCAATCCCTGAGCAAATCTGTTCGTTATCAGAACAATTGTCTCATTCTGCCGCAACATTTGGATATTTTTTGGACGGATTTTTTGGTCGTTTTGGATCTGGATTGGTGCAGTTACTAGTTGCACGGGTTAGTTTGAGCAGTATATGTATGTTCTGCCGAAGCTTTATACTTGAATACTACATGCACTCCTCCCTCTTCTTTGGATCCCATTCATATGCGGGAACAACTAGATTTGCAATCGAGGCTGCTGCTGTTGTCCATCCTCATAGGTGAGCTACAACAGTATATGTCCACCGAAGCCACATTTTGGATACTACAGTTGGTTCTATTCCCCTCTCTCCTGAACTCAAACGGACTCGAATTGGATGGAAGTAAACGGTGTATGACGTCACAACAGTGGTTCTCCAACCTCCTTGGATGAGTGTAGCGGATCGTAGTAAAACTTTCTGTTCTGTCAGGTAGGCTTCAACAGTATATGCCAGTCGAAGCCTTGGACTTTTCGGATCTCTACACCATCCAATTTTATTTGCCGGTTTAGAGTGACGTATACACGACATGGCGCCATCCCACGAGAAGAAGCCAGCACTCAAGCTGTTGATGGTACAGCTCAAGAACATCCAGACATCCATGGACGACATCCGGAGATTTGTGGAAGCTGATCAGCCGACCGCTACTGTCAGCCAGGTCAAGGTTCGCATGGACAGTCTCGATGAATTGTGGGAAAGATATGCAGAAGTTTTGGTAGACATTCAAGGTCATGACGATTTTGAAGCCAAGGATGAAACGATAGACAAGACTAGGTTAGCATATAGCGATAGTTATTACCATTGTAAGGCATTCTTGATGGATAAGATTAGGGAACTACAAGGACCGGAAGAAGCTGATCATTCAGTACGAGCGAACGAGACGCTGGTGCAAGGGCATGGTACTCTCGATCATGTGCGGTTACCCCAAATCAAGCTTCAGGTTTTCAATAGGGATATCGATGAGTGGATTAGCTTCCGTGATTTGTTCACTTCACTCATACACAGGAAAACGGACTTGACAGAGGTCGAGAAGTTCCACTATCTCAAGGGATGTCTTCAAGGGGAACCAAAAGGCCTTATTGATTCCTTGAAGATCACACGGACAAATTACCAGATCGCGTGGGACATGCTGTTAAAGCGATACGACAACAGCAAGCTATTGAAAAAGCGGCAGGTTCAAGCTTTGTTCAATTTGCCAACCATGTCCAAGGAATCGGTGACCGATCTACATTCTCTTATCGATGGTTTCGAGAGAGTCGTGCAGAACCTGGACCAGGTAATCAAACCTGAGGATTATAAGGATCTTTTGCTCGTCACCCTACTCTCAACGCGATTGGATCCTGCAACTCGTCGTGGGTGGGAAGAACATTCTTCTACCAACGATCATGATACGTTAGCGAACCTCACGGATTTCCTGCACCGTAGGATCCGGATTCTGGAGTCACTTCCAACGAAGGCTACGGATTCCAGGACTTTTCAGCCACAACCATCAAGACAGAAGTCGACAGCTGTGAAGGCCAGCTACGGTTCTGTGCAGTCGTCTGGAGTACGATGTGCAATGTGCAAGGAGAACCATCAACTCTACCACTGTTCTTCCTTCCAACGGTTATCGGTACGTGAAAGAGATGCGGTGCTGAGGTCGAACTCTCTGTGCAGAAATTGCTTCAGATCGGGCCATCTAGCGAGGGACTGTCCATCGAAGTATTTCTGCCGTAGCTGCAAAGGCCGTCACCATACGTTGGTATGCTTCAAGCAGGACAAGGCTGGTGCAGCGAAAGTCACTGCTGCGGTTGGAAACAATAATCCTCCTCCACAAACGGAATCTGATGAACCAACTCCTTCAACATCCTCCCAGGTGGTCAACATGGCAGCCGCCGAAACAATAGTTTCTGGGACTACTCAACATTTCTCCTCCAAGGTTTTATTGGCTACTGCGGTCGTTATCGTGGAAGATGACGAGGGTAGTCAATTCACGGCTCGTGCTCTGTTGGATTCCGGCTCCGAGAGCAATTTTATCGCAGAATGGTTGAGTCAACGTCTTAGGATACCACGAGCGAAGGTGGATGTATCGGTGCTTGGTATTGGTCATACAGCAACGAAAGTGAAATATCAGATTACAGCAATGGTCCGTTCACGAGTTTCGGCTTTCTCGCAGAACATGAGATTCCTAGTTCTACCAAAGGTTACGGTGAATTTACCTACACTGAGGAAAAATAAAGTTCGAATTCCATAGGAAACGACTATGAAATATAACCAGAAGAATTTATTATGAATTTCATACGACAGCACTATGAAAGAATCAACCAGGAGAGTAGTATGAGCTCCGTATTATATTCGTATGGTTTTCATAAAGGCTTCGTATGAAATTCATACATATGTGTTATAGGCTTTAAATTATAATAGTACGAGCCTCATACTATGTCCGTATGCTTTTCATAAAGGCATCGTATGAAATCCATATATATCTATTATAAACTTTATTTTAAAATCGTATGAATCTTTTTATATTATAGTATGACTTTCATACCAATTAAGTATAATTTTTGTTTTATTTTAATATGATATTTATATGTTCTGGTTTCACGAGTGAAGCGAGGTGACGCAGGTTGACTCTTACATCAAAGTGAAAAGTCTCTTTTCGGATGAGATGACTCGAAGTGTAAATTACATGGTAGTCATTTCAATCATGTCCTTTTCACGTTTGATATAAGAGTCAAGCTGTGTCACCGAACTCCATTAATGAAACCAGCCGAAGTAAATAAATGTAGGCATAATTTGTTTTCCAAATTGATTGCAGATAATTACTTTTATTATATTTGTCCACGGTAACCTTCGGGGCCGTCTACTGCTGATTGATTTAGCTCCTTTCCGGTATCGCAGGGTTGGGCAACTGCTTTTACGCGGTCGTCCGCGAGATCCTCCGAGCTTCCAGTTCCGTCCGTGTCGTCATTGATAACTTGGTGTGCTGGATCGACAATGCTGGTTCCAGTAACAGTATCCTCCGGTTTCTCGACTGCCTCGGCATCCGGTTGGCCACAGGTCTTCTCCTCTGCGCCGATGTTGTTGTCTTCGGCGAGTGTTTCAGCAACCGGTTCCCGAATCGTATTCGTCACAATTAATATGTTGGATAGGTTCTATAAAGCATTCAAATTGAAAATTTAGTACATGGTTACGTAAATGTCGCAATAAAACTTACGTTTTCTTTACGCCACTCTGCAATCCACTCCCAGATCACTTCGTACCGCCAGTCAACTTCCGCCTGAGACAACGCGTCAAAAATCTGCTCTTTTGACCATGTACTAAGAGACGCTGTATTCACTCCACCCTCTGTTCCAAGTATTTAATGTGATAGTGTAAAATGGAATACATTTTTCTTATTATTTACCTTTGAAAATAGCTAAAGCATCGGTCGGAATTTTCAGCTTCGCGAGCAACTGCTGTTCGAACGCCATCTTGTTTTATCTGAGCGAGAGTTGGGCAACGTTCATAAGAGAGACGTATGATTTTTTTCACACGAGAAGGGTTCGTATAAGTTTCATACGAGCGTCGTATGAAATTTCATCGCACGTCGTATGAATATTAAATCTCTATCGTATGATTTCCATAATAAGCTTATGGAAATCATACGCGTCGTATGAAATTGTTTTCTTCTAGCAAATTACCTTTTCATACGAAAGGCATTATGAAAATCATAATTTGAGTTTTCTCAGTGTACGGCTAAATTGAATACACAAGGCTGGACACTGCCTGACGGGATCAACGGGATCCCACCTTCTTCAATCCAAGTGCAGTGGATATGGTGTTGGGCATCGGACATTTTTTCGATTTCTTCGAATCTGGTCGAAGAATTCCCCTCGGAGATCAGCTGCCGTCACTCAATGCATCTGTGTTCGGCTGGGTAGTCTGTGGAGGTCAGACAAACACTTCTCAAGGTCTTCGTATCAATTGTAGTACAGCAACTACACAAGGATTGGAAGAACTAGTCTCGCGGTTTTGGGCTTGTGAAGAAATAGGTGTTTCCAAAGTACTTTCGTCGGAAGAAAAGAGGTGTGAGGACATCTTCCTGAAGTCGGTTCGCAGAGAATCCGATGGTCGGTGCTCTGTTTCGTTGCCTAGGGATGAGGACATAATTTGGAAGTTGGGCGAGTCACGGGACATCGCAGTCCGGAGGTTTCTAGGCACGGAACGTAGATTGGCGAGGGATGCTGATCTGCGTGAACAATACCATCAGTTCATGGCGGAATATGTTCAATAGGCTCTTAAAGTCCTATCGGGATTCTTGTTTTAAACCACAATATATGGTTCAAGAGTACATATTTACTCATTTTTTGACGTTTTTATTAACCATAGTTGGAAATATATATTTTTTATTTTTTTTAGCCTTTTGTCTCGTCCCTAGCTTATAACACATACTTTGAGTGATTTTTTTTCACCGTGTATGTCAGATAGGAACATTTTTAAAATCCCAGTGCGAAAAATGTCGAGCTCAGTCACACAAGGTTGACCTCAAATGTCAAAGTAGAACTATTTACCATTTTACTTATTTCGAATTTTCTCATTATTCCTTTGTTTTTCAAGTTCGAGTAAAGTACAATTCCGATTAGAATACCATGCTTGATCGTATTATTCAATATAAGCGAGATTTCGCCTTTATTTTTAGGACCCTATTGGGGCATATGACAAAGGTAGAAGGAACAACTGATCTAGCAAAACGTTGCTACTTGCCGCATCATCCCGTTATTAAGGAAGCGAGCACAACGACCAAAGTACGAGTGGTATTCGACGCGTCGTGCAAGACGTCGTCCAGGGTTTCGCTAAACGACGCTCTACTGGTTGGACCAATTGTGCAGGATTCTTAATTAAAAGCATACCAGCTTTTGTATTTCAATGACATTTTCACTGCCAAAGTGGCCTAAGTCATAAAATTGAAAAATTCGAAAAAAGTAAAATAATAATATTTTGAGAATGGAATATATGTTTTATGTTATCCAGCATATGAAAGCTTGTTATTGGACTGCTTGAATGCACGTATGGTGCAAAATTAATATATCACAAAACTTTTCAAATTTCCATATATTGTACCTTAGGAATTTTGGCAATTTTTAAGTTAAAAAAACGGTTCGTGTCGTCACGTGTCGCCGCAATTTCGAATAGAACATCTTAAACATCATGCTTAGGGCTGCATAAAAACGATTAAATATTTTGCAGAAATTGGCAGTTTTTTTTTAAATTAGAGATATTTAAAAAAGTCATCTTTTTCATATATTTCACGTTATTTTTCCATTTTTGACTGAAATAAAATTTATCTTCCCACATTTTTCACACGTTTTGAACAAACTTGATTGGATTTGATCGAAAGGTGATCATTTGATTAAATTCAAATTGATTTTCTAACAAAAAACGCAAAAAATGTGAGGTTTACCGATTTTTACCGTTTTTTTTAAATTTTATGGAAGTTACGTAATTTTTGAATACCCCTTTTTAAACACTAAAAATATTATATAACATATCTAGACAACCTATAACTTCGATAAAACACATAAAAAGAGTTTTGGCCGAACTTTATCTTTTTCCGACCATTGTGAAGGGGTCCAAAATACCTTCCTTACCCTACTTCGTGAAAAGTCTCTTTCAAACTGATCTTTGGAAATGAGTTGAATTTTGAGTAGATTTCAATAAGCATGTAGAGCTCGTCATAATCGATGCATACCGTTCCTACATATATTCAAAGTAGGCTCTAATACTTCTTTCCATTGCAGCTTTCCAAACCGTTTGTGTGCTTCCCAATAACCTTTCAGTTCCCCTGGCGTAGCGATAGATAAAGGTCCTTCGTTTGTTGTTGATGGATCATGTAAATGCATATCTTCTGCAGCCGCCATAGCAGTTATTTCTCTAGCATCCAGTGTGTAGGCTGTAAAATAGAAAAAAAAGTACATGTTTTAGCTGACATAGTCATACACAAAAAAAAAACTGACCGACTCGTACAAAACAAAAAAAATCAGACTACCACACGGAGAAAAAATAAGTTATGTCAATCCTAAACCATTCCCTAACAAACATATTTGTTCACTGAACTTAGTATAATCATTTTTGTGATTGTGTTGTATTACGCATCATACAATAGAGAGGAAGCATAACAGAAGCTTAATATGAATAAAATCGACAAACTGATTAGAACAAAACATATAGTTGATAACTGTTGATGTTTTGACAGTTCGCTTATCGCCATAGTATAATAGTTATTTATGTGACGAGTTGCAAAAAGTTGTTTTTTCAGCACGAGTCGTACATTTCTCCAACGAGGCTTGCCGAGTTGGATAAATACGAAGAGTGTTGAAAAAATCGAGTTTTGCAACGAGTTCCATACACAATTTTATGCAATGATATGTTTCATAATGCTTCTCATTTGAGTTGCATAATGTTCATAATGCAACTAAAATGAATTGCATTATGAACATTATGCAACTATTTTGTATTATGCAACTCATTTCAGTTGCATTATGAACCGGTACGGAAAAGTTGGTCATTATGATACTAAAATGAGTAGTATAAAATATAAATTATGACACTGAATTGCATAAAAGCATTTTATGCTTAACTCTCCTTAACCGTAGTGTGGCCAGCAAAAAAAAACACCCGTAGAAGGCCGGCAGGGTACCCGGGTACCCACGAAATGGAAATGATCATATCTCAGCGATTTTTCCACCGATTTTAAAAGTTTTTGCCTCATTCAACTCAGAAACTCATTATCTATCAAGATCGTATTTGGTTAGACCGGTCCGATCACCATAGGTACCGGAAAATCCGGATTTCCGGATCCGTGTTTTTATACAAAACAATATATGGGATTTTCGGTAGGTAAGTAGCAATTTCGGTACCAAGCATCGTAAAATTGCTTTGGCTATTGTATCTGACCGGCCTGGAATCATAAAACGTGTTGACTTTGAAACTGTGATTTCGGAACACGCTTCCCGTGAGGCCATGGTTGACCATAAACACTTTAATATGGTATAAGGACATGCTCTCAAAAATATGGATTTTCCGAAAACCACGGTGATTAGATCGGTCTAACCAAATATTTTCCCGATAGATGATGAGTTTCTGAATTGAATGAGCTAAAAATTTCCAAAATCGATGAAAAATTGACGGTGATATGATCATTTCAATTTCGTGGGTACCCGGGCACCCTGCCGGCCTTCCACGTAATAAAAAAATGCAGGAGCCCCTCCCCGTGCCCCTCCTCACTTTAAAATTTGGTCAACCCCAGTAATAGATGTATATTCACGAGTTCTAAGATCTAACAGAGTTCCAACATCCTAGTCTCAATAACCATTAAAATATCGAGATTTGAAATTGAAAAAGGTACCCGGGTACCCTGCCGGCCACGTAAGTGTTAAGGCGAAACTGGAAGCATTTTCTCATTTTTTCGGTTTTTGATTTTTATTTTTTTTAAATAACGAAGCAATATTTTCAAAATCGGTTTTCGTGCACATGTAGAGTATGGATCAAGGTATCTTCTGATTTTTTTTTGAGGTGGAAAATGTTTTCCATTTTTGCAAAAACCTTTTTTATGTTAAATTTTGTTCACAAATGGTTTCTGTAAAAACGAAAAATATTTTCACATACAAAAAAAAAATCAGAAGATACCGTGATCCATACTCTACATGTGCACGAAAACCGATTTTGAAAATATAGATTCGTTATTTAATAAAAAATCAAAAACCAAAAAGTGAGGAAATGCTTCCAGTTTCGCCTTAATCCTTTCCTTCAGGATTAAACTAAGTATATCGAATGATTTTATAGTCTATTTTACGAAACGACAACAGTGTTGATATTGATATTAACACTCACGGGCTTGGGCGCAACCTCCTGTCAAATTTTAATTCATGAAATAAGCGATCAGCTGATCCGAAACGTCTCGTAAAATGGCTCATTGGGCGTACACAAAATGAGGTTATGATGTATTTCTGGAAATGCTGTCGTTGTCGCTTTGACTACAACCGCTGCTGCCACCATGATGAACACGGATCAACATGAACTCAAACAAGGGTTCAAGTAATGACATACAGGGTGATTTTGTAAAAACTACTTTAAATGGTTCAAATTTCAAAAAGTTTGCAAAAAATGTCTCAAAAATCAGTCTTCTTTTTAAGTATTTTTTGAAAAATTTTAAATGAATAATTAACTTCTGTTAAATAAGTTCCCCTACAAAACTCCTTCCATTGCATTGCATGATGAACGTATGCTCTCTTCAACTAGCGCTCACTCACAAATTGTTTGCTCTCGCAATAGAAAATTGTTTTTCAGTCTGCACTAATCCACGTTTTCACCCACACTGAAAGGCGGCTTGCAGTAATGACAAGCATAAAAATGTTTTTAAATTTACCATGGCAAAACATGATCATCGATCCACCAACGCTTCTTGTGTGCGTTTTGTTTCTTCTCACATCAACCGGTTCGATAGCTGAGTGGTAGCGCGCGAGCCTGGTGATGTCAAGGTTCTTGGTTCGATTCCGGTTGTCAACAGAAACTTTTTTCAATTGAAAATCGATTTCATGGTAAAATTGAAAACATAATTCTGTTGAATTGAAACGAAACTCAGTCTGCACAAATTTAGTGGCGTTGTGTATTTAAATTGACCCTCAGAATATAAATTTTCACCGCAAGCCGCCGTTCAGTGCAGCTGGCGTCTGAGCGGTGTCGTGTTATCTAGATGGCCATGTAATAAGTACATTTTAAGGTGAAACATCAAGAAAGCCCATTGCAATTTTGCATACAAACTTTAGAGGCACAAATCTGACGAACAAAGCATCGAACCAAGTTGCACTTGATTATCCTGGCTTTGCTCACTTGCAAAAAGAGGCAGCTTTTCTAAATCGACCGCATTTGTTTACGAATTTTTAAGATTTGTGCTTTTGAATACGTGAGTAGGGGCGCAAGTCGGCCATTGTGGCAGCCATATTGGTACTCTCTGAAGTTTCTCCTTAAGTAAACACGGTACCACTAAACGTCCAATAATTGATCTTGTGCATCGATGAAGACGTTATGTGACTCGCAGATGGAGTGAAAATTGGATGCTTTGTTGTTTATCCGTGAGTTGTGCATGGAGAGAAAGAGAATTATCGTGTATCCTTTCAAATGGAACCTTATGGCGAATACAATAACACGATTTACCCGCTCAGTGGTGTTGTTGGTGGGGTGGTAACTTGCATTTTTCCAATGACTTACATGGATTTTCACGAAAATTGTGTTATGTGTTACGTCTGTTTGTCTGTGGTCTTCGGTTCATAAAAATGCCAGAACAACACTGATCCCTAACAATCTGCGTAAGCACTGAGTTTTTTTTTTCTGATTGTGCACGTTGATTTATGATAGTTACGGAAACTTTTAAATCGTTTAAAATAAAGAAAAAATGGTAGGATAAACTCATATCTATTGCACTGCTTTAGAAGTAATTGGGTTCTTTAGGGGTATCCGTATTATTTCATAATCGGATTCTCCGCCCAAAAATCAGTCGAAATCCAAAAATTATTTTTGGAGTTTTTAAACTATTTTAAAATGAATTTTAAGTTTGTATGGGAAAAATTTTTTGTTCGGGTCGAACTGTCATTTTATCGATTGAACTGTTATTCTATCCACGAAAATTGAAACTCTTTTGTTATTTTTACCATCAAAACAAAGGTATTGGAATCTAATAAAATCACGTTATACTCAGTAAAATGAGCTCTTTCGATTAGGCTATAGAAAATAGGACTATTTTTTCCACTAAACAACCCAATTTCAACACCTCTAGAATATTTTTTGTTCATTTCTTATATTGAAGATTTGCACAACATATAAGTAAAATAATTTTAAAATCGGATGAATCATCGCTGAAATACATTCGAAATTTTGTAACAGATTAATTTCAACTCCGGGAGCTCTAGGGATGTTCAGCATTTTTTTATGTGAGGTTCATTAAATGTATTCGGGAATCTTATTCTGTTTTCATTTGAATCACGTAAATTTATGATGTTTACGGAAGTATTTGGAACGCTCACAAGACAGGAAAATCATCTTAAATTGAAAATATAGTTTTAAATAATTTCCGATCGCTGTGCGCTAGAGATGTTCAAAATATTGTATCTGATACTAACTTCGCTAGCAATGATGGTTCTCCATAGTTGCATGTCCGAAAGATTGTGAAACTATTGAGAACTTGAGCTACAGATCCTAAGCCCTGGTAAAGGAGGAAGGTTGCGATGGCTGTTATTCATGGCCATCGTGTATAGGAAAAATGGATAAACCCCAATACCAAGGTGTCATGCGATCCGTGCCGAGGGCTGAATGGTTGAGGGGATTCTAAACATGCTCAACCGCGAACGGAGCCTGGGGTGTACTAAGGCGAACACCCCAGTAAGCAGCCCTTACTGCACTACGGCGGGGCACTGGTGCAGCGGACATTTATTTCCATAGCTACTCGTGGGACCAAAAATGAGTACAAATTCTACAAACAACCTTCAAGGTGACGACTGCCTCTCTCAGTCGTGTGAGAGCGAAGTGGAGAATACTCTGAGTCAGCCTTACCGGCCTTATCGAAGACTAACTACTCAGTAGTTCGCTGGAGAAGATGGAAATATCCTGCCCCTCAACGCCTACCTCCCGAAGCAGCACATGTTTCGACAAAGCTGATCTAGATCTAAAACCCCTCTCATCGACTGACTCCAACCTGCTGGATATGGAAGATAACGAAGATGATGGTATAAGGATCGTCATCAACCCCCAAGAATCTTTAGCAAATAGCAACGGATCCGAAGATAACAAGGGTTCTACGGAAGCCAAGGGGGCTCCGAGCAAGAAAATCCCCACACTCACACGCTCGCAAAGGAAGCAGCTTAGAACTCTCCGGGAGAAGGGAAAAGACCGGAATGAGGCCTTGTCCATAATCCTGAATAAGGAGAGCGACCCCACTTCCTCAAAACGATCGAGAAACGACCTAGACAAATCCACCACAGAGGACCCCAAACAAAAAAGGGTGAAGCACCATCTAGATCCGAGAGAGCGCGCCCAACAGTACTTCAAACCGCGTGCCTCAGAAAAACGTGTCTGGACAACAAAACCCACCCATGAAGAAAACAGTTGTTATCAGCTACAGTGATATGGTCAAAATCGTAAAGGTCGGAATAATACCCAAAGACTTTCCCACCATCCAACTCACTACAGCCCAGCTAGACCTTCTACAAGAAGTACTCCTGCTTAGAGTAGTTCAACAGCGAAACGAGCCAATAAAACCTAAATTCAACAACCTCATCTACAAGTCCGGTTACATGGTTCTAATCTGTAAGGGTCAAGAGACTACTGAGTGGTTAAAGAGAGTATCCCCATCCATGAAACCCTGAGAAGGTGCAGAGCTGATGGCAATGAACGAAGTGGCGATTCCACGTCCAGAGATGATCCGAGCATTCTTCTCACAAAGCTCCAGCAATGACGGCGAATAAAGGCTCTCATAAAAAAGCCAAAATGACATCACAACAACTAATTGGCGTATTGTGAAACGATACATTCTGAAAGACATTGATGTCGAATGGATCTTCACAGTGCGTCGATGGAAAAGTTGAAGAAGTCCAAATACACCCTCAACTACCGATTTGGTGAAATCCAACTAAGGAAGATTACAGATCAACCGTCTGCCGATACCGCCAATCCAACTAGAAGGCTGACCCAAGAGCAATCTGAGGAGGCCTCCTGTTCGGGCAAGGTCGGCTAACTGGAAGGCCGACCCAAGAGAAATCTGAGGAAGCCTCCGGTTCGGGGGAGGTTAGTATTGCTGTGTGCGTTCAAGATCCAAACGGTGCCCAAAAGCGCTTCAAACGCGGTAACACATGTTACCAAAGGTAACGTAGCAACCATAGCCAATATCACCGCCAACCTAGGATTCGAAAGCTCCCACTGACATCGGGTTACTTGTTAGAAAATCTTACCGCATTTGGTGCTCCCGCATTTGATATTTGCATTTTGAATGCACACAGAAATAAACGTTGTCCGCCTCTAAAGGAAAAGCTCGAAGCTTACATGCGACCCCCTGCTCTAGTGGTACCAAACCAAAGATATCTAAACAGGGCAAAGGGGGTGCAAAAAGCGACAGTTTGACCACAGAGGCAAAACTGGCGGGCCAGGTCGCTACAGGGAAGAAAAACAACCCAAACTGTAACATCAAACGACATCCTGATGATCTGCAACATCCAAAGCCGGACAGTCGTCGTCCGAAAAAAAGTGGGAACCCCGGAAATGGCGACTAAAGCTCTGCAAGTGAACCTCCACCATGCTGAGAGCGCCACGGGTGCGCTCTGTCGGAGGTTCACCAAAGAGAATTTATCCATGGCCCTCATTCAAGAGCCATGGGTCAATAAATCCAGAATACAAGGTATTCCACAACACTCATGTAAGTTGGTATATGATGACAGCCAGCTTTCTCCTAGAGCGGCAATTTTACTACATAACAACTGTACATACTGTCCACATTCAGAATTCATAAAAAGGGACATAGTAGCGGTCAGGATGGAGTACCTTTCGCTAGAGGGAGTAGAGAGATCTTGGTAGTCCCGGCATATTTCCCAGGTGACGTGGACGAAATCCCTCCTCCAGAAATAGCTGCGCTCATAGCCTACAACCACCAACACAACATCCCCTTCGTCATAGGGTGCGACGCAAATGCACATCACACCGTATGGGGAAGTACCAATATAAACACCAGAGAGGAGTACCTGTTACAGTTTCTCTCTTCCAAGAACATTGACATTTGTAATGTTGGTGACAAGCCCACGTTTGAAAACTCCATTCGTCAGGAAGTTTTGCACTTGACTCTATGTAGTCGGTCTATCTCTGATAAAATAAAAAACTGACATGTTTCTGAAGAAATATCAATGTCAGACCACAAACACATTATCTTCGAATGGGAAGGGTGTGTAACGATAGAAAAAACGTTTAAAGATCCTAAGATCGCGTAGGAAATTCAACCGTGCCAAGTTCAGTTCAGTTCGTCAATCATAGTGGACGCATTTTTATTGCTCCTACCCGCGCGCGGTTTCAATTTGTTATTTAATTATTTTTTTTTGCGTTCGTCATGTGCTGCGAAATTTGTGCATCGGATATTTGTGCCGACTCAGTACTGTGGACTTGTGCTGGGTGCCCGCGTAAGTTCCACGCCGCATGCGTTGGAGTCTCTACTCTGCGAAGCACATTGCGAAGGAAGGACAGGAATGTGGAAGACTCTACTTCATATATTCTACCATGCTGCTCATCTTGTCAGGAGCTTATCACCGAAAAATTGGAAGTTACGCAACTATACGATCAGCAAAAACTCTTAACAGAACAACTGCACCTACATACGGAAATTGTTCATAAGCTAAACCTACATCAAAAAAAGCACATCGTCGATGAAGCTTTTGAAGGTTTGGAGATTTTGATGACTGCTATCAAAAATGAGCTTGCCGCCATAAACAATACCAGCAGCTTAGCTGGAAGTGTCTCGGCAATAAAAAACCACATCACCACAGTTGTTGATGTCTTTGCCAAAAAAATGAATGAGTCCATAACAAATTCATTACAATCTGTAACGACGGGCATATCTACCGAGCTGCGTAGCATCAATAACGACTTCTGCCAAATTAACCAAAGGCAGCTGGATATGGCGGCTTCAAGCGCCATGTCATCAAACCCCAATTTGTTCGTTGATGTTGTTGACGAATTAAAGACTTGGTCAGCACAAATTATTAATTCAAAGAACACTGAGTATTCACTGGCATCACTGGAATCATATTCCAGTTTAGAAGCAGAATTAAGTAACATTTTATCCTCGAAGAAAACGGATTCTTCAAAAATTTCGCCCAAAACAAATGATGGGTGGCCTTATCTGGGTACCAGAAAAGTATGGAAGGCCGATTGGTCCCAATATGATGCAAAATTGTTACGAAGTGAGTAGCAGGAAAAAAATGCCGAAAAAGCAAGAAAACGTAAAAAGCTTAATAAAAATAAGTTATCAACTGAGTCAAACAGAACCCGGAATAGTAACGCTGAAGAACGTCACAGTAATAAAAACTCGATTAATATCAACAAAAACCGCAACAATAGTTCCAACAGGAACACTTTATGTCGACCGGAGATGCAGTCGTCCAGCAGTCGAGGCTTCAACAACCAGCAATGCAAACGGATCACGTGGGGCGCTAATGCCGGTCGCAACAGTCTTTCTCCAGATGGGAAGCTGCTTGCTGCTGGTAAAGAGTTATTTTCGGGCCTATCATCAGCTTCGTATCGTCCGTCCATTCAGTTCCATAGAGGAGAAGTGCTGAATCAACTCACCACCAATGGCCGTTCAGTGCCCACGAGTCCGGCTACAGCATCGACGTCACGCATGGATGGAACATGTTGCTGTCAGTGTTTTTGCCGAAATTGATGCATTCCTTAGATGAAGGTAACGCTATTAATTCTACATGTAGTAAATGTATCTTTAATAATTTAAACTATGACGACGGCGGAATGCACATAGACAGCAGTGACAATAATATTAATAAAAACTTTGAGTTTCAGGGGGAACAGAACGATAGTTTAAATCTCTCATATTCCTCAAATGTTAATCATCCAAAATCAAACTCCAGAACAGAGGCTTTGGTCTACTGCCAAAACTTTAATCGTATGAAGAGTGCAACAAAGATTAATAAAATTCACAAACAAATTTTGAGTTGCTCTTTTTCAATCATTTTGGGCACGGAAACTAGTTGGGATGAAACAGTCAGAAATGAGGAAATCTTTGGAAGCATTTACAATGTTTTTAGAGATGACCGTGATTATCGAATTTCAGAGAAAAAATCAGGTGGTGGAGTTTTAATTGCAGTCTCTGCAAATTTAAATGCTGAAATCATCCCAACCACAAAATACAAAGAGTTTGAGCATGTGTGGGTTAAAGTTTACATTGCTGGCGGAACGCATATTTTTGTTTCCGTTCATTTTCCTCCGGATAATGCCAGGACATCAACATATGAAAAGTTTTTCAATACTGCAGAAAATATTATCAGTGGCTTATCCCCGGAAGTAAAAGTATATTTATGGCGATTTTAATCAGCGTGACATTGACTTTATTGCAGATATTGACAATGAGAGCATTTTGCTCCCAATTGTTGGTGAAAACGAAACGCTTCAGTTCATTTGTGATAAATCAGCAAGCCTTGGGCTTAATCATATTAATCATGTGAGAAATCAGCAAGATTGTTTTTTAGATTTATTAATGACAAATATTGATGAAGATTTTTGTGTGGCAGAATCACTGACCCCATTATGGAAAAATGAAGTTCTTCACACAGCTCTTGAGTTTTCTATATTCGTATATGCCAACAACAGACCTGATGATTGTGAATTTGAAGAAGTTTTTGACCATCGTTCTGCTAACTATGAAAGTTTGAGGAAAAAACTTAGTGATATTGATTGGCAAACTTTATTGATAAATAAAGACAATATCGATGTTGCAGTTGACATATTCTACGAGAAAATGTTTGAGATAATACCGACTGAAGTACCATTAAAAAAGAAAAGACGTCATGGCAACTCAAAACATCCTGTATGGTTCAATAAGAAATAAAAAATTTAAAAAATTGTAAGCAGAAAGCTCACAAAATTTATAAGAAAAATAGCAACAATGCAAATTTATCAAACTATTTAAATATTTGCGTTCAATTAAATCTGGCCATTAATTTTGCGTTCGAAGAATACAATACAAAAACAGAGCTCGAAATAAAGTCATGCCCAAAAAATTTTTATCATATCGTGAATAGCAAACTAAAATCAGACAACTTTCCTTCGGAAATGCAACTTGACGAAAAAACAGGTGACAACGCGGAAAAAATCTGCAAACTTTTTGCAACTTTTTTCCAAGAAGTTTATATCACTTTTTCGGAAGAAGATCGAGAGCGTGAATACTTTTCATTCATTCCAGAATATTCAAGAGACATTCGCGTTGATCAAGTTAAAGTACATGAAGTTACAGACGCTCTCAACAATTTAGATGCCTCTAAAGGACCTGGACCTGACGGGATCCTACCTTTATTTTTGAAGTCTTTGTCAATGGAATTGACGGCGCCATTATTTTGGCTTTTCAACACTTCACTTAAAACAGGTAATTTTCCATCACCATGGAAAAAGTCTTTCTTAATACCCATATTCAAAAGCGGCAAGAAATCTGACGTGCGTAACTACCGAGGTATCGCTATTATTTCATGCATTCCCAAATTGTTCGAAGCAATAATTAATGGAAATATATTTCAGCAAATCAAAAACAGGATAACTCATAACCAACATGGCTTCTTCAAAGGGCGTTCCACCAGTACAAATATGGGGGAATTCATTAACTACTCATTGAATGCCATGGATAATGGGAACTACGTAGAGGCTATCTATATAGATTTCAGTAAAGCTTTTGACCGTATCGATATACCCATGCTACTCTTTAAATTGGAAAAAATAGGGTTCGAACCAGGTCTTCTTAAATGGGTTGAATCATACCTCACGAATCGTCAACAAATAGTTAAATTCAAAGGTGCTAAATCAAGTCCAATACATGTAACTTCACCTCAAGGATCTCATTTAGGCCCACTTTTGTTTATCTTGTATGTCAATGATGTATGACATGAAACTGTACTTCGAAATAAGAAACAATGAAGATTTTAGGTTATTCCAAAATGAAATAAATGTATTTTACACATGGTGTCAGAAAAGCCTATTGAAACTTAATGTAAACAAATGTAACTCCATTTCCATTAGCAGGAAGTTAAACACGCCAAACACAACAGTTTTGTTGGGAGGTCAACCAGTACAAAAATGTGAAAGAATAAGAGACCTTGGTGTACTAGTAGATTCTAAAGTGACATTTATTGATCATTATAATAAGGACTGTTTAATTTATAAAACGGACAACTTTACAAGGCTATAAAAAGAAGACGCGTAGTTCAAATTTAACCACCCTTGTTTCGTTGCTCAGTACATCATTTGTCATTATAGTAATGATTTTTGAATCAGCTAAAAACAGTTTTATTTCATAGAATATCGGCCAGATGTTAAATGAGGTGAATTTTACGATTGCTGAAAATTGAAAATATACACAAAATTACTGTTCACATATGGTATATCGTTTTGATTATCAGAAAAGTATGTGCCATGCTGCAGCAGCATGAGTAATAAACATTCTGGCGTAGTTTAAACTCAATTGGAAAATTAGTTGTTGAAATATTTAAGTCTCAAGTGAGATTCGATTTTTGATTTTTAAAGCAAAACAAATCCAGTCGAAAGTAGGAATGATGTGGTTTCAAATGCAGAAAACTGCTTCGTAGTGCGCCATTACAGGCACAGTAATCGAATCAGTTTCGTTCTTTGAAGGTTCTTTCAAATAACAATGCAACCTAATGCAAATTTTACATAACAATGATGTTGAAAATATAAAACTTTACATCCGATAATTACTGAATAAGGTGTACAATAACATAGAATCAACTTTGTTGGCGCTTGGAGGCGCTCCGCCGTGAGCGAAACTTAATCGGTTTAGACGGCGACGAGCTGGTAGCGGTGCTCTCACGTGCGTGTGATGCGACCATGCCTAGGCGAGTCCACCCTAGAAATGGGAGGCCACCGGCTTACTGGTGGACCGACGCGATTGCGGACCTGCGCCGCGCCTGCCTACGGGCTAGGCGGCGGATGCAGCGAGCACGATCAGAGGAAGAGCGAAACGAACGGCGGGTGGTGTTCGCCGCTGCCAAAGCCGCGCTTAAGACCGAGATAAGAGCAAGCAAAAAGGCCTGCTTTGAGGGTCTCTGTCAGAGTGCCAATACGAACCCGTGGGGTGACGCCTACAGGATCGTTATGGCCAAGACGAGAGGTGTGATGGCTCCTACAGAGCAATCTCCAGAGATGTTGGAGGGGATCATTGGAGGACTTTTTCCGCATCATGATCCTAGTCCTTGGCCTCCTTTCGTAGGACAGCCGGGGGCTGGGGCTGGCGATGAGCAGAGGGTCACCGATGTGGAACTTGCGGGGATAGCTAAGTCCCTTAGCGTAGGTAAGGCCCCAGGTCCGGACGGAGTTCCGAACCTAGCCTTAAAAGTAGCTATTGCAGAGACTCCCGAGATGTTCAGGTCTGCTATGCAGAAATGCCTGGACGAGGGAGTTTTCCCAGAAGCTTGTAAGAGGCAGAGCCTGGTACTATTGCCAAAGGCGGGGAAACCACCCGGAGACCCGTCGGCATATAGACCAATATGCTTGATTGACACGGCGGGGAAGGTGCTCGAAAAGATCATCCTCAATAGAATGTTGCGGTTCACCGAGGGCGAAAATGGTCTTTCGAGTAACCAGTACGGCTTCCGGAAGGGGAGGTCACCGTAGACGCTATCTTGTCGGTTACAAAAACCGCCGAGAAAGCACTCGAGCCTAAGAGGAGGGGAATTCGCTTTTGCGCGGTAGTGACTCTGGATGTAAGGAATGCGTTTAATAGCGCCAGCTGGTCTGCTATTGCCGATGCGCTCTTGCGTCTGGGGATACCGGAGTACTTGTACAAGATTCTCGGAAGTTACTTTCAGAATCGTGTACTAGTCTACGACACGGAGGTGGGTCGGAAGTGCTTTCACATTACCTCAGGAGTCCCGCAAGGTTCCATACTGGGTCCGGTGTTATGGAATGTCATGTACGACGAGGTGTTGAGGTTAGAGTATCCAGTGGGAGTGGTGATTGTCGGATTTGCCGACGACATTACGCTCGAAGTCTACGGTGAAACGATCGAGGAGGTAAAGTTGACTACCAACCACTCGATCAAGGTTGTGGAGGCGTGGATGCGGTCCAGGAAACTGGAGCTGGCTCACCACAAGACAGAGGTGACGGTTGTTAACAACCTGAAGTCAGAGCAGCAGACGGAGATCAGTGTAGGAGACTGTACTATCCTGTCAAAGCGCTCCGTCAAACACTTGGGCGTGATGATCGACGATAAGCTTACCTTCGGTAGCCACGTCGATTATGCCTGTAAAAGAGCCTCCACAGCTATTGCGGCACTGTCCCGGATGATGTCCAATAGCTCTGCGGTGTACGCCAGTAAGCGCAAGCTTCTGGCTAGTGTTGCTACATCCATACTTAGGTATGGCGGCCCGGCGTGGGGTACCGCGCTAAGTACTAAATGCTACCGACGGAAGCTGGAAAGTACTTACAGGCTTATGTGCCTGAGGGTTGCGAGCGCGTACCGTACCGTGTCACACGACGCTCTCTGCGTCATTACTGGTATGGTGCCTATCAGCATTCTTATCAGTGAGGACATGGAGTGCTTCGAAATGCGCGGCACAAGACCTATAGGTTGATACCGAGGGTAGATAGTTGGATTAATAGGCGCCATGGGGAAGTCACATTCCACCTGACAAAGGTCCTTACAGGTCATGGTTGCTTCCGACAGTATCTACACCGTTTCGGGCATGCGGATTCTCCCGAATGCCCAGTGTGCAATGGTTTAGAGGAAACGGCGGAACACGTTTTGTTCGTGTGCCCGCGTTTTCGCACAATGCGTGACCGCATGCTTGCCACATGCGGGGAGGACACAACTCCGGACAACTTGGTCCAGAGGATGTGTAGGGATGAGTTTGGCTGGAACGCCGTTTCAACGGCTATTACCCACATCGTCTGGGAGCTACAGAGGAGGTGGCGCGTGGACTCGGAGAATGGCTAGTCCAGATGCAGTACAAGAGGTGGTCCAGGGGTTCGGAGTCGGCTTCGTAGGTCATACCGGTGCCCTGCGGTCGAGATCGACCCTTACAACGATTAAGTGGCCGCGGAGAGGAAGTCCCGGTAGTGGTGCTGTCGTGGCGTCGGTGTACTGGGTTGGATTCGAGCCCGCGGTTGGAAAGGGGTCCCCGGCAAGGGTCGGGGTAGGTGAGATCCTGCTGTCTGCAACCTACGGGTGCATCTGATAGGGCCTGAAGGGTAGTGATACCCTTCCTTACGGGCAGGTCAGATCGGGTTGCACGTGGGCATCAGTTCTTGATGTCCGCTCAGCAGTAGGGCGCGGGCGGGGTTGACCCTGCCCGCCTTCCGAGGACAAAGGGAGTGGCGAGGACCACTCGGGAAACTGGCTAAGCGCCAGCATGCTACCGTGATGGACTCTCCAAATCGAGTCATCGATGTTCGTTGCTGCAGGCTACGCAGCTAACCTTGTGGGTGCGATGTGCACTAGCCCCTCTCTGAAGCAATACCTTCTTGGTGGTTCCGGAGAGACGTAGGGTTTGGCGACCATAGGAATGGTTTAGTGGGTACGAGGAGAGAGTAGTCCTGGATTTTACTTTTGTTGTAGAAGACGGCCTGTCAGACCTACACTACCCTAACCTTCTGTTAGGGTGTCTGTTGAGCAGATTATCCCCCTATGGTTTAGAAAAAAAAAAAAAAACTTTGTTGAAAATAAATAATATCAAGATTCGATAGAGTCGAAAATCGGCATCAATGGAGCAAAAAGTATGCATTTTTTACTATGACCATCTTTATGGATTAAATTTTTGATGAAGAATGCAATCAAAAGTAAATTTTTCTTCTGTATCATCTAGAAAGCAGTATTTTACTGCTCTGGACAAATTTTGAGCCGAATCCGTTGTGCTATTGCATCACAGGACTTAAATAAATATTTTTTAAAAATTTCTTTGTAAACAAGGCCACTTACTGTATCAATCTGGAGGCTGCTTGGTGCGTTATTACTTACCAACTATTGAGCTTTACCTTTAGTAGAATAGTATAAGATTCCAATACATTAAAAATTTCATGAAAATATGCATGTTTAGTATGTGGAAAGTTATGTCGAATTTTGAGAAATGGGTTTTTATTGATGTTTTACGAAAACCGCTTCAGTTAGCCAAAAAAGGACATTTTGCCTAATGTTATATTTTTCCTACATTTGAGAATAACTATAAAAGGTTATGCAAAAAAAAACTGATAATGGTTTTATTGAAAAATAAAAAAGATATCGTACAAGCAAGTTGTCCGTTTTATAAATTGAACAGTCCTTACAATCATTAACAAGGCCAATAAGATGCTTGGGTTCATAAAACGTTTTAGTTACAATTTCCACGACCCATACACAATAAAAACATTATATATTTCCTATATTCGTTCAATACTAGAATAATGTTGTATAGTATGGTCGCCATTTTCAGATAATCACGTCAGCCGAAAAGAATCTGTTCAAAAACAGTTTTTATTATTCGCTCTTCGCAAACTAGGTTGGAGATGTGGGCAGCCTCTGCCACCTTATGAAGCACGGTGCAAGCTGTTGGATATCCAAACATTAAAAGAACGTCGAAAATTCGCCATGATTTCATTTATAAATGACGTCGTATCCAACCGAGTTGATTCACAGGAAATTTTATCAAAATTGAATTTTTATGCACCTACTCGTCAATTACGGAATCGCAGCATTTTTTCTACTAATCACTATCGTACTAATTATGGCATGTTTAGACCTATAAATCAAATTATGAGGTTATATAATGAACAATGTGAGTCCATTGACTTCGGTATGTCGAAAGCTAAGCATAAGAGACAATTGAATGTAATTCGTTACTAAAAAAATAATGTTAGGTTAAGAAAACATAGTTGTAACAAATGGTCTACATATGATTAACGACGAATAAATAAATAAATGAACTGGCGATTGGAGACAGAACAGAAAGGCCCTGACGAACTACAACAAAGAAATAAGATCAGCCAAACGGAAATCGTGGATTCTAATGTGTGAAAGCATAGAGAATACACTCGTAGTGGCCAGACTCCAAAAAACTCTTTCAAAAGACCACTCCAATGGTGTTGGTAGTCTCCGAATGACATATGGTTTGCTAACCGTAGAGCCTAGCGATACACTGAGCGAATTGTTAAAGATCCGCTTCCCTGGTTCAATCCCTGAGCCGAGCATCGGCGACCATGGCACTGGAATTGCTGTCTCAGATCCACAAGAGATCAAATCATGGATTTCTGGATCTAAAAAAGACGCAATAAAGGTTGCAAAGGAAGCTTTCACTCGGGCCAGGGTTGAGAGGGCTGTGAGATCTTTAGAGCCATTTAAGTCTCCTGGCATGGATGGAATATTCCCAGCGTTGATCCAAAGAAAGGAGAAAACACTGGTTTTACCCTTGCTTGAGATTTTTAGGGCGAGTCTGATTTTGGGGCATATACCTAACGATTGGCGTCAAATTCGGGCTGTCTTCATTCCGATGGCAGGAAAGAGAGATAAAACCAACCCCAAAGCATTCAGGCCGATAAGTTTATTCTCTGTAATGCTCAAAATTAAGGAAAAGATACTATGCGAGCACATAAGTCACAAATTTATGAAAGCAATGCCTTTGTAAAAAAAAACAATTCGCTTATCAAATGGCTTTTTAAACGTCGGTCGGTCGCTACACAACGGTCCTTCACGAAGCGGTGCTTAAAATCGGTTTTTATACGTGTTATCATGCGTTTATTCCCCAGAAAAGCATCGTTCCACTTAATTTATGTTTGTTCGTAACCACTTAGTGTATTTTTGAACGGTTTTAACAGTTTTAACGCATTATGGTTCGCAACAACCGAAATCTTCTTCAAGCCACTCTACGCAACAAACAACTTTCTCACAGAAAATTGATCAACTCACGCTCGACGGTTCTAGTGATTACCCGATTAATCGGTCACATTCTTGTGACGATACATCATTTTTTGAGGTCCCCGACGAAGTTAATGGCTCGATTACACGCTTCCCCGAGAAGTTCGTCGTTGGTGCCAACAAGCGCGTGCAGATTGTTCCAAATCAAGTCTCACGCAACAAGAGTAATTCTGAAAAGAGTTCTTCTCGGTTGAATGCTTCTACTCCTGCTGTCTCCGGTAATCAATGTTATCGACCAGCAATCCTGGCTAGCAAACCTTCTACAGTTCAGGCAGCGGAATTAGTTGAGAGTACCGAAATTTGTCCAGACCAACACGCTGATCACCATCAACCTGTGTGGGGGCGTCCATAAACACGGTGTCAAAATTTTGATTATTATTGAACTTTCATGTACCTCGGATTTTTCTTCATAGAATGTTAGAATTTCGGCTATAATGTATAAATGCAAAATTTGAAAATATTCTATCGGGGAAAATTTGAGTTAGGTGAGTTTTTGGCTATTTTCCATACTAAAAATCAATAACTACTATTTTAGTCCAAAAAACGTCCCATACAAAATGTGTGGAAAAATTTTGACCGATGAAATATTTTCTAGTTGTCCGATTATGACTATATAGGCCACCCCCCCCCCCCCCATATAGCCCAAAAACTAATAATTTTATTTTCGAGGAAAAAACCGAGGTACATGAATGTTCGATAATAATCGAAATTTTGACACCGTGTAAATGACGTAGCTTTTTTTAAGCGATTTTAAATACCCCCTCCCCCCTCGTTTGTCATAAATTCGGATAGCCCCCCCCCCTATAAATGACGTAGCTTGTTGAACAAACCACCCCCACCACAAAATTTTTATGTCAAAGAGCAAAAAAAAATCTTAACTTAGTTCGGATTTCTTATGTATATTCAACGCATATTATGAAAAAAAAACAACAAAAGCAAGAACACATTGTCGACTGCCAGGTTCAGATAGCCGACATCAAGACCATAGGTGCAACCTGTGGAGATTATCACCAAAGCTAATAAGTCAATAAACCACCCATCGTTCTGCTTGATGCAGAAGAACAGGAAGTTGAAGCTCCCAATATAGGAAATCTGTATTGCAATCTGTAAACTCTAATCTGTTAGGAATATCAAATTGGTTTCATTTGAATTAAATTCACCATGACATTTGAGGAATCCTGCAGGGGTTTCGTCTAAAATTCTTTTAGCAGTTGATTCTTGAATTCCTCAAAAAGCTTCCTTTGGGATTCCCATTTTTGAGGATTCCTCCCTTTTTAATTCCTCCAGCACTTCCTTCAGAGGTCCGAAGAGAATTCGCTCCGAGAATTCCTTCCGGAGTTTCTTCTTAGATTCCACCAAATGTTCCTTCTTAGATTTCTCCTGGAGTTTTTTATTATTTATCTATGGTCTCCTTCAGGAGTTCTTTCAAAGTTTTCTTCTCCTCTCCACCAGCAGTTTCTTCGGACAACTTTTCAGGGATTTTAACCGGAATTTCTTTTGAGATTCCATCAGAACTTCTTTCTGGGTTTCCTAACGAAGTTCCTTTCGGGATTCCTCCAGGAGTTCATAACAATGAAACATGTCTCAATATTACGAAAAGCACCGAATTTTATGTGTAATAAGCTAAAAATGATCGAATACTCTTAGTATGCTCTTCCGCTGTTGATGTTTGCAAGCAGCAGCAGTGTTGGCGGACAGTGCGGAGGAGATTTCACAAATAAAAATTATTTGCTTTTATTACTATCATATGTGATTCAAAGTACAACAATAATCATTCGAAGAATAGTTTTCGATTTTACGACGTATAACACAGCGCAACATTTTTCTGTCTCAAGAGCAAACTTATGTGTTTCCGAAGGATAATGGGCCGCTGAATCCGAATCCGGGCTCAGATTTGCTCTAACACGTCACAATTTTGAGCTATACCTCAATTTATAGGGCAAAATATGCGATTTTGGGCTTTTTTGACTGCTAGCCATTAAGCAAGGAAATATTTTTTTTAAGCAATAAAAAGGTTAATTGGTCAATTAACATCTAAATTAACGACTCATGCAAAATATTTCGTTTTACCTAATCAAATTTGATAGATTTAAGCATTTTATGTTAGTATGGAAACTTGCATACAACTTTTGGAGGGTGACTTGTATGGGAAATATCGTACCTAATATAAATCGCTTAAAACGATCAAATTTGATTCGGTAAAACAAAATATTTTGCATAAGTCGTTAATTTAGATGTTGATTGACCACTTAACCTTTTGATTGCTTAAAAAAAATATTTCCTTGCTTAATGGCTAGCAGTCAAAAAAGCCTAAAATCGCATATTTTGCCCTAAAAATTTAGGTATAGCTCAAAATTGTGACGTGTTAGAGCAAATCTGAGCCCGGATTCGGATTCAGCGGCCCAAAATCCTTCGGAGACACATAAGTTTGCTCTTGAGACAGACAAAAAGTTAATTTTTGTTACGCTGTGTAATCGATATATTTGAGTTGACCATTTCAATGATTTTGATTGATTTTATTGATGAATTGGCCCGCAAGATCGACATCACTGCGTTCAATGATCGATGATTGTGCGCCGGACGGCACCGTCGCGCCGCGCTGCTGCCGTCGTCGTTGTACTGTGGTGGGTGGTAAACATTGCAATCGAACTCTTGGTGCGGTTGAGACAAATTTGAATAATTTTCAAGTTTGAGTGAAAATATTTCTTTGTGGTATAGATAGTTCGAAAGAGAATTTTAATTGGAATAGCGTGTTCTATTATTGTTTCCAAAATATCTTGCGTGAAGTGGAGAATTTTAGAGAAAAGGTAAGCGTCGATTTTCTTACTTAAATGTATTAGGGGCTGTCCATTAATTACGTAAGGGTTTATGGAGGGAGGGGGGGTTTGAGAAATCTCACGCACCATACAAAAATTTTTGTGTTCTCATACAAAAAATCTTACAAGGAGGGGAGGGGGTGTCGAAAAATCGCTAAAATTCCCTTACGTAATTAATGGACAGCCCCTTAGTGCAATACTGTGTAAAGTTGAATTTATATGATGATTGTGAAGAAGCCATTTTGTGATGACACAAGAAAAAGCCTTAAAGCAACAAGGGGGTGTCCGCAAGGCGGAGTACTTTCTCCTTTGTTGTGGTCACTTGTGGTGGATGAGCTTCTAGACAGCTTAGAGAGAAGAGACTTCGAAGTGGTTGGATATGCTGATGATGTTGTCATTATTGTACGAGGCAAATTCGAGAGTGTTATCGTGGAAAGAATGCAATCTGCCCTAAATCACACTTCTTCCTGGTGTCAAAAGGAACACTAGGCATAAATCGTACAAAAACTTCCATTATCCCTTTCACCAAACGGAGAATGGTCCAACTTAAACCCCTTTTCTTCAATCAAACCCAACTAGTTTATTCAAGTGAAGTAAAATATCTAGGTGTCATACTCGACGCAAAACTGAATTGGAACTCTCATCTCCAATCATGTTGTGCAGAAAGGTCTCAATAAACTTTGGGTTTGTTCCTCCTCAATCTAGCTGAAGTCAGAAGGACAACAGTGCCCAGGCTGCACTACCAGCTGAGCACACAACTCTTAGCTGGCGGTCTTTGTCATCGTTTGACCCGTGGAAGCATGAGGTAGGAACTTGTGAGGATCAGAGCTGTTATACGCTCTCCTTATCGACTCACCGTTTTGCAGCCCTTATATAGGCTTACAGGGCTTATTTTAGTTCTTACTGGTTATAGTGCCTATAAGCATTAGGAATGCTTATATAGAGCTGTTTAGCACTGAAAAGATGTTTAATGGCCGTTATAATGCTCAGAACAGTGCTTAGTGGTTACCTGGGTAGTTTCTCATCTGCTCTCCTCGCTCAGCAGCCAACATTAATATCACTGCGGCTACAATTAATTTTATGCGCGCGTCCTTTGACAAACAACTACCGCGTTGCCGTCTTCTTCCGAGCGGAGATTCGATGCGATTATCTAAGCCACGCGCGTATTATTCGCATTCACAATTACAAAGACGATCAGCAGCCCTCATGCTACTTCAACTTTTCACACGGACAACCAAGTCGCTCAGATTGGTGCAATGTTTGTCATACATGACCATACACAGCACCAATCTGAGCGAGTTGGTCGGTCGTGTGCCAACCGCTCGAGTGGTGTGCGAGTTGGCCTTCGATTCTTTTGCCTGCTTTTGGGGAGAGTGCGAGCAAGCGCCAAACGAAAAGTGCTTCCAAAGCACGGTTCAATGCAATCGGAGCGATGTTTTCCGCAATTTGATGAGTTTTTTACATAACTTTAAATTAATTATTGTGACCAAACTACAAATCATACAATGTTGATCCCAAAGAGAGGTTTATAGATAATTAAATGAACAATCTTTTTTAGAAGAACATTTTTCTAAAAAACATTATTTTTATTTAAATAACATCAAAAATAGCACAAAAAGTAGCTGTTTTTTTTGGCTTCTGCCACAAACATTTCAATATTTATAAATGAAAATTACTTTTCATGAAGTTTACGTCTAAGAAGCATAAAATTTCAAAGGTTCAAGCTTTTGATTCGCAAAAAAAATGTATTCCAATTAAAAATCTTTGAAGTTGAGCAATTTTAAAAACATCGAATTTTGAATAACTCACCTAGCAGTCACTTCCGATCCTATATTCCTTGGGCACTTTTTCATGGTTCGAGGTTCTCTACCTATCCCTAAAATATGTACAGTTAGGAAGCAAACACCCTGTAGAGTAGAACAGGGGCCATAACTTTGCCAAAGAAAGAATTTTAAATTATTACGCATTTTTCAAAGATAATTGACAAAAATAAACTAAAACACACTACTTTTGAGCTATTTGCTCTAGAAAACTTAGTTGTTTTACTAAACCAATCGATTCAAAGATGCCATTTGATAGAAAATTCAATAATCTTTCGAATAAGGGTCAAAAAACTTTGATAAGTTTGACCATTTTCATGTTATAGCTAGTTAAGGCAATAAGAATCAAAAACATGGGACGTTCATTAACTACGTAACGGTTAAGATTTGACCATATGCGTAGAACAATTTTTTCTCCATTTATGGTCCTCTAACAACCTTTAAAAAGTTTGCACTCAGGAACCTAACACCCTGTATAATTCGTTCTTTGACATCAAACTTCTATCTCTAATCATTTTGTTGCAATTTCGATTTTAACATCGCATTTCAGATCATAAATTTGCAACTGTTATGGGAAGCACTTTTTAGCGCATTGTGCCGCACATTTAAATCAAAATTGCAAGAAAACGATAAGAGCTAGAAGTTTGGTGTCGAAGAACGAATTATAGAGTGTAACAGGGGCCACAACTTTGCCAAAGAATGAATTTTAGTTTATTACGCATGTTTCAAAGATAATTGACAAAAACCAATAAAAATACACTATTTTTAGTTATTTTGCTCTAGAAAACTTAGTTATTAACCTAAACCAATCGATTCAAAGAAGCCATTTGATAGAAAATTCAATAATCTTTCGAATAAGGGTCAAAAAACTTCGATAAGTTTGACCATTTTCAAGTTATTGACAGTTATTAACCTAAACCAATCGATTCAAAGAAGCCATTTGATAGAAAATTCAATAATCTTTCGAATAAGGGTAAAAAATCTTCGATAAGTTTGACCATTTTCAAGTTATTGCCAGTTAAGGCAGTAAGAGTCAAAAACATGGGAAGTTCAATAACTACGTAACGGTTGAGATTTGACAATATGCGTAGAACAATTTTTTTCACCATTTATGGTCCTCTATCACCCTTTAAAAAGTTTGCACTCAGGAACCTAACACCCTGTATGTGTAATGTATATATGAGGACCACGCAGATTTATGATGTTAAAAGCTAGGAAAATACGATCCTATACAATCTTATTTGGAAGTTGAAAATAAGCTGCTTTCAAGTGATATAACTAAAAGAATACACTAATATTTCATAGTATATGCAAACGTTGAGATTAGGCTATTTCTAAGTGAAATATCTAACGATCATAACTTATCTAGAAAAAAAAAAAAATAAATGTAGAAAATTTGTAAAAAAATATTTATGTATTAATTTATCTTTTTCAACCTGAGAAAGAGTTTCTAAGTGATTACTGCATTTCAAAACTATTCAAATAAAAAATACATACACATGTTTTTAATGCGGTTCAAGATTTATCGTGAAACCACAGTTTTAACTTGCGCATGAATTAAGCGCAACTGAATTGAATTGAATAAATAACATGTCCCAACCAATTAATACTGCTTTGTAAATATTTATTTTAAATCCACGTGGAAAGCAATATGGCAGATTGGCGAAAGACCTACACTGCCGTTCAAAGTGATCTGAACTACTTCAATCATATTTTTGATTAAACCTACAATTCTAAACACAATGATTCACTTCAACAGCGCCTCAAATAAAATGTTAATATGAAAATTGTTCGTTAGAACTGTTAATTACAATTTTATTTGCAAAATAGGAAAATATTATAGCTTATTTCTTTCATAATGTTAAAGGGTGTCCCAGTGAATCAAAATTCAATCATCGCGCAACAATAACGACAATGTCGCAACCTGAATTTGTTGCGACATTCTACCCAATGTGACAAAGGTTTGTCCCAACTTGAACAGAATAGGACAAAGATTGTGCACCACGAGTTTAGAGATTTTTAAGCCTTGCATTCAGAGATTAAAATTTTCATTTTCAATGAGTGAAATTCAACATGAATTTTGAAGATTCTCAACTGAGGGATCAAAATAAAATTCATTTTGGTGAATGAATTTTTTCACCTATTCATTCATTTTTCTGTCACTGACAATTTTCACTGAGAAATAAAACTGGACCGTAACTCCCGATTATACTTCCAATAACCTCAAAACTTGTGTATAGCAGTTAATTAGAATTATAATTATGTTCTCTATTTGTTCATTAAGTCGGATTGTGCGTCTGTTAACAGAAATTGGATATTTTACGACGTGCGAAAAAATATTCGTGACAGAGAATTGAATGAAAAAAGAGAGGCATTCAGTTGACAATGAATGTGGCTAAACACGAATGATAAAATGAGAATGTCAATCTTCACTTTAAATCTTCGATTTTTTTACTCTCTGCTTGCATTGTGATTTTCGAGCGGTAACTTCGAGTCGGTTAACACTGCAACGCTGCCGAAGATGTATCATCGAAAAGTTTCGATTTTGGGTTAGTAATAATTGATTATTCACGAGTTTAAAAGTACGCAACAAATTCAGCTTCCGTTTTGTCTGCAACAAAAAAAAATCGAGATCAAGTCATTATCTATTACCAGTTGGGATAAAGAGTAATCGCCGCGCCTTCTTTGTTGCTTGTTTTGACAATTCTCTTCACGGGGGTGTCCACGAAGAAATTGGCACACAGTAAATATTGTATAACTTTTGATTGCGTTCGCCAAAATAGCTAATTTTTTGACCATGAATATTATATTATGTGTAGCTAATACCATAAAATTTTCTTTAAAATAAAAAAATGCTTAGGCTATAACTTTTTTGTTACCTCATCAAAACGTTTGAAAATTTCGCTCGATATTCTTAACATAGTATCAATTAAGTGGTAAAAATTTGATCGAAATCGGTTCAGTACTTTTTCTAGTAAATATCCAAAGTTCAAATCGCTTCAAGGTAAATGTTAAGGTTCAACTCACAATTTATAAGTATTGGTGAAAGCGCCTACTGACTTTACAGAGAGTAAACAAACACTCCTGCACGCGGATGTGCAGATGAGGCAGGTTCGTTAGTGCATTTCATTTGTCTCTTTCCCATCTTCAACTTGTTTATCACGTTGTGCATATGACGCAAGGAATATGCACGCATAGGCAATGGGAGAATAAAAGAAACAACAAATCAAGAAAAGCCACACCATGTATGTGCACTACATGGAAGTAAATACCGCGCCGGTTGGAAAGTGAAAAACGATTTTGTGCAGTTTTCGGGATTGTTAGGCTATCGCCGCGGACTTTTTCGTGACGTAGTGAATATTATTCCATTTGTGAAGCCGGTGAAACATTTTACACTTCGATTATGGAAGCAATTACGTTTCGAGAGGCAATTAAAAAGTGAGACTTTTCCCGGTAAGATAGTGCTAGTGAAATGGTGCGAGCTGGTGTGCGATGGGGGGAGGGGGAATTTGGAAAAGATAGCGCACAATTTATAAAATAGCAGTTTTGCAGTGAAATATTGTGCGTTTAGCACTAAATTGATTTCCGAAAAAACTTCATTGACTTCCGCTGCCTTTCCTATGCGTTAAACATTACGTCGGAAGTAGTGCGCTGTATAGAAAACCAGATTTACTGTACAGCGCACTACTTCCGACGTTACGTTTAATGCATAGGAAAGGCAGCGGAAGTCAATGAAGTTTTTTCGGAAATCAATTTAGTGCTAAACGCACAATATTGTGAAAATGTTGTGTTTCTTGGTCTCAATGAAAAGGTAAGTGTCCTGAGCAAGCGTTGAAGCAAATTTTAAAATAACTCGATATCAGATTGTGGTGAAAATTCGAGTATTTCTTCATCTTTAATTGAAAACTCACACATGTGAGAAAATTTAGCAAGCATGTGTTAGAAAATCCAAACTCATTTCCCCCTTAAGTACTTTTTGACCATTTTTAGTTCCGCGTGCACTATTTTGACTGTAGAACTGGTAACACTGTCCCGATTTTTATAAAACTTTGACAGTGTAAAATTGATGTGTTAAACAGTGTAAAATTGATGTGTTACAGTGGAAATTTCAGCCATTTTTGTGGAGTAAGAGTAGTTTGAATTTCCCTATACTAAAAACCACATCTGCTTATTGTAACGTAGTGCGACATATATGGCTATAACTTTTTAACTGTATGATCAAATTGAATGGAATTTTGACAAATTACTTCTACAAACATATCGGCACCAACATTTCAAAAGGGCGTAACTGCATTTGGAAGTAATACCTTCTTTCAAAGCTGTAGGTCGTACTGCCTCCCTTACACTCAAACCACCGTGGTTGTCGGAAAGAGGAGAGTTTTTCCCATCTGGTACTTGTTGTGAAAAACATGGAAATCATAACACATGATCCACAGCTTTAAAAGAAGGTGATGATTCCAAAAGCAGTTACGCCCTTTTGAAATGTTGGTGTGGATATGTACTTTACGTTCATAAAATTTTTCATTGAAATTTGTTCAGTATTTTTGGCGCCAGAGTTGAAACTGCAAAAAAGTGATATTTTCCAAAATGTTTGCACAAGATTCTCAAGTGGCAATTCCCTTGTTTTAACGATATCTCCGCCAATACTCAACCGATTTTATTGAAAATTTTATGGGATTAGCTACACATAATATACTATTCATGGTCAAAAACTTAGCTATTTTGGCGAACGCAATCAAAAGTTATACAATATTTTCTGTGTGTCAATTTCATCATGGACACCCTTTACTAAAAAAAGTATCCATTTCGACAAGCCTTCATTATCATTATAAAGTTGAAACAACGTTGAAATTGCGTTATGACAACAATCCAATAATAGATTGTGGAGGAAGTTTCAAATAACATTTTTATTACGTCTTGATAGCGTTATTTCAACACGCGCGTATAAAATATTCATTTGTTTGTTTCGGAGCAATCATCATAAATAACAATTACTAAATTACAACTTATTCTTTAGTGAGTCTAGGATTTAGAAAAATGTCAAAATATATTTTTTTTGCATCGTGACGCCTAATTTGTTGATGGTAAATAACCTCGAGAAATCCGCGAGTGGTACTACAAATTACCGAAATGAAATATTTATTATGGTAAGGAAATTGACTAGCAGCACAAGGACGCTTATACTGATGTTTGAGCTCATGGGAATCACAGTGCACTACACACCTGTTAGCGGATGATTCTATGCAACCTGGTATGCAACAATCGGCAACCGGCAGCTATTATCTGTGCTGATGAAATGCGTTAGAAAAGGTGCCACATCAGAAAGCTGGAAAAACCAAGAAGACGTACACCTTTATTACAGGGCGGTGTCACTAAAAATGATTTGGTTTCATTTCAAGGGTAGCAATAAGAGCATTATATAGTGAGAGAAAATCGAAGCCAAAAAGTTTGCTGTAGCGCATAGAAGATCTATGGTGGATAGGCGTGTGAGTTTTCACTGTTGTTCTGGCCATGCAGTTGGTGCAGATTGCTGAGCGCACCTGAAGCTGTTGAATGTTGGGAGAACGCAAATAGTGTTGCTAGCACGATAAGTTCGATGCTCTAGTATTGTTATTTCAAAGTATATTCACTACATTTCATCCATAATGAAGTCGATGGGCAAAACAAATTGTGTTTTTCTTATTTGTAATTGATAAACATAAACAGACCCTAACATTAACAAAAGATGTTTCCTTATGCTCATATATGACATTTATAATACATCTTTTAAAAATATATTTTAAAAGATGTTTTCTGTATTACTTGGGATGTTGAACATTCACAATTAAATGAGCATGTCGAATAAAATTGGTAGAGATTGTACTGCTCTAAAGGAAATTTGAACACCTCTAAAAACATTTCTATCAAATTTTTCTGAAACTTTAAGATACGGACAAGAGATTGGTAAAATAATTTTGAAAATCGATTGAGTCATCGCTGAGATATAGCCAATTGCAAATTTAATTGCAACTAATCATTGTGCCGGGAGCGTACAAAAATTCTGAATATGTCCCACTTGTCCCGTAAATGAAGATCTGCTGCACTTTCCATTTGTTACCTACTCCAAATCGTACGGCACGCGTCTCTTTCAGCAAGACCCTCTAGTAGTGACTGACAATGGGTGGGTTGTCATCGGTGATGGGTGAGTGATGTTAAAAAAAATCAACAGACCAACAAACAGCAGAAACGTGGTGCGCTCTAAATTACCGTAGAAAACTAAACTAATGTTAAATTCAACCTTAACGACTACTTAATATCCTAGTGAGTATTAATTATGCCTACAATGATACGGTTCCTTGATTCTATATACATTTTAGCTTAAATTCTAGAATTAAAAACAAGTGAATTCGACAAACAAACAAGTTAACCTAAACTATATCTATACAAATTTTCTATGCGGTAAGATTCTGAAATATTGAATTTGCCTTAATATTAATCGATGGTTATTACAGCTAAAATTGACTACTTTGGTTCCGACTACACCGCTATCTACTATTTGAAATTATAATGGGAAACTAAACGTGAGTATAAAAAACTAGAAGCTAAGAAACAGAATCACACAAATATACATCTAACATGCATTGAGCAGTTGATGTAAAACGACATAGGCACCGCAACACCATAACAAACTGTAATAAAAAAACTTATTTCTACATACAAGAAGCATAATTATAATACTAAACCAAACTTGTACCCAATGAATTGATTACAGGAAAATTATAAATCTCCACATTCCTGAACATTCGGATTGAGTTTTATAATTCCGGAAGAACTTCCCTTTCGTTAGTGTTGCCTCTCTCAACAAGTTATAATTTTCGTTTACACGTTGATAGCGATGTCAGGCCGTGGTAATCCCGACAGTGTCGGTAAAAAAGGTGTAAAACCAAAAGGTGGTGATAAAAAGCAAGTGAGCAATAACGATAGTGAGGTTCTGGTGGTCACAGTGGGTCAGCAAGAATTTCATGGTGGTGATGCATGTCAAGCTTGCGGAAAGTGTGATACAAGGGCCATGGTGCAGTGTGATGAATGCGATAAGTGGTCCCACTTTACATGTGTCGGTGTTACTGAAGAGGTCGAGGAGCACAGTTGGGTTTGCCTGAAATGCCACTCTGCCAAGGAAACTCGATCAACTAGCTCAACCTCTCGTCGCCAACGCCAACAGAAAGTGTTCGAGAATGTTGCTCCAGGTCAAGCAGCAGATCCTCAATCCCATCAAGTAAGAACACCGAACATTCCTCTCGTGGTAATCCAGCCCGCCACCGATGCTCGGTCGAGTCATTCCGGTAGCAAATCACGATCATCAAGGTCATCCCAATCGTTGCTTAAGCTACAGCTGATGAAGTTGGAAGAGGAACGCGCGTTTGAAGAAGCGGAAGCTGCAAAGTTTCGAGAATACCTGAAGCAGAAGTACCGGCTTTTAGAACAGATGTCTACCAAAACGGATACAAGCTACAGTGATACCGGAAGCCGAATAGGAAGATGGGTGAACAACGTCAACGACGCCCTTCAGGACGCCGGGGGAGCAACAGAGGCCTTCAATCCCAAGGGACATTCTACAACCAGTATTCCTGCTAATCAACCGGAGCCGATCCATCTGCCTTCGAATCGTAGCGGTCATCATCATATTCCGAACAGCACACCTGTGTATGGGGATAGAAGTCCTCCTGTTATGATTCCTGAATCCGAAGCCTGCAGCATACGCCACGTATCTACCGTTCCACCTGAAAATGTTTGCAACGAACCGACTTCACCATTCGACAGATTATTCCAACGCCGTTGTACTACGATGGATCATCGCCACATAGATGCTGGGTCAGGAGGCTGTCCCTCCATTCCGTTACGTCATCAACAATTGCTGTGTCAGTCATCAGTGGCAGAGGACCCTTGCTCGCTCACGAGAAGTCATCTGGCAGCAAGGCAAGTAGTCCCGAAGGATCTCCCAACATTCGCGGGAAGTCCTGAGGAGTGGCCTATTTTCCTTTCGATGTTTAATAGCTCTACCACAATGTGTGGCTATTCAAACGAAGAGAACGTTATACGACTTCAGAAAAGTCTTAAAGGAAAAGCTTACGAAGCAGTAAAAAGTCGGCTTATGCACCCTTCTAATGTGCCCGGTGTTATGGATACACTCAGATTGTTATTTGGTCAGCCCGAAGCAATTGTGCATTCATTGATCATCAAGATTAATGCGATTCCGCCAGTGAGGGAAGACAAACTTGAAGCTCTAGTTGACTTAGCTGTACATGTTCAGAATTTCTGTGCAACTGTCGATGCTTGTGGCCTGGACGACTACATGTATAATGTCTCGCTTCTTCACCAGCTGATAAATAAACTATCACCAACAATTAGACTCGACTGGGCCCGCTACCGACAGACAGTACCGAGAGTCAACATGGCGACCTTCGGTAATTGGCTATATACACTTGCTGAAGCAGCCAGTACTCTAGCTGTTCCGCCTATGATCCCCGATTCGAAACCGCCAAAAAGTGAATCCCGTTCCACCAAGAAAGCGAGCATGTTTCTCCATACTCAAACGATGGTTAACGAAGGATCTTCAGAATGTTCATCAGAAGATCAAAAGTGTCCAGTATGCAAGGGATGCTGCAAATCAGTAGCCAGCTGCAAAAAATTTCTGGAGTTGCCGCGTGATTCAAAGTGGGCGGCCGTGAGAGACCTTGGTTTATGCCGTACATGTCTGCAACATCACGAAGGTAGATGTGAAGCGAAACCTTGTGGCAAAAGTGGCTGTGCATACTATCACCACGAGCTCCTGCATAATGCTAAAAAATGCCAGCATACCACTCCCAAAACGCCGGCAGTGACGAATGTGACAAGGACCCTGCAAGCAGATTCGAACTCTGTCCAAGGATGCAATACACACCAATCAGCCAACAATACAGTTCTATTCCGGTACATACCCGTGATCCTGCATGGGAAAGGTGCATCCATTCAAACTTTCGCCTTTTTGGACGAAGGTTCCGCAATGACGCTGTTGGATCAGGAATTAGCCGATAAGCTCAATTTATCCGGTCCTATTCAACCTCTTGGCCTACGATGGACGGGCGGTACAGAGCGTTGTGAAACTAATTCACGGGTAGTGGATATACGAATCATTGGAACGCATAACAATGCCCAGGAATATCAACTGAGCGGAGTACGAACAGTCAAGGAACTCATGTTGCCATACCAGTCACTCGACATGGAGCAGATGACTAAACAATATCCACACTGTCGTAAACTGCCAATAGAGTCCTACTTCAATGCTCGTCCACAGATTCTCATTGGTTCGAAGCACGCCGCAGCCGGTCTGGTATTAAAGAGCAAGGAGGGAAGCCTGGACGAGCCCATCGCTGTTAAGACCCGGCTGGGATGGACAGTATACGGGGGATGTAATGAAGACACGATTTCAAACATAACTCAATACTCGTTCCACGTTTACGAAACCGAAGAGCAGTCTGATGCGCTTCTGCATCAAACAGTCAAGGACTACTTTTCCCTGGACAGCATCGGCATATCGAAATCTGGGAAAGAACTCCTCTCAACAGATAATCAACGGGCAATATCGCTCCTCCAAAACCTCACTAAGTTCAACGGAAAGCAGTACGAAACTGGGTTACTCTGGCGGCACGATGGATCTCGCTTGCCGGACAATAAGGAGATGGCACTTCGTCGATATTACGGACTCGAAAAACGAATGCAGAAAAATTCAGAGCTGGCCATCACGCTACAAAATAAAATCGAGGAATATTTGTTCAAAAACTACATTCACAAGCTTACCAACGAGGAGTTGAGCGAACATTACCCGCGTGTTTGGTATCTGCCCATCTTCCCTGTGTTTAACCCAAATAAACCAGGTAAAATTCGCATTGTCTGGGACGGTGCAGCCACAACCTTTGGCGTATCCTTGAATTCCGCTCTTATCACGGGTCCTGACCAGTTGTGCTCATTGTTTACCATCCTACTCCAATTCCGTGAGCATGCCGTGGGAGTCACCGGAGATATAAGAGAAATGTATCATCAGGTTCTAATCAATAAAGAGGACCAAAAGTGCCAAAGGTTCTTTTGGAAAGATGAGAACAATGAGCCGGAAGTTTACGTGATGAATGTCATGACGTTTGGGGCAAGCTGTTCACCATCATGCGCACAATACATCAAAAATGTCAACGCTGAACGATTCGCTACCACATATCCCGAAGCAGTGGACATCATCGTGAACAAACACTACGTTGATGACGCCATGTTCAGTACAGACACGCCGGAACACGCCACCCGGCTTGCTCGTGAGATCCGTCAGATTCACTCCGATGGTGGATTTGAGATACGCAACTGGGTGAGTAATTCTCAGCAAGTACTATCGGCACTTCATGAGGACATCACCGCAGAAAAAAGTATGGATCTATCTACAAGTCCTATGGCCACCGAGAAAGTATTAGGAATGTGGTGGTGCACCGCATCCGATAACTTCGTTTACAAAATCAAATGGGACCGTTACGATCCAGATCTGCTGACAGGAACTCTCAGACCAACTAAACGTCAGATGCTGCAAATCCTAATGTCCATCTTTGACCCTCTGGGTTTGATAGCTCATTTCCTGATGTACCTGAAAGTACTTCTTCAAGAGGTATGGCGATGTGGCACTCATTGGGACGAGAAAATTGAGGATACATTGTTCGAAAAATGGTGTAAATGGTTGAAAGTGTTGCCATTAGTGGAAAATGTCAAGATTCCTCGATGGTTTCGATCCGCGGAGATTCCCGATACCTGTACAGTTCAACTACATACATTTGTAGATGCCAGCGAAAGCGGTATGGCAGCAACGACATTCCTCCGTTTTTCTTTCAATGGTATAACAGCTTGTGCATTGGCGGCAGCAAAAACAAGAGTAGCCCCGTTGAAGTACCACTCAATACCGCGTTTGGAACTGCAGTCAGCATTGGTTGGGGCAAGGCTTGCTCAAACCGTGGCAGAATCTCTTTCTTGCCAGATCGACCAGCGGTACTACTGGACGGATTCTCGTGATGTCCTCAGTTGGATCAGTTCAGATCATCGACGATATAGCGTATTTGTAGCTTTTCGTGTAAGCGAAATTCTGGATACTTCGGATGTTAAGGACTGGCGCTGGGTACCATCGAAACAAAATGTAGCGGACGATGGGACTAAATGGCAGACGCAACCGGATCTGTCGCCAGAATCGAGGTGGTTTGTAGGACCCGATTTTCTGTATCGCTGTGAATCGGATTGGCCATCATCTCCGTTAAAATGCCCCACAACGAACAATGAGTTACGACACTGTTTTCTTACCCATCATGTGTTGCCTGACCCTCTCATCGATGTGGCAACCTTCTCGAGTTGGAAAAGGCTTAATAGCGTAATCGCATTTGTTCACCGCTTCACTGAAAATTGCCGCCTTAAAGCGAGGAAGCAACTAACAACGACAGGACCGCTGACCATGCAAGAGCTGCACTATGCTGAAGGGCTCTTGTTCCGCCAGGCTCAACAAGACATTTATGCTGAGGAAGTATCACTTCTAAATAAGACCTGCAACGGAACTCAGTCAAACCCACTTCCAAAAACCAGTCGTCTGTTCAAACTTTCACCATGGATGGACGATCGAGGAGTGATGCGCATGTGTAGTCGCCTGACAGCTTGTCAGTACATAACTGAAGATATGAAGAAACCCGTGATCTTGCCAAGTCATCACCCTGTGACCACCTTGCTAATCACTCACTATCACAATAAGTTTAATCACCAAAACCACGAAGCCATAATAAACGAAATCCGTCAAAAGTATGTCATTCCCAGCCTCCGAAGTCGTTACAGAACTGTACGAAAGAACTGCCAACAGTGCATGAACATGCTTTCAACTCCGCAGCCCCCTATGATGGCTGATCTACCTTCTGAAAGGTTAGCAGCCTTCGCACTTCCTTTTACTCACGTGGGCGTTGACTTCTTCGGCCCGATGGAAGTCGCCGTTGGTAGAAGAAGGGAAAAAAGGTGGGGCATGATAGTCATTTGCCTGACAACGCGAGCAGTTCATGTTGAGTTGGCGAATTCCTTAAGCACCGACTCTTGTATCATCGCTCTTAGAAACTTCATTGCTCGACGAGGTGTCCCAAGGACAATTCGAAGCGATAGAGGAACAAACTTTATTGGGGCAAGCCGTCTACTTGGAAAGTTGCAAAAAATTCTCGATGAAGAATCCATTATCAAGGAATTCGTAAACGCGGAAACCAGCTGGACATTTAACCCCCCCTTGGCACCCCATATGGGCGGAGGCTGGGAACGCCTCATCCGGAGCTTGAAGAGAAACCTGATGGCCATTTGCCCGACAAGAACGCCATCTGAAGAGGTCCTGCGGAATATGCTCATAGAAGTGGAAAATACGTTAAATTCACGGCCCCTAACCCACGTTCCCATTGACGACGATGCTTCTCCCGCTCTTACGCCCAACCATTTTTTATTGGGATCATCGAACGGTACGAAACCCTTGGTACTACTGGACGACAACGTGGTTATCCTAAAGCAGAACTGGCGAATGTCTCATGCTTTGGCAGCCCAATTTGGAAGCGATGGTTATCCGACTATCTGCCGGAGATAACTCGGCGGACGAAGTGGTTCGTCGATTCAAAACCGATTGCTGTAGATGACGTTGTCATCATCGTGGACCCGAATCTGCCAAGAAATTGTTGGCCTCAAGGAAGGATCATCGGAGTCAACACCGGTAAGGATGGACGCATAAGGTCTGCGATGGTGAAGACTGCAAACGCAGTCTATGAAAGACCTTTCACCAAACTAGCAGTGCTGGACGTAAGACGCGACTAAAAGTAAGTCAACCAATAGGTTGCCATACCCGGGGGGACTGTTACCTACTCCAAATCGTACGGCACGCGTCTCTTTCAGCAAGACCCTCTAGTAGTGACTGACAATGGGTGGGTTGTCATCGGTGATGGGTGAGTGATGTTAAAAAAAACAACAGACCAACAAACAGCAGAAACGTGCGCTCTAAATTACCGTAGAAAACTAAACTAATGTTAAATTCAACCTTAACGACTACTTAATATCCTAGTGAGTATTAATTATGCCTACAATGATACGGTTCCTTGATTCTATATACATTTTAGCTTAAATTCTAGAATTAAAAACAAGTGAATTCGACAAACAAACAAGTTAACCTAAACTATATCCATACAAATTTTCTATGCGGTAAGATTCTGAAATATTGAATTTGCCTTAATATTAATCGATGGTAATTACAGCTAAAATTGACTACTTTGGTTCCGAATACACCGCTATCTACTATTTGAAATTATAATGGGAAACTAAACGTGAGTATAAAAAACTAGAAGCTAAGAAACAGAATCACACAAATATACATCTAACATGCATTGAGCAGTTGATGTAAAACGACATAGGCACCGCAACACCATAACAAACTGTAATAAAAAACTTATTTCTACATACAAGAAACATAATTATAATACTAAACCTAACTTGTACCCAATGAATTGATTACAGGAAAATTATAAATCTCCACATTCCTGAACATTCGGATTGAGTTTTATAATTCCGGAAGAACTTCCCTTTCGTTAGTGTTGCCTCTCGCAACACCATTATATGCATAATATATAGAATGAAAACATTTTGAAAAAGTTGGAATGCTCGTTAGTATGAAGAAACATACCTACAATGTCTTTAAGAACCGTTGGAATTTTACAATGATTTATGTTTTCAATTTTTTGGCATGACAAAACCAAATTAGCACTTTTTTAGGTCTCACTTGCCCCGGTGTACCTTATGTCTGCCAGCTGAATAATTGTTATATTTTAGATTAATGGCATTCATTCCTACCCAAGTAACCATTAAGCCGTAAAAATGGCATTACGTCGGCTCTATAGTCGAATGTAGAACCGGGCTAACAGAGCTTATTGGTTCTAAATCCTCTTATAGAGCTGCTCAAAAGCCACCTCTGGCGAATTATTCGGCTGATATACGGCCAACTTTAAAATATCGTACCAAGTCTCTGGAGCGAAAGTTGTTTAAAGTGAGACAAAGAAAAAAGAAAAACAATATTTTGTTTATCTTCTGTTCTTTTCTAACTTCCTTCGCTTCCATTCAAGTTGCTTTTTTGCTACTTCATCCAGATTCTAGCTGTTGTCCTCCGGGTCCCTGATCAAGTCCAAGTCCGTTGTCTTTCTCATCTGCTCCACCAATGCAACATGGGAATGGTGTGATCAAACTTGTGTTTAAACCATGAAAAACAACCCTCGAAGGATGAAAATGATAAGGGATGAGGATGATTCAGTGGTAAGCTTGGTGGTGACGAACTCAGGAATTGATGCAGGAGAAGCAATGTTTATATAAATGTTCGGGAAACGTTTCAGAAGAAGGGGGAAACGAGCTGGAGTTTGTCTTGATTAAAAAAAAATGGAATAATCAAGATAACCAGATTCCATTATCTATTCAACAACGCCATTCCGATAAACATTCCAACAACAAAAATAATCCCGTTACACCAAACCCGTCCGACATGGATGTTTAAAATGTATTGATCATGACCGACTCGAGTCTGTTTTGGTCGAAATCTATTTTGATTGATATAAACGTCATGTGCTCCAAGCCCTGTGACAGCACTGACAAACTTCTTTACAGCTTGTAGGCTTTATATAGGCTTACAGGGCTTATTTTAGTTCTTACTGGTTATAGTGCCCATAAGCATTAGGAATGCTTATATAGAGCTATTTAGCACTGAAAAGCTGTTTAATGGCTGTTATAATGCTCAGAACAGTGCTTATTGGTTACCTGAGTACTCACAGAAAGTTTCTATAGGTTACGGACAATTTGACCCATTATACTAACCCTGAGAAATAAACTCGCCCCATATACAGTCATTGCACAATTATGGGTCACTCTGTCACAATTATTAGTAAGTTTGTTCACCATGCTATTCAAATTGCATTGACCCATAATTGTGGGTGGCCCATGATTGTGCTATGACTGTCACCCTAAAATTGATAAAACTCATGTCAAAAAAAATTCAAAACATCCCAGGTAAATACTAAGCACTGTTCTGAGCATTATAACGGCCATTAAACAGCTTTTCAGTGCTAAGTAGCTCTATATAAGCATTCCTAATGCTTATAGGCACTATAACCAGTAAGAACTAAAATAAGCCCTGTAAGCCTATATAAAGCCTACAAGCTGTAAAGAAGTTTGTCAGTGCTGTCACAGGGCTTGGAGCATATAACGTTTATATCAATCAAGATAGATTTCGACCAAAACAGACTCGAGTCGGTCATAATCAATACATTTTAAACATCCATGTCGGACGGGATTGACGAAACGGGATTATTTTTGTTGTTAGCATGTTTATCGGAATGGTGTTGTTAAATAAATAATGGAATTTGGTTATCTTGATTATTCCATTTTTTTTTTCAATCAAGACAAACTCCAGCTCGTTTCCCTCTTCTTGTGAAACGTTTCCCGACCGTTTATATTAACATTGCTTCTCCTGCATCAATTCCTGCGTTCGATACCACCAACCTTACCACTGAATCATCCTCATCCCATATCATTTTCAACCCTCGAAATGGCCAAACTATTTTGTTTTTCATGGTTTAAATACTAGGTTGATCACACCATTCCCATGGTGCATTGCACAATGGTCCGAATCCACGTTTTAGCAGGAAAAAAATCCGTATCTCTGTTTTCGTTAATTTTAGGCGTTTGGTGTCTTCAGAGAAGTTGTTTGTATTTGTTTGCTGCATCTTTTCCAAAAATTTTTGATTAGGGTGGTCCTCGTCCTAACTCAAATCTGGAAAAGAATTTTTTAATTTTAAGTCATACGCGATCGAGTTCTTCACAAAAGTTGTAGGCAATGCTATTTTGAGCAACTTTGCTGAATACGCCGTTTATCTAGCTCTTTATTTGAACATAGTAGGTCAATTTTAAATTTTGACTTAGGGTGAGCCCCCCAAAAACGGTTTTTTTCGCAATAACTTTTTTATTTGATTTTTTTTCGAAGATGTGTGCTTCGGAGCATTTGAAGAGCAAGTAATGACGCATATTTGTTCTGAACATTGCATGTTGCTAGGTCTTGTCATTCAAATGTTATGGGCAATTCAGACTTAAAAACAACGATGTCTTCAAATGCTTATATCTCATGGAGCTGGTAAAATAAAAAAAGTTCTTTAAGCGGCATTTGGAAGCTCACATATAAAGTCAAATGTGGAGCAAATATTACAAGAACGTTATTTTTTAAATTGGAATAAATCGACTCCAGAAATCCTCTTGAAAAATCGAAAAACTACTTATAACTTATACAATTTTAAAGATAGAGTCAAACTGTCTTCGGAAAAAAGTGGGGTTTCACCATACCTAAAAGTTTCCCATACATGTCTTTTTTGTAAAACGTGAAACAAAAGCTTGAAATTGATAATTTGTTTTTAGAGAATATAATCGTTCTGATTTCCTAGAAAAACATAGCATGTACCCTTAAGAATCAAATTATCAATTTCAAGCTTTTGTTTCACGTTTTGCAAAAAAATCGTGTATGGGAAACTTGTAGGCATGGTAAAAACCTACATTTTTTCCGAAGACAGTTTGACTCTATCTTTGAAATTGTATGAGTTTTTTCAATTTTCTAGGGGATTTTTGGAGTCGATTTATTCCAATTTAAAAAATAACGTTCTTGTAATATTTGCTCAAAATTTGGCTTTATATGTGACCTTCCAAATGCCGCTTAAAGAACATTTTTTATTTTACCAGCTCCTCGAGATATAAGCATTTGAAGACATCGTTGATTTTAAGTCAAAATTGCCCATAACATTTGAATGACAAGACCTAGCAACGTGCAATGTTCAGAACAAATATGCGTCATTACTTGCTCTTCAAATACTCCGAAGCTCTCATCGTCGAAAAAAATCAAATAAAAAAGTTATTGCGAAAAAAAAAACCGTTTTTGGGTGGCTCACCCTAAGTCAAAACTTAAAATTGACCTACTATGTTCAAATTAAGAGCTAGATAAACGGCGTATTCGGCAAAGTTGCTCGAAATAGCATTGCCTACAACTTTGCTGAAGAACTCGATCGCGTATGACTTGGAATTTAAAAGTTCTATTCCAGATTTGAGTTAAGGCGTGGACCACCCTAATCAAAAATTTTTGGAAAAGATGCAGCAAACAAATTCAAACAACTTCTCTGAAGACACCAAGTGCCTAAAATTAACGAAAACAGAACCACGAATTTTTTTTCCTGCTAAAACGTGGATTCGGACCATTGTGCATTGGTGGAGCAGATGAGAAAGGCAACGGATTTGGACTTGATCAGGAACTCGGAGGACAACAGCTAGAATCTGGATGAATAAGCAAAAAAGCAACTTCAATGGAAGCGAAGGAAGTTAGAAATGAACAGAAGATAAACATTTTTTTTTCTTTTTTCTTTGTCTCACTTTTGACAACTTTCGCTCCAGAGACTTGGTAAGATATTTTAAAGTTGGCCGTATATCAGCCGAATAATTCGCCAAAAGTGGCTTTTGAGCAGCTCTATAAGAGGATATAGAACCAATTAGCTCTGTTAGCCAGGTTCTACATTCGCCTATGGTCCACTGCACGAATTTCTGCTGGCCTGCTTACTCTCACACGAAATTTGACGTTTGAGCGGTGTCGGCACCGCTCAAACGTCAAATTTCGTGTGAGAGTAAGCAGGCCAGCAGAAATTCGTGCAGTGGACCATAGAGCCGACGTAATGCCATTTTTACGGCTTAATGGTTACTTGGGATGTGAAAATTTGGCGAAATTTTGAAGTTTCAGAATTAATTGTTAAGTGGATATTTTTTTCTGTCATACTCAATTTTTAAACAATTCTCCCAATCTTATCAGAAATCACTTTATTCTTCATAAACCAAATATTGATCAACACAGATTTACTAAAACAATTCAAAATGGATGTACTGCATTCATTGAAAGGTGTATTTCATCATTTTTGCATGTAGTTTTCATTAGAAACTGTAACCACTATATGGTGGATCTTTTTTGTGCCGGTCACTGTAAACTGTTAATAATTGACCCATTATGTATACTTGTATGTGTGTAAACAAACTTTTTTACGTTTTATGTTAGAAGGCAAAGTGCGTTTAATTGACAAGTTGAGATATAAATTTGTGGAAAAAGGGTATTTAACCCTCGAGCGATCGCGCTGTTGTGTTTTGAACAACACGCTCAAAAATCTTGCCTTTTGTACTCAGCATTAACGTGGTGCTGGCGGTGGTAGCCAACCGCGCGAGTTACGGAAGGTTAACCAACTACCTAAGCCACATAACAATCTACGATTCTGCGGAATGGAAAGTCAAACTGGATTCGAAGAGTCACCCTTATTGAGTCCGTCTTTGCCTTACCTGCATTATCGTTCTTTATGTAAATATTCATAATAAATCCTCCGCCTATCCCCATGGATTGCATGTTTGATAGACCTGAAATGAAAAAAAAAAATACTTAAAAAAAGGAAATACTAACACTTTTAACCTTATTTTTGTTAATCCTTATGTGACCAGCATGGTATTCGGGTACCTTCTTCGATTTCAAATCTCTATATTTGAATAGTTATTGAGACTAGGAAGTTGAAACTCTGTTAGATCTATGAACTCGTGAATATATGTTTATTATTTATTTATTTATTTATTTGCATATTTAATTTCAACTGACCAAAATGGTCTTATTGAAATATTTAAAACTAATTACAAAGAACTTTCAAACATCAACATCAGCTAACATTATTCTAACAAAAGAATACAAAATCAACTTGAGAATCAACATTCGCAAACGTTGTTGCGAAAGGTTTTTCCGGAGTTCTCTCAGCAGACACACTTACCCAGATATAGGTGGTAATCAGCTCAAGCTAAAATTCAATTTATTTAGAATAGGTATCGATTATCCAGTTAATTAATTTTACTTACAATTTAGTCTCCGTTCAGTAGTTTAATCGTTTCACAACAAATAATCTAACTTTAAGTTTTAGCCTGCAAGTTTAGATCTTAAGTTTTATATAATTCAAATAGTTACATAAGCAAAACAACTTACAGTTAAGAAGAAATCAAAATTAGCAATAAGATACTCTTTCTGTACTGCATGTAAACAACTGTTTTTTAGCTGTCTCTCTGTTATCATCTCTGCCTATTGTTTCCTAGTATTAGTCTCCCTTATAGACTGCCTGTCATCTACGCCAGCTACAAACACCCTTTACATATAGAATAGATAGAGACTCAACAGTGATGTTAAACTGTGGGCTGTGTCGGCGAACATCCTCCCCGCCGTGTCGCATCAACTTGTGGTTGGTCGTCACCATGAAAAGTCCGGTACAGCCAGCTTCGTATCAGATTCTATGATGAACTATAGTTATTGCAATGGTTCACACTTTCTGATTCCGAATCGAAGTGTAGGAGTCGATGATGTCGTTTTGAACAGCCATTTATTCCACAAACTTCGCCTTTACATGGCCACCGTGTATGTGACATGAGACAACGAGCGCAAAGTTTGTGCATCTTAATGGCGTCCCACTTTCCATCCAAATCCAGCCCCTTAAACGTCATACAGTTTTCAATATGATGACTAGTAATATTGCACATTGTGCACAATCTTCCATTGCCGCTGCTTCTACTCGTTTCTTTTTCCCTCTGTGTTTCATAATTGGTTCCTTCATTTCTAGCTTCTTCTTGATACTTTGTCTCCGACTGTTCCGAAATCCCATTCGTATTCACGAATGATCTCTCCTTCTGACGAGATCGGTCATCTTTCGGGAAATTCTGAGGAATGCTCGAAGGTTGTGAAATACCACTTGCAGCTGAAGATACTGTTGTCATATAGTCGCAAAATACATTCAAATCTGCCATCGGAACCTGTTGTTGGTAAAGCGCCCAATTCAGTTTCACCGCCGTTGGTAGTTTATCGACTAACTCCTGGAGTAGGATTGGGTTGCTTAAATATCTTTCTAATCCGACTGCTTATAGGTGTCCACAAAGGTTTTGGACCACCAATCCAAAGCTGACCAATGTGTTCAGCCGATCTGGTTTTGGTGGAGGAGTTGCTCTTACTTTAGCTATCATATTGTTGACAATTTGTTCCGGTCGGCCATACAACTGTTGTAAAGTAGACAAAATCTGCGGAACTGTTGACGGATGTAGCAAAAAACTGCTAACAGATTCCTTCGCATTGTCTCTCAGACAACGCTGCAATCGCAGCAGGTTCTCTGAGTTGGTATACCCACACGCTTCCGTCGAATGCTGGTAACTGCTGATGAATAGTGGCCAATCTATAGGATCCCCGGAGAAATTCGGAAGCTCCCTAGCAACCACCTGTCTAGCGGCTAACTGTTGCGGCGATGGCCCGAAATTTCCACTTGTGTACGTCGGCATTAACGTATAAGAGAACTGTGGATGGATTCTCGGCGCTGACGCAAAGGCATTCGGGGCAGATGCAAGTTGAGCGAACATATCCGCCATCCCCCCACCGGTGTATTGAACAAAGTCCGGTCGATTTTTAGGCAACGTGTCCTCCACCGCAATCGGTAGAGTAGGGGGAGGAGGAGGAGGAGGAGGAGGAGGAGGAAAGAAAGAGATGGAACTATCCGAGTTGGTCGCGCTCGAGGGTTCAAACCATGAAGCAGGGGGTGGAGGCAGCGGTAGCGAACAACTGCTATCTGGTTGACTTTTATTCCGATTGATGACCTTCTGTACTTCATCGTGCAAATCCCAGTATTCTTTCTCCGCTTCGTTTCGCATACGAATGGCTTCGTTTTTCCGCAGACGCAACGTTTGTATCTGACCGTGAAGTTGTCGCTCTGTTTTACGCAGACACTGAATTTCAGTCTCCAGTTCCGCCACCTGTAGTTGAAGCGCTGCATACTTACGGTCACGTTGTTCAAGCTGATCTTGCAGCTCTTTTTCCGAACTACGTATCCGCTTCCGCTCTTCACTGGACTGTTTCTCCAACAGCTCGAATTTCGCCTTCAGGTCAGCACTTTCAACATCTCGCTGTGTGAGCTGTGCTCGCAAACGTGCTTCCGTATCACGAACTAGCTTCAGCTCCTCTGCGTGTTGTTGCTGTAGACTTTTGATACGACTCACCAGCTCTACTTCCCGCTTGCGTCTTGTATCGATGTCCATTCGGTGTTTCGCCACCAAATCCTGGATGGTACGACGTTCCGCTTCAGTTTGCTTCTGTAGCTGTATCGCATTCTGCTTCCTGAGCTCGCCCGTCTCTACGCTCCAACGCTTATAGTAATGGGCTCCGAAACGATTTATTTTCATCACTGTACCACAATCCTTACCAGCGGGCGTAGCTTCCTCGAATTTCAACAAGTCCGTGAAAGGTTGAAGATCGACGAGAGGCAAATCGGAAGGTTCCATATTTCCAACATCGTCGGTCGTGTCTGTCCCGACAGCTCTTTCATGGGATTCTTCTGACTCCTCACCAATTGTGATACTTGCCAGGGTCCTTGGAATCGATTTCACTTCTAGTCCCATACTGGCTTCATATTCAACTATGGGTGCCACTGATTTCAGCGGCGTTGAAGATAGATGCACAGGTACCTGCGAGCCTTCGGGGCGTGCATCTTCTAGACGATCGGTATTCCCCGGCGCCGGTAGAGGTGCAGGGCCAACAACGGCTCCGATGAAACCTCCAGCTGCTTTGGTTTGCATTACCCATTCCTTGGTCCGATTCACACTCCTCTGGCTGCTCCGCATACTTCCAACGCTTCTTCCCTCTTCATCGTCTTGTTGGCTAAGGAGCTCATGTTTCCGAGCGATAAACTGCCTTCCTCGTTCCAGCTTTTCCCGAAGTTCCTTCTCGTTCAAAGCACGTTCCTTCTCAATACGCTCACGGTTCAGATCGTCCAACAACTGCTTCTCTTCTTCCAGACGCTGCAACTCACGATCTATTCGGGCCTTCCGAGCGCTAGACGTGCTGGACAATCCACTAATGACACTCGGTGTCGGCTCCTTTGAACCAGTAACTCCGCTCGGTAAACACACTACACAAACGAATCCGGTCTTACGTACCGTAGTCGAATTGACGTTGGCACAAGAGAAATGGTACCATTGCTCACAGTCTTGGCACTGAACCATGTACCTTTCGGACATATTCGGTCGATCGCAGCCGGCACAATCATTCAACTCACCTCCTTCCTCATCAATCACGGATGGAATATGTGGGTCTTCAGATGACTTACTCGACTCCTCATCATTGTTATCGCGGGTGGGGTTTGCATTCTCCTGCAGGGCCCTCGTCCGCGACCGAGTTTGTCGCACATTTGGCTGTGAACTCATCATGATCCGGTAAATTCTTGAGTTTTGTTGCGAAAGGTTTTTCCGGAGTTCTCTCAGCAGACACACTTACCCAGATATAGGTGATAATCAGCTCAAGCTAAAATTCAATTTATTTAGAATAGGTTTCGATTATCCAGTTAATTAATTTTACTTACAATTTAGTCTCCGTTCAGTAATTTAACCGTTTCACAACAAATAATCTAACTTTAAGTTTTAGCCTGCAAGTTTAGATCTTAAGTTTTATATAATTCAAATAGTTACATAAGCAAAACAACTTACAGTTAAGAAGAAATCAAAATTAGCAATAAGATACTCTTTCCGTACTGCATGTAAACAACTGTTTTTTAGCTGTCTCTCTGTTATCATCTCTGCCTATTGTTTCCTAGTATTAGTCTCCCTTATAGACTGCCTGTCATCTACGCCAGCTACAAACACCCTTTACATATAGAATAGATAGAGGCTCAACAGTGATGTTCAACTGTGGGCTGTGTCGGCGAACAAACGTATAGCATTAAACATAGTTGTGAGTTAAACAGCATTATCAGTTACATAGTGTAGGGGAGACTGAGGAGACTTGATGCCTGGGGAGACTTGTTCCCTCATATTTGCTCGGAATCAAAAGCATTTTTCTTCTAGCATAATTTTTCCAAAACTACTCTTGGACAAACGACTACAAGTGATTTCGATTGTACATTGCATTATTTTTTAACGGCTGATGGTTTGTTTTCAGTCCTTCAGAAATCTTTTAGGCGATTCCGAAAAATTTCAATAACTTTGTGAAAATTAAACCAAATCGTGTCATTATTTAAATTGAATACTTTCAAACTTATTTATCCAAATTAGGCTGTTGTTAACATATTTTTATTAATTCAGCTTAGTATACACAACAGTGACATGGGGAGACTTGATCCCTCGAGGATTACAAACACATTATACATGTGAAAAATAAAATTCTATTCGGAAGCCTCTATTTACTTGGAATTCTAGTCTATTCAATGATAAAATGTGTCAGATAATTATAACTTTAGTACAAACTAAGAAAAGGGGGATCAAGTCTCCCCATTTTGAAAATACGGCATATCCTTAAAAATTTAAGGAAATCTTACAATTTCAAACACTCCAAATTCATGGAAAATACAAGGAAACTCGAAAAGAAAATGAATAGGAAGACTCTGGAATTATTTTCCCTTTAAATAAACCATGTGCTCAAAGGGGGATCAAGTGTCACCCATTATTAACAAAATACATCATAAGACATGCCTCCATAAAAACACAGTTTTGAAAACTTTAACAATAATTTAAAGGCCTTCTGTTGTATATTAACTTGCAATAGATGTTTACCTGCCATTTTGTACGAAAATCGGATCTAGTTTTGTGTTTTTTCTTAAAGTTTCAGGTAAATTAAGAAAAAGGGATCAAGTCTCCCCAAACTCCCCTACATTATGATTGTGGGGCTCAAACAGTAAATCGGTTTTCAAATTCTCGATATTTAAGTCCTACAGGCCAAGTTGCTGGATCCATAGCCAAGCGCTTTAGCTTTGAATCAAATACTGTTTTGAATGAAATAAAGTCTAAATCGGTGGTTCCCAAAGTTGGCGAAATCGCCCCCCAGGGGGCGAAAATTTGAGAAACCAAAATTGGGGGCGAAAATACTAAAAAGGGGGCGATTTTCCAAATGATTGAGAGATATCATTAAAACTTCCAGACATTTCAAGATTTTTTGTTTCTAGGTTTATTGAAAAATGTCTGTTTCGAGATAGACTAAATGTTACAGAATTTTTGATGTTTATGTGAATTTAATGGCAAAATTTCAAGAAAAATATAATGCTGCTGTACTAATTTCCGAGAGAATTCCCAGTGATTCTGGGAATCTCCTTAATAAGAAACTTCTATGGCGAAAATGAATGATTGATTTTTGTCCAAATTATGAAAGGAACAGGGCTTTTTTACTTGATACGAAAGTTTTGTTTTTAACTTACATGCGGTTTGTTTTTCATGGAAATTTCAATCATAAACATGAAGTTTAAAATGAATCTAAGAACACTTTCGGATGAAATTCGTTACACATTGTTTGAAAATATTTTCAGAGAGGCTTCCTGGAGGAACTCCAAACGTACAGGGGATGGTCAAAATGTTTGGGATAGGCAACTTATTTTTCTCTCACAAAAAAGTTCAACAAGCTATAACTTTTCATAGAGCGCATCAATAAATCTCAAATTTTGACTGTTTGTCAACCTATTATGTATGCATCATTGGTACAAATTTGGGCTCGAGTGATTAATATTTCGCAAAGTTAGAACCGTTCGGGTAAAACACTATTTTTCAGACAACTCATTTTTGAAGTGTCATATCTCGGAAACCAGTGAACCGAATTGAGTTAAATTTTGAACGTACACTAACAGTATGTGAATGCTTCACAAACTATTAAAACATAGGTACATTTTAAACGTTGAAAAAAGTTATCATGAATTAACCCTTTTTGTATTTTTCTCGGAAAAATGTTATTTTTTTACATCAATGTCAATAAATTTTAGTGTTGATATCCAAAGATTTTCCATTTCTGTTCTCAAGTTATCTCTAATCAGATATATTGGAGCCTATTTAGATTGAAGGAAGAACACATTTAGTATTTTTTGTGTGGTATTGTAAATTTGACTCATTTTCCTCTATATGGGTAAAAATTTCAATCTGGTATAACTTCATTCGCCGTGAAAAAATATTACATTTTATAACGTCGTATTAAGTATCAATATATTGTTGATAAACGTTAAAAAATTCATTCAATTCGGTTCACTGGTTTCCGAGATATGACAGTTCAAAAATTAGTTGTCTAAATAATAGTGTTTTACCCGAACGGTTCTAACTTCGCGAAAAATTAATCAATCGAGCCCAAATTTGTACCAATGATGCACATATAATAGGTTGACAAACAGTCAAAATTTGAGATTTTTTGATGCACTCCATGAAAAGTTACAGCATGTTGAATTTTTTTGTGGGAGAAAAAAAGTTGCCTATCCCAAACATTTTGGCCATCCCCTGTAGCTTATTTCTAGGAGCTATTTGGAAATTTTTCTTCAAATTCAGCGTTGAATTCCCTCGAAACCGAGTAATGACTGATGCATGTCTTCTCATTTGACAAGAAACAGTTTACCAATTCATATGAACTAGCCAATACGCGTTACTGGCTTTTTTAATTTTTAATTACTGTGCAAATCTGTCTACATTGTGAAATACACCAATATATTCCGTTGTTGTATTTTTTTGTAATAGTTATTTATGCAGCAAGTTGCAAAATGATGATTTTTTCAGCACGAGATGTACATTTATCCATTCCGGAAAATCTATCTAGCTACACATATATGATATCAGGAGGAATCTCGTGGAAGTATCCATACACACCCGCGCAGTTTTTTGTTCGATCAGGTAGGCTATGGTGAGGAAGGTGTCACCTTGAGTATCACAAATTTTCATGCTCCCGTCGTCGTCGTCGTCAATCAGCAACATGAGAAGGAGCAGGTAAAATATTATCTCCTGGGCGCCCATTAAAAACACCACCCCCGGCGAAGACTGGCGCTCGAGCCTAGCTATTTAGCACTGTAGTTGGAGGAAATTCCAATGCAGAACCCGTAGCTTCCGGGAAGGTAAGCCCAGCTCCCTGGGTTAGTGGGTTGGTGTCAGGCCCTGCGAGCCAGCCGTAAAAAAGACTAGCACCGGAAAATCAACAAGAGAAGAATGCGAACCGATACCAATGGCGACGACCACAGCGACGAAAAGGGACTTGCGATTGGAAGCTCGGTACGTGGAACTGCAGATCTCTCAACTTCATCGGGAGCACCCGCATACTCGCCGATATACTGAAGGACCGCGGGTTCGGAATCGTAGCGCTGCAGGAGGTGTGTTGGACAGGATCTATGGTGCGAACGTTTAGAGGTAATCATACCATCTACCAGAGTTGCGGCAACACACGTGAGCTGGGAACAGCTTTTATAGTGATGGGCGACATGCAGAGGCGCGTGATCGGTTGGTGGCCGATCGATGAAAGAATGTGCAGGTTGAGGATCAAGGGCCGATTCTTCAACATTAGCATAATAAACGTGCACAGCCCTCACTCCGGAAGCACTGATGATGACAAAGACGCATTTTACGCGCAGCTCGAACGCGAGTACGACCGCTGCCCAAACCACGACGTCAAGATCATCATAGGGGATCTAAACGCTCAGGTAGGCCAGGAGGAGGAATTCAGACCGACGATTGGAAAGTTCAGCGCCCACCAGCTGACGAACGAAAATGGCCTACGCCTCATCGATTTCGCCGCCTCCAAGAACATGGCCATTCGTAGCACCTTCTTCCAGCACAGCCTCCCGTATCGTTACACCTGGAGATCACCACAACAAACGGAATCGCAAATCGACCACGTTCTGATTGATGGACGGCACTTCTCCGACATTATCGACGTCAGGACCTATCGTGGCGCTAATATCGACTCCGATCACTACCTGGTGATGGTAAAACTGCGCCCAAAACTCTCCGTTATTAACAACGTACATTACCGGCGGCCGCCCCGGTACGATCTAGAGCGACTGAAGCAACCGAATGTCGCCACCGCATACGCGCAGAATGCTCGATGTGGCCCCTCTAGAGGACTGCTGGAGTACAATCAAAGCAGCCATCAACAACGCAGCTGAGAGCACTATCGGGTACGTAGAACGGAGTCGACGAAATGATTGGTTCGACGAGGAGTGCAGAGCGGTTCTGGAGGAGAAGGATGCAGCGCGGGCGGTAATGCTGCAGCATGGAACCCGACAGAATGTGGAGCGATACAGACAGAAGCGGAAGCAGCAGACCCGTCACTTCCCGGAGAAAAAGCGCCGCCTGGAAGAAGCGGAGTGCGAGGAAATGGAACTGCTGTGCCGTTCACAGGAAACACGCAAGTTCTACCAGAAGCTCAACGCATCCCGCAAAGGCTACGTGCCGCAAGCCGAAATCTGCAGGGATAAGGACGGGAGCCTCCTGACGGACAAACGTGAGGTGATCGAAAGGTGGAAGCAGCACTTCGACGAGCACCTGAATGGCGAAGAGAATGTAGGCACGGAGGACCAAGGCAGCGGAGGAAATGACTATGTTGGTGCAGCAGAGGACGGGAACGAACCAACTCCCACGCTGAGGGAAGTTAAGGATGCCATCCACCAGCTCAAAAACAACAAAGCGGCTGGTAAGGACGGTATCGCAGCGGAACTCATCAAGATGGGCCCGGAAAAGTTGGCCACCTGTCTGCACCAGTTAGTTGTCAAGATCTGGGAAACCGAACAGCTACCGGAGGAGTGGAAGGAAGGGATAATCTGTCCCATCCACAAGAAAGGCGACAAGTTAATGTGTGAAAACTTTCGAGCGATCACCATTTTGAATGCCGCCTACAAAGTGCTATCCCAGATCATCTTCCGTCGTCTTTCACCTAAAGTAAATGAGTTCGTGGGAAGTTACCAAGCCGGTTTCATCGTCGGCCGGTCGACAACGGACCAGATCTTCACCGTACGGCAAATCCTCCAGAAATGCCGTGAATACCAGGTCCCAACGCATCACCTGTTCATCGACTTCAAAGCGGCATACGACAGTATCGACCGCACAGAGCTATGGAAAATTATGGACGAGAACAGCTTTCCCGGGAAGCTGACTAGACTGATAAGAGCAACGATGGACGGTGTGCAGAACAGCGTAAGGATTTCGGGTGAACTATCCAGTTCATTTGAATCTCGACGGGGACTACGACAAGGTGATGGACTTTCCTGCCTACTATTCAACATCGCCCTGGAAGGTGTTATGCGACGAGCCGGGCTCAACAGCCGGGGTACGATCTTCACGAAATCCAGCCAATTTGTATGTTTTGCGGATGACATGGATATTATTGCTAGGACATTTGGAACGGTGGCAGAACAGTACACCCGCCTGAAACGTGAAGCAGCAAAGGTCGGACTGGTGGTGAATGCGGCTAAGACAAAGTACATGCTGGTAGGTGGGACTGAGCGAGACAGGACAAGCCTTGGCAGCAATGTTACGATAGACGGGGATACTTTCGAGGTGGTAGAAGAATTCGTCTACCTCAGTTCCTTGCTAACGGCTGACAATAACGTGAGCCGTGAAATACGAAGGCGCATCATCAGTGGAAGTCGTGCCTATTATGGGCTCCAGAAGAAACTGCGGTCAAAAAAGATTCACCCCCGCACCAAATGTACCATGTACAAGACGTTAATAAGACCGGTGGTTCTCTACGGGCACGAGACGTGGACGATGCTCGAGGAGGACATGCAAGCACTCGGAGTTTTCGAGCGACGGGTGCTAAGGACGATCTTCGGCGGCGTACAGGAGAACGGTGTGTGGCGGAGAAGGATGAACCACGAGCTTGCTGCACTTTATGGCGAACCCAGCATCCAGAAGGTAGCCAAAGCCGGAAGGATACGGTGGGCAGGGCATGTTGCAAGAATGCCGGACAACAACCCTGCAAAGTTGGTGTTTGCTAACCATCCGGTTGGTACAAGAAGGCGTGGAGCGCAGAGAGCACGATGGGCGGACCAGGTGGAGCGTGATCTGGCGAGTGTTGGGCGTGACCGACGTTGGAGAGCTGCAGCTGCAAATCGAGTATTATGGCGGCAAATTGTTGATTCAGTATTATCATGAATTTGATGTTAACTAAATAAATGAAAAATGAGAAGGAACAAAAGTAGCTTCAGCTGCTTCTTCTGCACCTGATCGGCAGTCCAAATCGGAACGTGAATAGTGATTTGAATTCGAACTGCTAATAATTGGATGTAGGAGCAGCAGCTGTATCTACGGAAAACGCGGTAGTGAGCAAAATGTATGTGCTGGAAAAAGTACCAAAGAGTGCTAGTTTTCGGCACTTTTGTTTTAGTGGAGAAAAGTAGGCCGTTTTATCGTTGCAACTGCGAGTGAAAAGTATGGTAATAAGGGTCTGTGTCAATTGGCGAATTAAAATTAATTTTCACTTAAACTTGACAGTTCGATAATTATTTCCGTAGGAAAACTGTCAAGTTTAAGTGCTGAACTGTCAAATTTAAGTAAAAATTAATTTTAATTCGCCAATTGACTCAGACCCTAAGCAACGTAATTGCAAAAAAGATATTTTTGTAATTGTTTTTCAATATCTTATTTGAGTACTTGTGGTGACCAAACATCTCGGGTGTTGAAGAACACTGGTATAACATCTGGTTGAGGATAACGAGTGGTCGTAAATGTTCACAGTCCGATCTGTTTTGCTCAATTGTGTTCAAGAATACCCAAGTAACCATTAAGCCGTAAAAATGGCATTAAGTCGGCTCTATAGTCGAATGTAGAACCTGGCTAACAGAGCTGGTTCTATATCCTCTTATAGAGCTGCTCAAAAGCCACTTTTGACGAATACTGATATACGGCCAACTTTAAAATATCGTACCAAGTCTCTGGAGCGAAAGTTGTCAAAAGTGAGACAAAGAAAAAAGAAAAAAATATTTTGTTTATCTTCTGTTCTTTTCTAACTTCCTTCGCTTCCATTCAAGTTGTTTTTTTGCTACTTCATCCAGATTCTAGCTGTTGTCCTCCGAGTTCCTGATCAAGTCCAAGTCCGTTGCCTTTCTCATCTGCTCCACCAATGCACCATGGGAATGGTGTGATCAAACTAGTATTTATACCATGAAAAACAAAATAGTTTGGCCATTTAGAGGGTTGAAAATGATATGGGATGAGGATGATTCAGTGGTAAGGTTGGTGGTGACGAACGCAGGAATTGATGCAGGAGAAGCAATGTTTAATAAATGGTCGGGAAACGTTTCAGAAGAAGAGGGAAACGAGCTGGTGTTTGTCTCGAATACTCAAGATTACCAGATTCCATTATCTATTCAACAACACCATTCCGATAAACATTCCAACAACAAAAATAATCCCGTTCCGCCAAACCCGTCCGACATGGATGTTAAAATGTATTGATCATGACCGACTCGAGTCTGTTTTGGTCGAAATCTATTTTGATTGATATAAACGTCATGTGTTCCAAGCCCTGTGACAGCACTGACAAACTTCTTTACAGCTTGTAGGCTTTATATAGGCTAACAGGACTTATATTAGTTCTTACTGGTTATAGTGCCTATAAGCATTAGGAATGCTTAGCTACTTAGTACTGAAAAGCTGTTTAATGGCCGTTATAATGCTCAGAACAGTGCGTAGTGGTTACCTGGGTATGCTTTCAAAAAGTATTGGTTTTAAACGCAATAATGAAGTTTTTTTTTAATGCAATCAGTGCGTTTGCAAAAAAAAAACTCAGCTGAAATGAGAGCTAATCTTATTTAGATACACTAAAAACCAGGTTTTCTACAATAGTGCTACATAGTGAGCTTTCAAAGCCTTCCACTAAGTAAATTTTCTGGAAAAAATAAATTTTACCTAGGGAAGAAAATGTTTTTCTCAAGCTACAAGGGGGCGATGCATCTTAAAAGTTTCGGAAACACTAATATAAATCATCAATTGAGCATCCCTTGGGCAGTGATTTTCTGATCTTCACAGTTCTCTGGTCGTTGATATCCAGACATTCACATACAAGTTGTTTTACGTCTTTTTCTGTAGCGTGGCAATTAACATTGGTGAGGAACAGAGAAAATGTATCGTTGAGTTGACTACTGTGGTTTGTGATCTCGCTTGTATCCCTAATGTGGTTGACTTTTGTTCCATCCAATAGAATAGAGCTCGCGATCGAAGGTGATTGTACGGCAGTTAAGTGCAGCTTCTCACAGAAAGGCTTCTGATGATGAGGTACAACCCAGGTAACCACTAAGCACTGTTCTGAGCATTATAACAGCCATTAAACAGCTTTTCAGTGCTAAATAGCTCTATATAAGCATTCCTAATGCTTATGGGCACTGTAACCAGTAAGAACTAATATAAGCCCTGTAAGCCTATATAAAGCCTACAAGCTGTAAAGAAGTTTGTCAGTGCTGTCACAGGGCTTGGAGCACATGACGATTATACTCCATGGTAAATGGTAAATGGTACCGTATGGTAAATGGTATCAGGACTCAAAAAGCTTTGAAATACTTGATAATATAGCAATCCCACGATAGTTACTTGTTTCAGATTTTTTACCGTTTTTGAAAATTGGTATTAGGAAAGATTGCTTCCAAATTGGTGGGAGAATACCCGTTTCCAAAGATGAATTAAACAGCCAAAATAAAGGTTTAACTAATTCATTTGATAGATTCTTCAAGAATAAAGGTGGTAAGCCATTAGGCCCAGCACCTTTTGAAACATCCAAAGATTCTAACGCATTCACAATTTCTGTTAAGGATATATTGGATACAGTAATATCTTTGTCGAACTCAGGTAAATATGAAAAAAATTGAAAATTATGCTCAGCGTTACTATGCGATGTGTAATTATTCTGAAAAAAGTCAGCAAATAAGTTGCCAATCTCACTTGATGTATTGCCAGTTCAGTTTTGATGGTAATTTATTTGACTTTTGTTTACCTTTAACATAGTCGAAGAATCGCTTAGGATCTGTTTTAATTTTATTTTCAACCAACGAATTATGCTCGTCGTAAGCTTTTTTCATTTCTAAGTTAAGCTGATTGCATGTATCCATATAGGTCGCAAGATTTTCATGTGTATTATTTCTTTTATATGCCTTATGAGTAGGCTGACCATCCGTCCCGTATTTAACGGGACAACAAAATTTTCAAACGCTCGTCTCTGGAGCATAGTTAACGATTTTAACTTAATTATTCGTTCTTTCTAGCTGAAATAGCATTATTTACATCATGCAGTTCTGTTTTTGGACATTGATTTTCTTTTTGTTGAGTTTCCGGAATGTGTCCCGTATTTAAACGGGACAAATCTGGTCAGTCTACTTATGAGCCTTTTGTTTTCTATTTCTGAGTTTGATGATCTGCCTATTATACCACACGGGCGTCTTAGCATTTTTTCTTATGCTTCAAAGGAACTGTTTTTTCAAGAGTGCCGTATATGATCCTATAGAAAATATTTACAGCTTGCTCTATTTCATAATCACGCAATAAGTTTTGCCAATCGACACCGTTCACTTCATATTTCAGTAGATCATAGTTTGCATTCCTGAAGTCAAAGTATGGTTCAGACGAATTTATATCAAATAATGTCGCCTTGTCATGAATGAATATGGAATATTCAATCGCAATGAAAACTTCGTTTTTCCATAAGGGCACGGGAGATTCAGCTACACAGAAATTGTCGGACATATTAGTAAATAGTAAGTCTAAGTAACAGTTGTTAAGATTTTTTATGTGATTTACTTGATGGAGTCCTATTTCTGCCCTTTTATCAAATAGTGCTTGAAGTGTTTCATTATCTCCTACGATAGGTACCAACAATGACTCATTTTCGTCATCTGCAATAAACTTGGCCTCTCTTTGATTGAATTAAAGGGGAACTTCTGGAGGCATACCCGGGAACTCTCGGAAGTTTTATCGGGGGTTTCCTAGAGGATTCACCTGAGAATTTCTGGATGATTTCCTGTGAAATCCCTGGAGGAATTTTCGGAACACTCCTTGAGGAATTCTCGAGGAACTCCCTGGAGGAAAGCCCGTGGAACTTTTGGAGGAATTCCCGGAGAACTCCTGGAGGAACTCCCACGGGAATTTCCGGGAAACTCCGGAGGAATTCCTGATAATCTTCTGGAGGAAGAACTAGAGGAGAACTTCTGGATGAATTCCCGTGAACTCCTGGGAGTCATTCTGGAGAAATTATCGAAGAACTCCTGATAGAACTCTTTTAGGAATTTTCGAGAACTAGCCAGCTTGATCCTGGAATTAAGAGCTATTTTCATGTGGAACTCAAAAACACCATCCTTCCAAAACTCCCAGAACTCCCGAACTTTCTTTTGAAATCATTAGCTTCTCTTGGACCCACAGCTTCTTTGAAGAACTTGAGGAGCTTCGCCGAATCATTAGTTTTTTTTAATAATATTTCCCTCTTCCTGCCGAATCTTGGATAATACTCGGACTCCTATAAAATCACAACTTTCTTTTATGAGAATGGATTTTTTTGAATTTCCTTCCTGTGATATCTGGTCAATTCGGAGTTGATTAAAACGGTAAATGATGGATTTTCCATTATTATTCTTATATTCACAACTGTCACTTCATCGTGTCCTCGCAACTCACTCTCTCTACGCCACCTATACTCATGGCCACCTATGTCGTATCTCGATATCACACTCCCCCCTTACTTAATATTTTAATTCACCATGAAATGGTCGCAATGAATACATAAATCTTTTTAGTGTATATTATAATTATATGCATGTGACTAATGTAGCAAAATAACATTGTACTCTTCTGACTCGCACATCTAAGATCTTTGTATCATCTCTTTCTCGACTACTCCTCTTCCTAATATAAAAATGTGCACCATCACACCAGAATGGCATATACATATTGATGCTTCATCTTTCTTTATGCAAGGCTGTCACCATTTCTTGCATCGTGTAGCGCTGCATGTTCGTTGGCATCTTTGTAGAAAGCTAAGATCTAGTTGTAAGGATTGTTTGAACTCTACTCCCCCCTCTAATTATTAAGGCATCATCTCTAACAAAATAGCTCCTAGATATTACCACAGACTTTATACTCCCATAGTCATAGTCATAACATTACCGAAAAAACGTGCCAACGTGTTTTTTTAGATGTTTGAGAATGTGCGTTTGTGGCTGTAACTCGACTTGGATACTCAGATATTGAGATTGTAATTGAAGCATTCTTGGTAAAATCTCTGAAATTGCTTGAAAATGCCTTGATGAGTTCATTTTCTTAATTCTTGAGATCATTTCCATACTCGGCATATCCTAAGCCTTTTTAGTACATGCAAATTGGAGACAACCTTCCATTACAAAATAATAGCCTGTAATGTTTTATTCTGAATATGTAAACCAAAGCTTAATTCGAAATCACACTTCTGTTGTTTTTTATATTTTTACTTATAAATTGAAGTTTTCTAATTAAAACCAAGAATAAAACTATCATTGTGGTTATGGAAGATTACGTACTGACATAAACGGACATTAAATTGGTCCACTGTACTTCTATTTTTTTATACAATCCATGTTAGAAATGCTAAAGCTCATCAAATTGACGGTGTGCCCACTCAGCGTCCCTATCTAGCGTTATAATGAGCCCAATGATTTTGATTAAAACATTCAATTTCTATATGAATGAACATGACAGATGCCTACTATATAGAAAATAAAAATAGCTCTCAAGTAAATAAACAAATACATTTTTTTGTCTTTATTAAAGAGATTTTCAGCCCTAGGCTGGTTCATTTTAAAATCGATTACTTCACGGATAAATAAATTCGTTATTCTTACGCAGTAAATAGTTTTCATGATAATAAAGTTTGTGACTCTGTTTTAACCGTTACAGAAACAAAACAAGCAATATGTGTAGTATGTCATCAAGTTTCAAAAATCCTGTTATTGTATCTCAATTTTATCTAAATATTCTCATTTAATCCTCCTAGAATATTGTTGCCAAAGATTTTATATATCTTAACCAACATAGACAATATATTTTTTGTGACTTGGGAAGTTATTATAACCTTTCTATCGATAAATCTGATGTGTCTTATCTCTCGTGCATATACTGTCACGTCACTTTTAAAAACTTGCAGTATTGATTGGTGCTGCCTTATGAAAATATGAATAGTTCGTTTCAGCCTATTCTAAAACAGCCTTAGTCGAAAATTGATTTAATCTTTGATTCCATGCAAATCTCTTAACTTAAATAACTGATTGAGACTTTACAGCTTTTGGCAATACTAACTTGTTTTAATCTTTATTTTTATATTTTTTTGAATTGGTTATACATTTTTTTAGAAAGTCAACCTTGAAAAGTTTGTATTATGTATCAGTAAATCTTTTCTATTTGAAATAGCAATTTTATATTTACAATACAATTATTTCCTTCATGTATAAAATATTTTTCATTATCTTGCGGTACACTCATTCTCAAAATAAATCAATACTTATCGATTTTCCTTACCTTCAATGAAGTTATTGTTTACTCTTTTTATTAGTGAATTTTAACTTAATAGCTAGCCCTGCACACGTCGATGAAAAGTGTTTCATCTGTTACCGCATATGCATTATGAAATAATTTGAAAAGTTACCTAGAAACTGATAGCGGAACCTGAAACCTTTTTATGAGTGAACCCGAATAGCATTTTTTTGTGAAATATGCAATATTTTTTTTTAAATAACTTTTTAATTACCGCAGATCAAGAACCTACTATCCTGAATAAATCAGCATACATTAAAACAGTTGTAGCAAACACAAACTGATTATTCAAAACGTTCACAGGCTTCTTGATGAATTTGGTTTCTACTTATTCATGATACCAACAACCATTTCAATAGAACCATAATATATATACTTCCTGGTTTCATCATTTTTTAAGGGAATCGTGTTTGTTTTCTCATTTTAAAAACGTCTTCAATAATCCTGGTGGAACCGCCTACCTTAATTTTAGCTTTTCTAGTAATTGGAGCATAATTCTTTTGAGAGCATGATGAAATCCACTTTTTCTTATTTTTTTATCAATTAGTTCTTTTTGTAACAACGAAAGAATCCGCTTCTGGAGTTTTAATGGGATCGTCCTAAAAATCGGTTTTATAATAATTTGGCGAAATCCGACATAAAGTGTTGACAAATACCTTTTCCTCAAAATATTACCGAAATTCCCTCATTTAAGTAATGATAAAATTAACCTCTCACCTCGACGATATCGTCTCTAAAGCAAAAGCCGTTTTTTCATGTTGAAGAAAACCATATTTTCTGAAACTGTTAACAAAAATTGTCTACTCAAAATTTTGACGTAACTAGCTTTTCACAGTGTTGAAAAACCACCATTTCATTGATTTGACGAAATTCGCATTCTGAAAGTAATGACAAAACCGCCTTCTTACAATGATTACGAAACCCGTTGTCTGAAAACTTTGATGAAAATCGCCTTCCCATTTATTTGACAAAAACCACCTTCTCTTAGTATTGACGAAACCACTATTTTATAACTTGACGAATACCGCCTTCTCACAGTTTTGACAAATCTCACCTTTTCATTGATTTGACGGAAACCGCCTTCTTGTTGATTCGACTAAAACCGCCTTCTTAAAATAGTGACGAAATCGCCTTCTCATTGTATTGACGAAACCGCCATCTCATTGATTTGACAAAAACCGCCTTCTCACAGTTTTAACAAATTTGATTTATTTGACGAAAACCACCTTCTTAAAATGTTGACGAAACCACCTTCTCATAGTGTTGACGAAACCGCCATTTCATTGATTTGATAAAACCGCCTTCTCACAGTTAACAAATTTAACACTTATGTGGCCGGCAGGGTACCCGGGTACCTTTTTCAATTCCAAATCTCGATGTTTTAATGGTTATTGAGACTAGGATGTTGGAACTCTGTTAGATCTTAGAACTCGTGAATATACATTTATCAATGGGGTTGACCGAATTTTAAAGTGAGGGGGGCAGGGGGAGGGGCTCCTGCATTTTTTTATTACGTGGAAGGCCGGCAGGGTACCCGGGTACCCACGAAATTGAAATGATCATATCTCCGTCAATTTTTCATCGATTTTGGAAATTCTTAGCTCATTCAACTCAGAAACTCATTATCTATCGGGAAAATATTTGGTTAGACCGATCTAATCACCGTGGTTTTCGAAAAATCCATATTTTTGGGAGAATGTCCTTATACCATATTGAAACCCACATTGTTAAGGCTAGGATACCTTTAAGTGTTTATGGTCAACCATGGCCCCACGGGAAGCGTGTTCCGAAATCACAGTTTCAAAGTCAACACGTTTTATGATTCCAGGCCGGTCAGATACAATATGCCAAAGCAATTTTTTGATGCTTGGTACCGAAATTGCTACTAAGCTACCGAAAATCCCGTATATTGTATTGTATAAAAACATGGATCCGGAAATCCGGGTTTTTCGGTACCTATGGTGATCGGACCGGTCCAACCAAATACGATCTCGATAGATAATGAGTTTCTGAGTTGAATGAGGCAAAAGCTTTTAAAATCGGTGGAAAAATGGATGAGATATGATCATTTCCATTTCGTGGGTACCCGGGTACCCTGCCGGCCTTCTACGGGTGTTTTTTTTGCTGGCCACACTACGGTTAATTGATTTGACGAAAACCGTCTTCCTCAAATATTGACGAAACCGCCTTCTCATTGTGTTGACGAAAACCACATTCTCACAATTTTAACGGAAACCACCTTCTAATTGATTCAACCAAAACCGCCTTTTATTGTTTTGATGAAAACCGCCTTCTGGAAATATTGACGACACCACCATTTCATTGATTTGACAAAAACCGCCTTCTCACAGTTTTAACAAATCTAATCGATTTGACGAAAACCGCCGTCTTAAAATATTGACGAAACCGCCATCTCATTGATTTGACGAAAACCGCCTTCTCTCTGATTTGACGAAAATCGCCGTCTCACAGTTTTAACAAATTTAATTGATTTGACGAAAGCCGCCTTCTTAAAATATTGTCGAAACTGCCTTCTCATAGTGTTGACGAAACCGTCTTCTCATAGTATTGACGAAACCGCCATCTCATTGATTTGACGAAAACCGCCTTCTCTCTGTTTTGACGAAAACTGCCTTCTCACAGTTTTGACGAAAACCGCCTTCTCATAGTTTTAACAAATTTAATTGATTTGACGAAAACCGCCTTCTTAAAATATTGACGAAACCGCCTTTTCATTGTATTGACGAAAACCGCCTTCTCGTAGTTTTAACAAATTTAATTGATTTGACGAAAACCGCCTTCTTAAAATATTGACGAAACCGCCTTCTTATTGTATTGACGAAATCCGCCTTCTCACAGTTTTAACGAAAACCGCCTTTTCGTTGGATTGGCGAAAACCGCCTGCTGAAAGTATTAACGAAAGCGTCATCTCATGGATTTGACGAAAACTGCCTTTCCACAGTTTTAGCGAAAACCGCCTTCTCCAAGTATAGAAGAAATCGCCTTCACGCAGTGCTGGCGAAATAATCCCAAAAAGTCGGGAATCTAACCTTCCATGTCCGAGTTGGCGATTCAAAACCATATCCATGTGTCTGACTGGAGGCTTTTCCTTTTCTTTGTTACTTTAAATTATGTCGTGTATAGTATTTATCTTTTTTTTTAAGAAAAGTAACATTTTTTTCTGAGAACGAAGTCTGCTGTTCTGCCCAGTGATGCACAATCAATTAAACTATCCGCTTCACGTTCACATCAAAAATGTTGGAATAAGCGTAATGAAGGCTATGGCTCATTTACAAATGAAAATGTTCCTTACTGCGTATTCGACTAACAAAATATTACGCAATTTCGAAGACTTTTCTCGATTGACCAACCTGTATGGATTTACAAACACTGAGATATTATAAATACTAAAATGATTCTAATTAGTTTTGCCACACTTCTCCTTTGACTGCCATCCAATTATGTCAATTGCACTTGGTTTACCGTTCGGCACTAGTATCAGAAGTCATAAAAATGTCTTTTCGTACGCTGGGCATAGCAGGTCCAACGCGTAGCGCAAATCTTTGAAAACTACTACCAGTGTTGCGAAACTCATGCTCACGAGTAAAAAATACTCACTCACCTTACTCATTTGCGAGTAATGCTCACGCTGTGAGTTACTCGCGTATGACGTCATTACTCACGCGTGAGTTACTCATTTTACTCACGGTGAGTTTAGTGAATAAGTTATTTTTGGTGGTTTGAAATGATGTTTTCGTTTGTTCTGTACTGCAATGGTGATTATTTATAAACTAGACACAGTTTTCGAGGAAAGGTGGATCTGCTCGAGAGCTTCGGTACCATAGGCTAAAAACTCTTATTGTTTACCTACGCATGCAAAGTAATATCATCAATAAGGAAATCTCTATATTTCGCCACACTTTGTTAATGGTATAACTTTTTTCGCATACGTCGGGTCATTTTACGGTATTCAATAAAGATGTTTGGCATATATTTACCTACCTTCAAATAAAAAATGGTAGGGTCAATTACAGCATCTCCTAGGTCCAAACATTTAAAACTTGTCTTTTCTACATACATTTGATCGTTTTTCCTCATATGGCTAGTTTCTATTACTGTACAAAAAGATAGGGCATGTAATGGCCAAATAGTGGTTTCGCTTCAAAATTACTTGAGCAGGCAAGTACGGAAAAAAGTTTTACACTGGTAACGCCTCCCTGTAAAAGAGCTGTAGTTTTTTTTTTTGCGCGGAAAATAGTCCGTTCTATTATTCCGTAAGGAAAAGTAACGTTTTTCCTCATACTAAATACTTGATCAGTTTGTAATTTAAAATTTTCAAAAATTATTAAATTTACTTGAGTGCTCAACTTTCGAACATGAAACTTACACACTAAACGCATCCAGCAAAGCAAAAACCAGCAAAACGAATAGTTGATTTTTAAGCAATTTTTTGCTAGAATCCGGTACAACTTTGTGCCCTATTAGCACAAATTGCTGGATGTTTCATAAAAAGTACTTAGACTTGATAGAATTGAAACAAAACTTTATTGGAACTTATGGGTGACAAAAGGAACAAATTCTGAAGGAACCCCCTGAGCTTTTTCAAGTCTTAGTTTTTTTTTCATATAAAGTTGGACCACCCTAATTATATGAGCCTCGGACCTAAAGGAAAAAAAAACTGATCACACCCAGGTAACCAATAAGTAGCTAAAATGGCATTAATTCAGCACTATATGCGCCTTTGCAGCTGGTCATTAAATGATAGTCTGCTGCTATCGAACTGTCAAATCGGCAATCAATCGAGCACACCACAGGCTTCCGTAAAATTACTTTTTCTTAATTGCTATCTCGGCCAACCCCCTGAAGAAAGCGTTAGTTCTTGAAGCCGGCTCGAATGGGCTCGTTTACGAAATTTCACCCTGCCTTTCAATCTGCTACATGCGGGAGTGAACTTTGTCGTACGAATTATCGTGCATTTGAGAAACGATCGTTTACACATTTGTTCAATGCGTTTAGTGTTATTTATTAAATTTACAAGACGCACAAGCATGCAAATACATTTCGTCCATTTAAAACAACGCTGAACTCAATTATATGTAAATGTCACGCCTGTACTAACAGAAAAAATCACTGTTTTCAGCTTAATGCAACCGCCCATTCACATCAGCACTACGTCCTGCACCAAATTTTTGGCTTCACGCTAGTTATATGCTTAGACGTTATACGTGGATGACAGCCATTTCAGGGGATTGATCTTTGTCTACAAGAGGTGTTTCGTCTAGGGTTGTGGATACTGGGGGGGGGGACTCCAGGCGACGAAGAACAACTGGTTCAAAATTCAAACTATATATTTGCCATCGAGACAGACGGCGTGTCTGCTCGATGGGGAAACGATTAAAACTTATACCTAAAGTACAAAATGCTGTCGCCTTTTATAGGCGACACAGTACGGAGATGAACAACAAAATAAAGCACAATTAAATCTATAGCCGCGCGCGCCGCAGTGCGCTGGATACAGCATACACGGTGCCTACCGTGTCGTCGGGCTGACGAGTTAAATATTGAACAATGCGCAGCGTGGTTGAATGGAAACGCACGCTGCTTGCTTGGATGAGGTAGAGCCTACGTTTGCGCCGCTGCTGCCGGTGCAGCACAACGAGATACAACATCCCGGCGCCTCAAAACGAAATTAATTTTCGTTTTTAATTTTCTGATACTGCTCGGTACCTGCGCAACTCGCTTGGGTGCTCTCGATCGGATGGATGATCGGTGTCGTCGATGCTCCTCTAAGTCGATCGGTGGTGCGTCGACGACTGATTTCGGATGGAATTGATTGCGCGGTAATTGATGATGCTGGTCGTTGGGAGGCTCCTGTTGCCGGACGACAACGTGACCTGGCTGCGCCGAGTGGCAGGTCGGATTTCCCAGTTGCCAGTGGATACTGCCGTTGGTCGAATCGGAGGGAAGCAGTACGCTTCGGAGGTTCCACGCGCCGGTGAAAGGAATGACCAAATGATTCGACCAGTTGGATGGATAGATGGCCCGTCGAACAAGATGCCACTAGTCCGAATGTGGACGCGCCGGTCCGGAGGTTGGAAGGTTGGTTGATGATTGGAAACGCCGTTCCGGAATTTGAAATACGGGTGCGGATGGAAAATGCACTGGTCCGTATGGATGATTCGCCGATCCGTGGAATGGACACACGCCGGTCCGGATTTTGCTTGATTGAGCTCGCCGGCTCGGATGGACACGCCGGTCCGGAGATGGATTCACAGGTCCGTTGTCTTCATCGTCTTGGCTTGGGGTCCCGCCGGAATGGAATGATCCGTGGTCGCTCCGTAGCGACCGGTCCTTGAATTGTCGGTTCGAGACCGCACTTGGCGATCAATCCTGGTCACGGCACCATGTTTCGTCTAGGGTTGTGGATACTGGGGGGGGGGACTCCAGGCGACGAAGAACAACTGGTTCAAAATTCAAACTATATATTTGCCATCGAGACAGACGGCGTGTCTGCTCGATGGGGAAACGATTAAAACTTATACCTAAAGTACAAAATGCTGTCGCCTTTTATAGGCGACACAGTACGGAGATGAACAACAAAATAAAGCACAATTAAATCTATAGCCGCGCGCGCCGCAGTGCGCTGGATACAGCATACACGGTGCCTACCGTGTCGTCGGGCTGACGAGTTAAATATTGAACAATGCGCAGCGTGGTTGAATGGAAACGCACGCTGCTTGCTTGGATGAGGTAGAGCCTACGTTTGCGCCGCTGCTGCCGGTGCGAGATACAACAAGAGGTTTAAGTTCAAACAAAAGCCCTCACGTTGAGCTGTTGGGCTCAAAGGGGACCTCTTCAGGACCGCCCTTAACGGAGCGCTTAGAACTAGCAGTAAGTTACAATTCACTAGAATTAAAAAAAATAAAAATAGAATTATTGACAAGCAACCTTGTCTACTGATTCAATACATTCGCCCCAATAGAACATACTATTTTAATGATTGATAGGATTCCAAGCCTTTTGATAAATTTTAGATTACCGTATGAATATGAGTAAAGCATACTCGTGAGTGAGTATGTGCACGTCAATACTCACGAGTGAGTGTGAGTTGTACAGCGCTTACTCAAATGTGAGTAATACTCACGGTGAGTTTAAGGTGTACTGCTCATACTCATGAGTGAGTTTGACTAGATGTGTGAGTACTCGCTCATTTCGCAACACTGACTACTACTTGTACATACCTCCGTAAAATTGATGTTTCAATACAAACATTACCAGCTTCTTTCAAAAATTGCCCGTTGATCCTTTAAAGCGATCTTCTAGCATACACGGCATACACTTTCTCATCTTGAAAAGTGCATGTCAACGGAAATTTCCTCCCACACAACTGTTGTTTGTAGATCAGTTCACTTTCCACGAATTTCTTCCCTTTACATCTAATCACAGAACTTTTATGCACTTCAATTATTCCTGTTTTCATCCTCGTCGCCAATGTGATATCTGGTCAATTCGGAGTTGATTAAAACGGTAAAGGATGGATTTTCCATTATTATTCTTATATTCACAACTGTCACTTCATCGTGTCCTCGCAACTCACTCTCTCTACGCCACCTATACTCATGGCCACCTATGTCGTATCTCGATATCACACTTCCGTATTAATTTCTTTATATCTCATGGATTGACCAGGTTGTTCGTTCTTAAAATCTTTGGATTTTTACTGCACTATTTTCTCTCTATAACCCCATCATCGTCCCCAAGATCGCCCCACAATTACCACCGATAGAGCGAGACAGAACAAGAGCAATGCTGCAGATTCTCACATAATTACTTTCTTCCAGCAAACAAACTTATTCACCAAACTTAAGTTGTTTTGAAATTAACCGCAGGAAATCCACTCTCATTGCGTTTTGCCGCAGCGGCAGAGTTGCGGAATTTTTATGAGTATACATACATACCACAGTGCTTTTGCATTCCGTTGCACTTCGAACAGATGTTTTATCTTGAGGTCTTCCCCTGCCAAATCTTTAACCCTGGGTACTATAGGCCTAAGGCCCCTGTGTACTAACAGCTTAATGCACACTGATGTATTTGGTGCGAAAGAAAAAACAAAAAGAAAGAGAAAATGTCACTTTTACTCACGGAATAATACATCGACATATTATTCCGTACGGAAAATTAACAACATGACTGACAGCACAGCACGACAGTGCCATCTGTTGGCAAATCTTTTTGGCTGCGAACGCTAAAGTAAGTTTGATTGCAAAAGTTTTACTTGACCATTACTTGTCCTATCCTTTTACACAGTACTTACCAGGTGGAAACTAGCCATAACAATGGAAAAATTCTAAACACAAACTGACTCCCCGATCCTTGGATCTGCTAGCCCTTATATAAGGGTCCTCTTCCCAACCATCAACTCTTATTTTCCTGATCATATTTATGATCCGATCAAAAATCCTCCAGGACTCTCCCCGAGACCAAAAAGAAATATATTTTCCGATGCCCCATGTATAATTGATTATTAATTACGCTCTATTCTAATCACTGCATCTCCCACATCCGTGAGAGCAATTCTAAACTCTTCCCTACACACGAATGATCGGTTTTCCCCATGCCTCTCATTTCACCTCCGCGAGATTTATTGAGTCTCCAGAACGGATGGTCAGTTTTTCTCCATGCATACCTCACCTCTGAGATTAGCTCATCGCTCTCCCCAAAACAAAGGCTTATTTGCCCATGCATCATTGCATCACCCATCCACATTCTCCCTCCGTGAGATAGTATCGGGATCAAAAAATTGTTTTCCCAATCCAACTCTCAGAATTTTGAGATGAGCGGGAACATCCGCGAATTAATTCTCAGAGTTTCTTCCCTTGGTGGCTGATTCATCAAGGGCCAACCCAACCATCATCATCCCCGAACTTGATTTTTCACGAACGCACCATAATCGATCGAGGGCGATCATAAATTTATGGTGCTTATCTTTCATCGTCACCCGTCTCAGTTTTACGATCACTCATGCGTAAGAATTTTCACGCCTTCTAAGCATGGAAGTGTGGACGGTCGTCCGATCGATTTAAAACATAATTTTACGATCCATTTATGATCGTCGTCTGTGATTCCCGAGCAGAAGGGCATACCTTACAAATACCATGCGAAGAGCAACATATGCCCTAATACCTAAAATTGCTATTTCTGCGTTATTCTACGAAATGTTATGAGAACATCACAATAACAGTTAGAGGTATTTGAGCAGAGTTTGGTATTGATGTAGTATTTGTTTGTTAGCAATGAAAATAATCGAAAAACAAGATTTGCTATTACATCATGAAGTCATCGAACAAATTAACATTTGATAACAAGACATGTTACTAGTTTGTTATTCAATCACTGTGGGATAACAAATACAGCAATTGAAATTTTAGGTATGCATTCATTATTGAAATAACAAGACTTGTTATTTTCTAGGCGGTATTTATACAAAATGTTGGTATTCGTTTTTGTTATTTTGCCTCTTATCACTACCTAATGAAGGGCATATCAAGGTATGGTAGTATTGAAGATAAATACCTTGATATGTTATTCTCTTGTTATTTATTTGGTTAATCAACAGGCTTATTTAGCCCCAATGATTTTATGTGTATGCTTATTATCTAACAAACAGAAAAATACATTTTTTCTAACAAACACGGTACAGAAACATGAAACGAAATAATTAAACAATTAACAACTACACAGCAAACTTAATAAGCTATCAATGATCCAAAGAAAGGTATTCTAGACAAATTCAGGGTTCCCAGTAGCCAGCTCCCCGATGCACGAATTCCCGAAATAACAATCCAGTAGGCCAAGTAGATTCCATTACAGCTCTTTCCTTGTGCTTCCAGTCCACACCAACCTTGAAAGAGATGTAGCGCAGATCCTCGTAATTACTCCACCGGGGCATTAGTTTGATAACGTCGGGTGGATCGGTTGCTTGCAGTGATTCGGTAATCATCTTACTCATGGCATCAACAGTAACGTGCTTGGCTACTCTCGTAAAGAACATCCAATACTTTCGACGCCTAGTAGATGGTTCAGCTTTTGAACCCATCAGCAATTGCGTAGATTCGTTCATGTTTACTGACGATATTCTCTGATGATTTGTGCTCGATTCAGGTGTAGAAGTAGAAGGCATCGTGAAGTGGTTTCTGTTTTGCGTTTGGGAACCACTACTCATCGTTTTCAATTCGGCGAAGCTCTGCGTTAGTGTTGAAACCTCAGATTGCAGTTGGCTGACAGTATGTTCAATATGGCTCACATGTTCGGCATCACTTCGCACGGTTGAGGCTTTCTTGATTGAGGAAAAATGGTCGAGAGTATCGTGTTGTTCTTTGCTGTGCACTCATCGCTCCTGTAAGGGGTTCGTTCGCGTTCGTAATTGTCTCGCGTGAAACCGAAAGCATTAGATACGCGGATGTTTAGTGTTTACAATGCACCATGTTGCGAATGCATATGCTTTGGTTTACTGATGTGTCCTTTGTTGCGTTTAATTCATTCCTGCGTGGAATGGGCTAAAAGTTTCTATTCCCTGATGGGGTGGAGACGCGCGACAGGATTTCTTTTATTATATTAGTTACGAGTAACCCGTTTCCACTGACCACAATTAAACCGTTACCACCGATCATGCCGATATTCGTCAATAAGCCACTTTCGCTATCCAAGCCTGAGACACAATCATCATGAGTCAACATAAACATTCATTCGCCGGAGCACCACTGCAGCCGAATCGCACCAAACATAAACATCCACCCGCACGCACATCATACGACGTAGAATCATCGTCATAGCTGTGGCTGAACATATTTTTCAAGTTCAAGTTCAGTTAGGTTAGATCAGGAATAATCATGATCGATCGGGAAGTGTTAGTTTATAAAAACTGATTTGCACAATACAGAAGAAAGAGTCTTCAGCTGAAACTGAAGTGGCGCAGTCGTAGTTTTTAAAAACGCCGAAACCCCCTCGGGTATCATAATTGTCGCAGTGTCGGTAGGATACCGCTTGCAGTGATCAGTGATTAGTGAGTTTTTTCGGGACAATTCCCATCAGCGAGTGCATATCGTCGATTAGAAGAAAACTTCATTTCACCTGGACACGGCGGGAACCGAAGACCACGGCAAACACCGGAAACACAACGGACGCATACCGAAGTGCAACGGGAACCCACAGCCAGGACGGAAACGCGACGGACGAACACCGAAGTGAGGACCGAAAAGGATTGTGGTAAGTTAAGTGTAATTTTAAGAGAAAAAGAAAAAATATGATTGAAGAATTTATCAAAAAGTATTATTGAAGAAAATTTAACAAAGAATTATTATTGAAGATTTTTTTTTAAGTGAAACAATTAATAAAAGTGAAACAAAACAAAAAGTAAATCAAAAATTTTTAAAAGTGCAAAAGTTAATAATCAAAATTAATCTCTTAACCTGTAAGTGTATTTTTAAGTGTGTTTAGATATTTTTAGTGAGTGACAACGATGGCCAGGTACAATGGAAACCATGATTTATTGGCCGCAGAAAATGAAGCGCTACAAGCACAACTGGAACAAGCCGCTGCAGACATGGTTGAACAAAATCGTCAGGTAATTGAACTACAACATCAATTAGCCGCTGGACAAGATGTGCAGAATCAACTTGATAATGCTTTATTGCAAATTAATCAAAAAGACCAACAAAATGCAAACTTAAGAGCTGCTACTTTGAACAATTTTAATGATGTGGAATCTATTTTGAAAAGCTTGCAGACTCCACAAATTTTGAGGGATTTTCCATGCTTTACTGGGGATCCTGTTAAATTACATTCATGACACATTCTACCGTGACGTTACAACGTTTTGACGCCATTTTAATGAGATTTTTAACTATAACTCGTAAATTCTACCGTAAACCCTCAAATATTTTTGCATATTCGGATTCCTTGTAAAATTTCCAATAAGTATGATCTGCTGAACAGTTAGTTTTCATTGGAAAAGTATGTTAGAAATGGGAATTAGTAGCGTGACGTTACAAAGTTGTAACGTCACGCTACTAATTCGCATTTTTAACATATTTTTCCGATTGAAACTTATTGTTCAACATATCATACGTATTGGAAATTTTACAAGGAATCCGAATATGCAAAAACATTTGATGGTTTATGATCGAATTTACGAGTTATAGGGGAAAATCTGACAGAAAAGGCGTCAAATCGTTGTAACGTCACGGTAGAATGTGTCTCATTTATAAAATCCATTGCACAATGGGTCCAGAGCCGTATTTACGAAGACAAAAATGTTTGTGCCTAAACCATAAGTTTTAGATACATGGTGTCTTGAGGAAAGTTTCTTCTTATTTTTCAACCTTTTTTGTCATTATTGTAAAATTAGGGTGGTCCCTCTAGTTACGCTGATCCAAACATCTGTTTTATAATTATTTTATGTACGTTCACAAAATGTTCTACAAAGTTGTAAAAGAACTTGTTTGGAGCAAGTTTGCCGAAAAAACCATTATTCTATCTCTTATGGTTCCTAACTTATAATTTTTTAAAAGATTCATGTTAGGGTGATCCATGAGTTTCAGTTTTCCTGAAATAACTTTTAATTCGTTCGTTTCTCGTAAATACTTTGTTCCGAGCACTTTTAGAACTATCAACGATGCATATATTTTTCCAAAGAGCTCAAAGTTCTAACTCGCGTGGTTAAAAAGATGTTGGCATTTTTCTTCGAAAAATCACTTTTTTTTTCAGAAAGCCATATCTCAAAAAGGAGCAAATGGATTTTCAATCTCTTGGTTGCATTGGAAAGATCGTAATCTGTTCTATTTATGGTGAAAAAACCGTAGGTACCTTTTTTGTTTAAAGCTTTATATTCAATTTTGAAAAAACGATTTTTTTCATGGAAAAGCAGTTGTAACTTTGAAAATCGATGAGATACAAACTTGGCGTCTTCGACAAAATTGTGAGTTTTTGGCTGCTATAAAAAGGCCCAGAACAAAGTATTGCGAAAAAATGAACACATAAAATTATATTGAGTAAACACAGATTTTCATATGAAAAATGACACATTTCAAGCAAATTCAACTCGTCTTTGTTAGATAGATCAAAGTAGGTTGGTAAATGGTCATCCATTTCATTCTAGAACCAATGTTTATTTATACTGTCATCACCATTTAGGCACAATGTTGATAAGATATTGTAAATCATGTAACTTTGATAGGCTTTTACGTTAACATGAACATATACTAGTGATTGACATTTTCACTATCCATACATTGAAGTGATGAAATTGAAATTAAATTGATGGAAATCAGCTCAAAATAACATTTTAAGTTGAGTTCATTGACGAATTATGGATTATAAGCAAATTTAAACATTTTCGACATGGTTACTTCGATCTATCTAACAAAGACTAGTCGAGTTTGCTGAAATTGTTCCGCTTTCCATATGAAAATCGGGTTTTATTCAATATAATTTTATGTGTTGATTTTTTCGCAATACTTTGTTCTTGGCACTTTTAGTGCAGCCAAGAACTCACAATTTTGTCGAAGACGCCAAGTTTGTATCTCATCGATTTTCAAAGTTACAACTGCATTACCATGAAAAAAATCGTATTTTCAAAATTTAATGAAAAGTTTTAAACAAAAAAGGTACCTGCAGTTTTTTCACCATAAATAGAACAGAATACGATCTTTCCAATGCAACCAATAGATTGATAATCCATTTGCTCCTTTTTGAGATATGACATTTTGAAAAAAAGTAATTTTTCGAAGAAAAATGCCAATATCTTTTTAACTATGAGAGATAGAACTTTGAGCTTTTTGGAAAAAAATATGCGTCGTTGATAGTTCTAAAAGTGTTCGGAACAAAGTATTTACTAAAAATGAACGAATTAAAAGTTATTTCAGGAAAACTGAAATTCATGGATCACCCTAACATGAATCTTATAAAAAAATATAAGTTAGGAACCATAAGAGATAGAATAATGGTTTCTTCGGCAAACTTGCTCCAAATAAGTTCTTTCACAACTTTGTAGAACATTTTGTGAACGTACATAAAACTATTAAAAAGCAGATGTTTGGATCAGCGAAACTAGAGGGACCACCCTAATTTTACAATAATGAGAAAAAAGGTCGAAAAATAAGAAGAAACTTTCCCAAAGTCACCATGTATCTAAAGCGTAAGGTTTAGGCACAAACATTTTTGTCTTCGTAAACACGGCTCTGGACCCATTGTGCATTGACAAGCTAATGCCAACATTGGAGCGTGCAAAAGGAACACCTGCATTTGATGTTTGGATGCATGCTATTCGATCTAAAATAACGCATGATGCGGATGCCGCGCTTGAATTATATGGTACTGAAACTAACTGGGATGATATTAAAACCACCTTGATTACTCATTTCAGTGATAAACGAGATGACATTTCTCTTACCAGAGACTTGTTTAAATTGAAGCAAGGGGATTCAGTTCAAGATTTTTATAGAGACGTATCACATTCTATTTCATTACTAATCAATTTGTTACAGGTAAACGAAAAGGTAAGTGTTATAATAGCTGCGAAGAAACAGTTTAACCAAGATCTAGGTTTAAAAGTTTTCTTGTCGGGACTTAAAGAGCCTCTTGGATCAATTATTAGAGCTCAAGCACCCAAGACACTTAAGGAAGCTCTCAGACTTTGTCTTGAAGAGGATAATTACAATTATGTGAAAAATCCATTCCAATCAATATCAAAAACTTCGAATCCAATTTCGTTACCACCAAAGCCAATTTCCACCACCAAGACCATTCAATTTTCAGAAACCTCCATAATATCAAAGACCTTTCCAATTCCAATCAACACCTCGACCTCAATTTAATAATGGACCACGTCCATTCCAATTTAATACGGCTCAAAGATCTTTTCAACTTAGACCATTCCAACAAAATCAATTCCAAAGACCATTCCAATACCAAAGAAATCCGTTTATGCAAAACACATTCCAAAGAAATTTCCCAAAACCACAACCAAAGCCGACACCAATGGAAGTAGACCCTTCTCTCAGCAAACAGGGAAATTACATGAATCGACCACATTATCAGGTAGATGAGTTTGATGAATGTTTTGATTATCCCAATTACAATGAACCGTATTATTATCCTGAATACTCAGAATATTAACCATATCCACAATACTCGGAATATCCAGAATACTTAGATTATTCAGAATATTTTGATGAAGATCCAAATCAATCTCAGGCTCAAAACAATAACACAAATTTACCAAAAGTTACTCTACCAGCAATCAAAGAATGTGAACAAAATAATGTTCAAGTTGATGACATAAATTTTCGCGAACGAACGGAAAATGGGCACCCAACATGAATAATTTTATTCCCTATGTTGAAGTTGACACTACTAAAGCTCCACTCAAATTTTTAATAGATACTGGAGCCAATAAAAATTACATTAGCACCAAACATGTAAATCAAGCTAAATTTACAGATCCATTAACAGTTCATAATATAAATGGAGTTCACACAATTAATCAGTCTGTACATTTCAATCCATTTTACAAAATTCCAAATACCCAAAAGTTGCAATTTTATGTTTTTGATTTTCATCCATTTTTTGACGGACTAATCGGTTGTGAAGCTTTGCAAAACTTGAAAGCAAATATCATAACAAGTACAAATGAACTACAACTTCCCTCTGGAAATATTAAAATGCTACGTAAATATCCATGTTCTACACAGGTACAACTTAATGCAAATGAGACAAAATTTATCCATTTCCCTGTTAATTTTGAAAAAGGTGATTTCTTTGTTTCTCATTATGCTCAAATTCATGTTCACGCAGGATTATACAAAGCAGAAAACAATCATGCTTTTCTAGCAATAACAAATCATCGGAATAACCCAATTCAAATTGAAATTTTTTAACCATTTGTTTCTGAGTTGAATAATTTCGAATCACAATCCAGTTAGACCAATCAATCGACAGTTATTTCTAGCGTAACATGTGATATGGGCCTAAGTCCAAAATGTAAACATTGAGAAATCTGCTTGAGAAGGTTTCCATGTATATTCATAAACCGTATTTAGAAATCAAACACTGTATTAGTTACACTTATGCAGCAAATGATGCGTATGACTGCTCCCTACATGCTGTCTAGCGCCAAAAATAGCATACTACATTGAAATTCGTATAAAAATTAAATTTTCTAACAGCAACGGACATTGGCCCTTTCGAAAATTTTCTTTGACTCTGGCCTTTTGATAATAAGCAAACGACTTAGGCCCTAGTACATTGGCCCTATGAGCAACTATGAATCGACTTAGGCCCTTTTGAATTGAGCTTATTTTGAGTAAAAATTAGTTAGTTTGCATAAGTTTTCTTATATTTTACGTGATTATGCAAGATAGAATCAGAAATGATGAAACCATGAAAAATCCAAGTAATGTGCCAAAGGGCCTAAGTAAAATTGAGAACTAGTTCAACTTGGGCCTTTTTACTTCGACTTAGGCCCAAAAGCAACTATGATTTTACTTAGGCCTTTTGAAAAATCATCAAAAAAGTCATGTTAAAATGGGTTTTTGGCGTGGATGAGGAAGTGTATCGATAGATTACGTGAAACTTGATAGGAATAACGGAAAATCTCGTTTGTTTACATTTTCGACTTAGGCCCTTATCACATGTTACGCTAGATTTCATCAGTTAAGATTAAATCACCTAAACTCCGAAGAGAAGCCAAAACTTTTAAAATTAATTGCAGACAACCAAGATGTATTTTACTTACCCGGAGAAAGTTTAACATTTACAAATGCTATCAAACACAGCATTAAAACAAAGGATGATATGCCAATTTATTGCAAATCATATCGTTATCCCTTCTGTCATAAAGAAGAGGTACAAAAACAAATTTCAGAAATGTTAGAACAAGGAATTATTAGACATTCTATAAGTCCTTGGACATCACCAGTTTGGATCGTTGCTAAGAAAATGGACGCATCTGGACTGAAGAAATGGAGATTAGTAATTGCCTATCGTAAATTGAACGATAAGACTATTGATGATAGATATCCTATCCCAAATATTACCGATATTTTGGAAATGCTTGGAAGATGTAATTATTTTACCACATTAGACTTGGCGTCTGGATTTCATCAAATTGAAGTTGAAGAATCAGACATTCCTAAAACAGCTTTTAACGTTGAAAATGGACACTATGAATTTTTGAGAATGCCTTTTGGACTCAAAAATGCACCGTCTACATTTCAAAGAGTAATGGATAATATTTTACGTGAACATATCGGAGTAAGATGTTTTATTTATATGGATGACATTATTGTGTTTTCCACAAGCCTACAAGAACACCTTGATAACTTACGGAAAATATTTAATATATTGTCTAAATACAACATGAAAGTACAATTAGACAAATGCGAGTTTTTACGCAAACAAGTTTCTTTCTTAGGACACATCGTATCTACAGATGGTGTAAAACCTAACCCTGAAAAGATTTCAATTATTAAGAATTGGCCTTTACCTAAACATGAACGGGAACTTAGAGGTTTTCTAGGAATTTTAGGGTACTATAGAAAATTTATAAAAGATTTTGCAAAAATTGCAAAAATTGCAAAACCTTTGACAAGTTCACTTCGAAAAGGTGAAACTATAATTCATTCGGAAGATTTCGTGAAAGCATTTCAAAAGTGTAAATCAATTTTGACAAGCAGTGATATTTTGCAATATCCAGATTTTGATAAATCATTCATTCTCACTACTGATGCATCAAATTTTGCCATAGGCGCAGTACTCTCACAAGGACCATTGGGAAAAGATAAGCCAATAGCCTTTGCGTCACGTACTTTAAATAAAACCGAAGAAAATTATTCTTCAATAGAAAAGGAACTCTTAGCTATTGTATGGGCTTGCAAACATTTTCGTCCATATTTGTACGGAAGAAAATTCATTTTATACACAGATCACAAACCTTTAACATACAGTTTAAATTTGAAAGAACCAAATTAAAGATTAATTCACTGGCGCTTAACTTTGTCAGAATTTGACTATGAAATTCGATATAAACCAGGCAAACAAAATGTTGTAGCCGACAGTTTATCAAGAATATTCCAAGAAGTGAACATTATTGAAGATGAAACATCGTCTAGTAATGATACTATGCATTCAGCAGACACAGATGATTCAGAACTTATACCGTGTACTGAAATTCCGATTAACTATTTCAGTAATCAAATTATTTTGAAAATTGGAAATGACGAAAGCAATATTTATGAAGAAGTTTTTCCTCGAGTTTATAGACGAACTATCACTAAATTTATTTTTGGAGTACCTTTCATAATTAAAATATTCAAGGAATACATGGATACAAGACGTACTAACTGACAAAGTTTCTGAAGGGATGAGCATAATCGCGTAGCTGTGAGAGTGGTTCCAGTTTTTAGCCAATTATTTTCTGGTCCCGATCTACAATAAATCACCCAGTGCGCATTTTATGGTGAACAAAGTGTCGGTTTAAAGCTCTAACGCGAAACTAGTTCTTTTTCGTTCGTGATTGTTACTAAAATCTACATATTTAGTACGGTCTATTATAGAGCTAAGCAGTGAGCACCACAAGCCCTTCAGTATTTTCCGACAATCGCTTTTGTTGATCAACGTCAACCATCTACAAAAGCTATTGTAGTATGAATCAAAACAAAATTGCCAAAACAAACGTGCCGATCACACGGTCGGTATCTACGTCGTCTGTATGCAGCGACGGCAACATCAACAAACGACCTAGGAATGAAAGGCTAACCGATGAGGACTCTGAAGGCGATCTGCTTGAAAAGATCCAGCAAATGTTTGCAGTTTCCAACCAGAAGATCGAAGCTAAAATCGATGCCAGCAATTCCAAACTCGAGGGCAGGATTACTGGAGTGGAGAATCTGCTATTCGCGTTGAAAACGGAATGTACGAATAACATCAACAGTCTTTCGATGGCAGTTACAGAGGTACGTGCTGAAGTCAAATCCACTACCGAGCGATTGGATCGCTTCGAAAAGGCCAACGATCTCATCATTTCGGGCATCCCATACACCATCAACGAGAACCTGCTTCAGTCGTTCCACAAGCTCGCTACAGCTCTTGGTTACGATGAACTCGATCGACCGCTAGTCGACCTTAAGCGGTTAACGAGGGCCCCAATTCCTATCGGAGCAACGCCGCATATTGTCTGTCAGTTTGCGTGTAGAAATGCGAGGAATACGTTCTACAGTCGATATCTCCGAACAAGGAATCTATCTCTACGTCATTTGGGTTTCGATAGCGAGCAACGGGTGTTCCTGAATGAAAATCTGACTCAGGATGCTAGGGATATCAGGACTGCTGCAATCAAGATGAAGAAACAAGGATTATTCAAGAAGGTCTTCACTCGCGATGGGATTGTATTTGTCCAGCGTCCAAACGGGGCGAGTGCCGAACCAATCAACGATGTCAATCAACTTGGCATTCAATCTAATTCAACCCTTTCCGAATAGTTTTTCTTTTCCTTCCATAAGCTCTCCATGTCTCCCTTCCTCATGCTTTCCATGACTCCAACCACTCCTGAAAGTAATTTTGCTTCAAATTCAACCCTATCCAGGTAGTTTATCTTATCCTACATTTGTTTTTTCCTTGTTTCCATCCTGTGGTTACTCCCATGATTCCTACCATTCCTGAAAGTCAATTATCATCATTCGTAAGCTGTTACTGTTGTTGGAAAGAAGCTGTTGCTGCTGCTGCTGTTGTTGGAAGGGAGCTGTTGTTGCTGTTGGCGATGTTGCTGCTGCTGTTGTGTTCAATTACTATATCGATAATGCTGTTGTTTACACACTGTTGGTGGTGATATTTTCATCTATTGCTAGGGACATGAGTTCTTATTTATATACAAATGCTAAAAGCTGAACTACATAATGTAATGAAATGTTTGTTATAGAAGATTGTATTCTTGTTTTTATGTTGTTCTATATTGCATGTGGGAAGGGTTCTTTTGACAGACTTTTTTTGAAGCTCAATCTGTCCATTATTTTTGACTATGGCTAATGTTTCAGATGTGAATGTTTCTCTGAACTCAATGATTCCTAGATTTGTGTTGAATGCTGCACTGAAAAATGATCAATTAAATGTAGTTCACATCAATGTTCAAAGTCTTATAGCAAGGAATTTCACAAAATTCCATGAACTACGGGTAAATTTTTGCAACAGTAAGGTTGACGTAATATGTTTTACTGAAACGTGGCTTAATGACACCGTTACCGATGCAATGATCAACATTGATGGATATAAGGTAATCCGGAATGATCGAAATAGACATGGCGGAGGGATTTGCATATATTTGAAGAAAGGTTTAGGTCATCGTGTCGTATCAAGTTCTTCATCTACCAATGATAATGGAGGAGAAACAGAATATTTAATCATTGAAATCAAGTCTGGTATTGAGAAGCTTCTACTTGGGGTTGTTTACAATCCTCCCAATGTTGATTGCTCTGAGACTCTCAATGACTTAATAGGAAACTTTACTGTACAGTATGACAATACTTTTTTTGTTGGCGATTACAACACAGATTTAATGAAACCTGTACTGCGGACAAGGAAGTTCAAAGAAATGCTAGCAAGCTTGTCGTATGTTTGCGTTAATGATGAACCTACTTTCTTTCACCAAACTGGCTGTTCATTACTCGACCTTATTTTAACAGATTCTCCTGAAATTGTCACTAAGCATGATCAACTCTCAATGCCAGGGGTTTCTCATCACGACATGATTATTTGTTCGATTCATTGGGCTCAAAGAAGTACTGAAACTGTTGTAACCTATCGCGATTATGTCAATTTCAACGCTAATCTTTTACAGGAGTCATTTTATAGTATTGATTGGAATATTTTCTTTAGCTCAGACGATCCTAATGAAATGCTTGATTTCATGAACCACCATTTACTATTGCTCCATGATAGTTGTATACCGTTGAGACGTAAAAGAAGTAAAACTACTCCGTGGTTCGATATTGACATTTCCCGTGCAATTATCAATCGAGACTTGGCTTACAGAACCTGGAAACAAACTAAAACAGATACTAATAGGAATATTTACAAATGTCTTAGAAATAGAGTGAATTCTATGATCCATCGAGCCAAAAAGAATAGTGACCAGCTTAAGTTTAATACAGATTTACCACCCAAACAACTTTGGCGAAACATAAAAAAACTGGGGGTTACTAAGGAATCTAGATTTTCTAGTGACGATTTTTCAGCGAATGATATCAACAACTTTTTCACTTCTAATTTTTCAAACGATGTTTCGGTAGATCCAATATTAACGAATCATCAAGGTTTCAGTTTTCATAGAGTTTCGGATCATGATATCATCAACTGCATTTTTTCAATCAAATCGAATGCAGTAGGATTCGACAAAATTCCTATTCAATTCATTAAGCTTCTTTTACCCCTGGCCCTTCCAATTTATAAGCATCTATTCGACACCATCATCAACACCTCTATATTCCCTAGATCATGGAAGAATGCAAAGATAATTCCTATCAAGAAGAAAGCCAACTGTTCATCAATTGATAACCTACGCCCTATTAGCATTCTCAGTGCACTATCTAAAGTATTTGAAAAACTTGTGAAATCCCAGATTACGAAGCATGTCATCGATAACAATTTGCTGCATCCTTTTCAGTCTGGGTTTAGAAGTAATTTCAGTACTAATACTGCTTTAGCTAAGGTACATGATGACGTAGCCCAGGCAATTGACAAGAGAGGCATAGCTATACTGCTGTTGATCGACTTTGCCAAAGCATTTGATCGAGTATCACATGCTAAATTGGTAAGGAAATTGGTGAATAAATTCAGTTTTTCCCAGTCAGCGGCTAGTTTGATCAAATCTTATCTGAGCAATAGACATCAGGCTGTTTTCTACAACGATGTTGTATCGTCGTTCAGCCAAATTAAGTCTGGGGTTCCCCAGGGCTCTGTATTAGGACCTCTTTTATTCTCTCTATTTATTAATGATCTTCCTAATTCACTATGCTTTTGTTCAGTCCATATGTTTGCTGACGATGTACAAATCTATTTTTGTAATTCTGGTGAGTTCAACATGACCGATATTGCCAGGAAAATAAATTATGATTTGAATTGTATCCTGCAGTGGTCGAAGAGTAATTTGTTGACCGTTAACCCATCCAAAACAAAAGCTATGTTGATATCGAAGCTCAGAAATCCTCCTCAAGCACCAGTACTTGTTTTTGATGGTCAAAGAGTAAATTTTTTTGAAAAAATTGATAATTTGGGGGTTATTTTTACATCGAATTTGTCATGGGATACTTTTATCAATGCCCAATGTGGGAAAATATACGGTTCACTAAAACGGTTGAACATGGTGAGCAAACACTTTCAACCAGCAATGAAAATTAAACTCTTCAAGTCTCTGATACTTCCTCATTTTATGTACGGTGAGTTCGTTTACAGTAATGCTTCTGCTGCATCGCTCAATAAACTGAGGGTTGCACTGAATTCTTGCATTCGATATGTGTATAACTTATCGAGATACTCCAGTGTCTCTCAATTCCATGAAGTGTTGATAGGTTGTTCCTTTTCAAAATTTTATGCCTTCAGAACATGCTTACAAATATTTAAGATTGTTAAGACAAAAGAGCCACCTTATTTATACAACAAACTGCATTTTTTTCGAAATACTAGAACTATGAATATGATTGTACCTCAGCATTCTACGTCTTATTATGGTGATTCGTTGTTCACGAGAGGCATATCACTCTGGAATTGTTTATCGTCCAATCTCAAATCATCAACTAGTTTGAATAGCTTCAAAAGGGGTCTGTTGGGGGAGCTCGAACACATGCAATTATAGAATAATATTTAAAAAAAAGAAGATTAAAGTCAATTCAGAAACTTAGATTAGGTGTAGATTGTCAGATAGCTTAGTTCCACCACAGTGTAACATTTTAGAAGGAGATATCCTTACGTTACATGATTTCAAATAAATAAATAATAATAATAATAACTGTATTCTTTGTCCTGAAAATGTTATCAATATCATTCAATTTGTTTACAAAAACTATTTCAGCAGATGTTGCACTTTCAAAGTAAAGATTTCTCAAACGATGCGTATTGACGTTCGAACCGAAGTTGAACAAGATACTCTTATTGAAAACACTCACGAGACTTCACATCGTGGTATTTTAGAAAATCTCTGTGAAATACGGAATAGATTTTTCTTCCCCAAAATGAAAAATAAAATACGAAAATACATTATCCTTTGTGAAATTTGCAATAAGATGAAATAAGAACGAAAACCATATAAAATCAAACTAGGTGAAACCCCAATACCAAAACAACCTCTTGACATTATTCACATAGATATTTTCATATCACAACCAAACTTATTTCTCTCAATCGTAGACAAATTGTCGAGATTCGGATTTTTAATTCCCATCAAATCAAGAACTACAATAGGCATTCGAAAAGGCTTGATCAAATTCATTTCTCAATTTGGATCACCAAAGTTAATTGTTTCAGATAATGAACCAGCGTTCAAATCAATTGAAATTCGAGATCTGTTAAACAATCTCAACATACAACAATATTTTACACCAACTAATTACAGTGAAGTGAACGGCATTGTTGAGCGGTTCCATTCTACTTAAGTGAAATTTACCGATGCAACAAACATAAATACGAAAACCTCTCCAGTAAAGAAATGTTTCTAATCGCATGTAGTTTATACAATAACGCAATTCACACCTCAACAAAATTAAAACCACGTGAAGTATTCCATGGAATAAAAGATGGTGAAGAAAGACCACTAGATCGTGCACAACTCATAGAATACCGTGATAAAATTTATGATGAAACCATTACTAAAATAACTTCTACTCAACAGGAACAGCATAAAAACCGGAACGCTTCTAGAGAAGATCCACCAGCTTTAGAACCAGATCAACAAGCATTTAATAGACGACAAGGAATTAAAGCTAAAACCAAAGAATGGTTTGAAAAAGTCAAATTAACCTCGGATAGAAATCAAACTTACTAGGACGATAAAAACAGAAAATTCCATAAAACTAAAATGCGTCGTATCAGAAAATAAATTTCAAACTATTTTTCTTTCTCGTTTTAGATCTCATCATGGAAACAACAGTACTTCTCTTGTTTTTAATATCTACTAGTTATATGATACAACCCATTCATTGTACTATTCAAATCATGGACCTTAATCAAAACCCAGGATTATTGGCATTGAAAGCAGGAGAAAGCTTTAAGAAAGTCAGTGAACATAGAATTTACCATACTATTGATTTTGATTTATACGAACCCACTTTCACAAAGTTGAAATTAATAACCAGGAAATTAAGAAATTATGGAAATTTTACAGAATTGAACGATGTTTTACCTACAAAGCTCTTCAATCTCAAAAACCTCTATTTTGGACTACAAATGAAAACTAGACAAAAACGAGGATTGATGGATTTTGTAGGTACAGGAATCAAATTTATAACTGTAAATATGGACCATCAGGACTATATCGATATTTCACGAGATTTAGATGATCTTACAACAAAAAGTAATCAATAATCAGAGAAAATAATGAGCAAAGAAAAATAAATTATGATATGCAAGATAGAATCAATAGATTGATTAAACAGATAAATAATCAGCAATCATTCATAATGAACGCTATAAATAATAATCAATCAGGAAGCCTACAGAAGCAAATAAAAATATTGGAAAGCATTATTAATGTTAATATTCAATTGGATCATCTTATCTCTCATTTTAAAGATATCTCTGAATCTATTCATTTAGCAAAGGTAAACATTATTTCGAAACATATCTTGCATCCCGATGAATTGTCATTCTCGATCGATAGATTAGAAGAAAAAGGAATTGTAATTCATAATTTTGAACAGGTATATGATTTCTTAGAAATATCAGCTTTTTACAATATGACAAAACTTGTTTTTGTAGTTAAAATTCCATCTTTGAAGAATCATACTTACAGTCGTTTGATTTTAGAAGCTTTGCCAATCGAAAATAAGATTTTAAATTTGTCCGCCAGCACAGCTATGATCAGCAACAACGAGACATATTTTATTACGAAGGAATGCCGAAACATAGAAGAATATCGCATATGCAATCAGAAGGATTTATTGGATTTAAGCAATGACACCTGTTTTAAACACTTATTTCGAGGTATGACCGGTAAATGCACTTTTAAAATGTACAATCAACAAAAAGAATTTAAGCAAATAACTAATAATCATATTATTGTCAAATCGAAATCTCCCGTGAATATTAAGTCAAATTGCGAAATAACAAACAGAAACCTAACTAGCTCGTATTTAATAGAATTTTGCAATTGCAGTATAATTTTAGACAGTACAAAATTTGAAAATACCGAAATATTCAAAACAGAGATGCCGTTGATAGTACCATTAGATGGTTTACATATCGAAAAGCAGATTATAGAAAGTTCAATTGAAGATCTGCAAATACAAAACCGAAACCATTTGGAAACCCTATCGACAAGTCATCAAATTCACCATTATTCCTCAATAAGTTTGTCGGTATTCAGCATTCTGGGAATTATAACCCTTATCATTTTGTACAAGGTCAAAACCAAAAACGTCAACATCAATTTCCGCAGAAAACCATTTTTAGAAGAAGTATCAAACAACCAAGCTAAAGATGAGTCATCAGAATTGCGAGAGATTTCATCATCCCCAAGAATACAATCAACACTTTTGTCGACCCGGAACGTCTCGACTTCACGGAGGGGAGTAGTTACGAGCAACCCGTTTCCACTGACCACAATTAAACCGTTACCACCGATCATGCCGATATTCGTCAATAAGCCACTTTCGCTATCCAAGCCTGAGACACAATCATCATGAGTCAACATAAACATTCATTCGCCGGAGCACCATTGCAGCCGAATCGCACCAAACATAAACATCCACCCGCACGCACATCATACGACGTAGAATCATCGTCATAGCTGTGGCGCAACATATTTTTCAAGTTCAAGTTCAGTTAGGTTAGATCAGGAATAATCATGATCGATCGGGAAGTGTTAGTTTATAAAAACTGATTTGCACAATACAGAAGAAAGAGTCTTCAGCTGAAACTGAAGTGGCGCAGTCGTAGTTTTTAAAAACGCCGAAACCCCCTCGGGTATCATAATTTATATGTTTTGGTATGGAAAGTGGACGATTGTGCGCGAAAGTTAGGGTTTATTGATCCATTGTCAAATCAAATCACCAACCATACGTGACTCCCACATTGACAATGTACCCCATTGGATCTTCAGGAAGAATGCGGATTCGCCACCAACCGCAGTGTGGTAGCGAGGAGCTCTCCGACGCGCCCAGAGTAGTACCATCGACTCAGAGTGTGCGATCAGACCACCGACCGAAGAATGCTCAGGAGGAGCACTGCAAACCGGTAAGTATCCGGAACCATCACCAGTCGGAATCTGCTCAGGGGGGGGAGCACTCCGGCTTACCAAGTGACACCGCTGAGTCTGATGGATCAGCAGCCCCTGGTCTACTGCATGAAGTGGATCATCAACACCGCTTGGAGTGCGCTAAGGAGGAACACTCCCGACAACCAAGTGTGGGACCACATCCAATCGTCCATTCAACAAAATGTTGAGGCGCCGCAGTGCCTCAAGCGGGTAGCTATGGATTCCTGGTGGGATAGAGTCTCGCAAGACCTGGGGTACCAGAAATCCTCCGCTGATCCGGCTCGAAGGACCAAAATGTTGAGGCGCCGCAGTGCCTCAAACGGGAAGCGCTTGGATTCCTGGCGGGATGGAGTCTCGCAAGACCTGGGGTACCAGAAATCCTCCGTTGATCCGGCTCGAAGGACCAAATGTTGAGGCGCCGCAGTGCCTCAAGCGGGAGTCTCCAGGATTCCTGGCGGGACGGAGTCTCGCAAGACCTGGGGTACCAGAAATCCTCCTTTGATCCGGTTCGAAGGACCAAAATGTTTGGGGCTCCGCAGTGCCTCAAACGGGGAATTTATTTCCGCGGAAAGAAAACACACGGGTTTACACTTTAATCACTTTATTCACTTAACTTGGCGTTGCCCAAGCCACGCCAACGCTAGTAAGTATACTTCTACTTTGACTTATCACTAAACACTTCACTTATCACTTGACCGTTAGCCGGGTCAAAACAAACTATTTCGCAGTACGTCGGTCCATGTTCGCTTTTAAAGCGCTCAAAAATGTTGCACGTCAAGAATTCGAAAACTCCAGAACAATCCGGAAATCTGGTGTCACTGCAACACACGCGGTCGGCTCTCTCCGCGCGCGATGACGGCGATGATGATGATGACGCTGAGTTCCCGACAGTAGCGGTGGCGGCAGCGCGCGTGGTCACTCACGAGCGCGTGTTTACATCGATGAGTGGCGATGATGGTGGTGCCGGCGGCGGGTGAGCAACTTGCTGCTGATGATGGTGCTCCCGCGTTTGACGTTTTCCATCTTCTTTTGCGTGATAAGGGGAAAGTGGGGCACATTTGCGACCGGAGCGTACTTGTCGGTAGCGAACAGATACCTCCCCCAGTCTATATGCCGAACTCAATGCAGTAATGACCACTAACCAAGACAATTCCGGATGGCGCATACTTGGCTCAAAAAGTATTTGGAAAGCTGATTGGACGGACTACGACAGGCGAGTATCACATTGGTCAATTCAGCAGAAACAAGCTGATAAAGCTAAGAGGCGCAAGAGACAGACCCGACGTAATGAACGAAAACAATCAAATCGCCCAGCACCCCGGCAGATTCGACCGACAACGGGATTGCAATGCGCGTACTAATTATAATCAGCGGAATCGTGAACTACTATCGGATGGAGAACTTCTTGCGGCAACGAAGGATCGTTTTTCAAGACCGCCAACGAGCTATCGACCGACAATCCAGTTTAAACGAGGAGACATTTTAAAACCATATCCATCGAATGAAGCACATCAGCGTCCCGTTGCAGTACCTCCCCCGAACCGGATGGCACCAAAAACTTCATCAGCTGCAACTTGCGAAGCATGCTGTGCATGCAGCCATTCGTGTTCTCAATGGAACAGACGGAATCTTCGAAGGTTGACAACGATCCTACACTAGAACTCGGTGAAGCTGAACAGGACTTGAGCACTTCTCTTCAGCAAAGAGAGGTAATCAGTTTTAATTATGACAATTCACCGTCAAGTTCAAACGCAAATAGTGTATTACCATTAACTTCTTCTGTTACAGAAATCATAATTTATTGTCAAAATTTTAATCGCATGAAAAACGCTTAAAAAATGAGCGAAATTCATAAAAATATTTTAAGCTCCTCATTTTCGGTTATGTTAGGGACCGAAACAAGTTGGAATGACAGCGTTAAACGTGAAGAAATTTTTGGTAGCAACTATAATGTTTTCCGTAGTGATCGTGATTTAAACTTGACACAGAAAAAATCGGGTGGAGGAGTACTCGTTGCTATCTCCTCCAATTTTAATTCCGAAATCATTGTCTCACCCAAATTCAGAGAATTCGAACATGTGTGGGTTAAAGCGAATTTTAATGATGATATTCATATTTTTGCAACAGTTTACTTTCCCCCAGATCAAGCTTGTAAATTTACATACGAAGTCTTCTTCCATGCAGCGGAAGCAATCCTATCTAAACTTCCTCCCGAATATAAAGTACACCTTTACGGTGATTTTAATCAGAACAGTGTCGATTTCATTCCAGATTTTGAAAATGAGAGTAACCTTCTACCAGTCATAGGGGAAAATGAAACATTATAATTCATTATGCTTAGGTCTTAATCAAATCAATCATGTTAAAAACAGGCGAAATTGTTATCTAGATTTTTGTTATTGACAAACATTCATGAAGACTTTTGCGTAAATGAGTCGTTTGTGCTTTTGTGGAAAAACGAGGCTTTTCACACATCAATCGAGTTTTCTGTGTTTCTGCATAAAAATCATTTACCATATGAAAGTTTTTACGAAAATGTTTTCGATTACAGCAGAGCAAACTATTCTAATATCAGACTGAGATGCTAATTATTATGAAAATTTTATCCCTTTCGTGACGAACCAGCACAATTGTGCTGTTGAGCGGTATCAGTTTTGCATATTTTGTCATCTGTTTAGACTTTGTTTTATGTGATGTAAACTGTATCAATAATTCAGCCATTACTTATACTCGTTTGTGTGTAAACAAATTTTTGTTTACGTTGCCGGTGAGATTTACCACAACAAGGTAAACAAAAAGTGGACAAAAACCGTAAAACATGAAAAAGTTTTATCTGTCGCATATTTTTTATTTCCGATTTGTCTAGGTTGTCAAAGCAAGAAATCGAAAGATAAAGAGTAGTTCTTTCAAATGAGGTAAAATAGTTGTTGTTTTGTTGGAAAATCTTAGAGTTCTGGAGAGTCAAAGTTGAGCCATTTGTATGGAGATTTCAATTTTTTGCGCTCCGTCACGAAAGGGTTATAAAACGTGATATGTGTCTATTTGCAAAGCCAGTATTGATTTTGGTGTAACCGCATAGCCGGAATACGTTACACCAAAACCAACCATGAACAGCTCGCGTGCTGTCTGCACGACCGAGAGCCGAAATTCGCATCTAGTTTGGTGATGGTTGGTAGTTCACACACACACACACACACACACACACACACACACACACACACACACACACACATGCATACAAGCGTCTCCGGTACAGCGTTGTACGAATGAAACTGGGTGAATGTATGGTGGACGAATGAATAGTGGTAATCACGTTCAAATGTATGCGTGCCTTTTTTGCAGATGTAGTTGTGAAACTGCGAGGAAAATATTTGCACTCTTACCCCGGACGTTAGTTTTATCATTATTAACCCGTTTTACCCAATTCGATTGGGTAATATTTGCATATGCAATCTGAATAGCCTTTCAATCGGCGTGCACTTTTGTGTGAGGAAAAATTTGCGCTAGTGTTCGTGTGTTGAAATGTCACTTATCTCTATGAGGGAAGAGTTTTGCCGGCAGAGATGAATGTTTGTGTTGATGTGTATAGGTTTGCGAAAAAGCGGGCTCGGAGCTCTTTGAATTCAGGAGTTCAGTTTGTTAACGACTTTTAAGACGAACGAACGCTTTTTAGGAAGGGTGAAAGTTTTTGGTCGGATTTTTGCAATTTTTGCTTGATTCGGCTTGTGTGAACCTTGAGTTTACTACATGGCGCAGCTGGTAGGTTTGAATAGGAAACTATTAATTGATTGAATGTAGAGCGAGCAGGACTCTAATACGAATTCCAGAGCGAGCAGGTCTCTGAGGCATTCTTCCTTGATCGAATGCTAAAAAAAATAAAGCGAGCAGGACTCTACGTGACAAAAATAATCCAGAGCGAGCAGGTCTCTGACGCACTTTTTTTTCGGTGATCGTGTGATTTGAAATAGAAAGTGGAGCGAGCAGGACTCTACATGACACACATTCCAGAGTGAGCAGGTCTCTGAGGCATTTTTTTTTTCTTGTGAGATCGAATGATTAAGAGTTATAAGTAGAGCGAGCATGACTCTACGTGATACAAATTCCAGAGCGAGGAGACATTTTTTTCTGTGACAGAGCGGACAGGACTCTGAGGTAGTTTTCTTCTCTGTTTGAATGCTATACAGTAGAAAGTAGAGTGTTCAGGACTTAACGCAAAAAAAAAACAGATCGAGCAGGAATCTCAAGTTTTTTTTTTTGTAATTGAATGTTATAAAGTAGAAAGTAAAGCAGGACTATCCAGAGCGAGAAAAATTCTGGGGTATTAATGGTTTGAAATAATAAAAAAAAGTTAACAGCACAATTTGTTCGTGGTGGAATACTTCAGAGACAACAGTACTGTGACCGAGATTTTACATAATGAAATCTGCAGAGCGATAAGAGCTCTGAGAAAAAGCACACTGTAAATAGAAATGTCAGTTAATAAATGTCAGAGTTACACTTCGAATGTTATTCTGGACCTGACGCTTGATCGGAGACATTGAGCCTGAACACCTCAATCCATGATAGTGTAGTTGAAGTCAGCACAAAAAAAACTCTTATAAGAAAATTATTCTGAAAAAAAAAAGATAGAGTGGATTTATGACTGGATTTCTATTGGATTAAATTTCAATTTGATTTGAAGTAATTTTGTTTTGGTTTGATTATTGATTTGATTTCAAGGGGATTGGATTAACATTGAATCTAAATTAGATTTTTCAGTGGGTTTAGATCGGATCTGGATTAGATCAGGAATTGATTTGTAGTGGATTTGGATAACCTTAAGATAAGGCTAGATTGGGATTTGGAATGGACTTAGATTGGATCTGAATGGGATTTGGATAGGATTGCAATTGAATTAAATTTGGAGTGAATTTAGATTGAATCTACATTGAATTTGGAATGGATTTGGAATGAATATAAATTGGATTTGAATTTCAGTTTGAATTGGATTTGTATAGGCATTGGATGTAGAACGAGCAACCCTCTGAGGTATTTATGTTGTGGTCGGCAAGATTCGAGATAATAAAAAAAATGATGATCTGCTCTTACCGGGAAAAAAGAAGAGTGAAATGGATTAGTGATGATCGATGAGGATTGTGAGATTTTTTTCCTGTAGGAGTGCGACAGTTGTAAAAAAAATATATATCAAGTCTTGGCGAAGTTCCAACTGTCAAGTGATAATCACGTAGTAATATTAACCGTGGAGGAGTGTTGTACAAATTGTATTTCTGAACAATTGAGACAGCGTATTTGTTCTGTTTAAAAAAATTAGTGGAAGGGCTAAAATAAGCTTCAACATGGTTCAAGAAAATAATAGAGAAATAAACAACCAAGAATGCCAATTTTGTGAAGATCAAAATAGTTCAGTTTTATATCAAATCCAATTTAAAAAAAAAAAACATTTGAATTTTTATTGTTTTGAATTTGCTATGGATTGAATTTTATTTGGATTGGTTGTTAGATTCAGACTGAATTTGCTTCAAAAGTGGATTCGAATTAAAATGGATATAGATTATATGCATTTATGATTTAAATTGTGTTGGAATTAAATCAAAATTTGTTTGAGATCTAACTTGGAAATATTATTTTCGTATAAATTTCGATTCTAAATATGTTTTAACCGGGATTAAAGCTCGACCTGAATTAAAATTGGATTTGAAATGAATTTGGATTGGATTTGTATTATATTTGGATTGGATTTGGATTGGATTTAGATTGGATTTGGATTTTATTTGGATTGGTTTTGGATTGGATTTGGATTAAAGAGACGAACCAGCCGAGGGCTGAAAGTCTCTCTAATAAAGACAAATCAATCAATCAATTGGATTTGGATTGGATTTGGATTTGATTTGGATTGGATATGGATTGGATAAGATTTTTATTGGATTTGGATTGAACTGGGTTTGGATTTGGGTTGGATTTGGATTTGGACTTGGGATGGTTTTGCATTGGATTTAGATTGAATTCATATTGGATTTGGATTGGAGTGGGTTTGAATTGGATTTCTATTGGATTTTGATCAGGTTTGGATTTGATTTGATTGGACTTGGATTGGATTTGAATTGGATTTGCATTTGATTTGCATTGGATTTGCATTAGATTCGGATTGGATTTCGATTGGATTTCTATTGGATTTCGACTTGGATTTTGATCAGGTTTCGTTTTGATTTGGGTTGGACTTCAATATGATTCATATTGGATTTCGATTGGATTTCAATTGGATTTGGATTGCATTTCGATTAGGTTTGGATTGGACTGGACTTGGATCGAATTTTGATTGGATTTGGATTTGACTTGGATTGAATTTCGAATGGATTAAGATTGCTTTTCGACTGGATTTGGGTTGGATTTTGATCAGGCTTGGATTTGATTTGATTGGACTTGGATTTGATTTGAATTGGATTTGCATTGGGTTTGGATTGGATTTGGATTAGATTTTGAATTGGATTCGGATTGGATTTCGATTGGATTTCAATTGGATTTCAATTGGATTTGGGTTGGATTTTGATTCGATTTGGATTGAATCGGATTTGGATTGGATTTCGACTAGGATTTTGATCAGGTTTGGATTTGATATGGATTGGATTTTGATAGTATTTTAATTAGCTCGTTAAGATATTACAAGATCAAAATGATAGCAGACAAGATTTGTCGACCTTTTCTTAAAAAAAATGCCAACATCCAGCATCGAACCTGCGACATTAGGACTTATAGGCGGCGATGCTTACCACTCAACTGCGGCTCACTGTTGTAAATATCATGGCAACAAGAGCATGAGGTTCTTCGTTTCAGCAGCTCAGAAAGGGACACATGGCATTAAACCAACATTGGGCCATCTCTATGGGTGTATGTGTTCCATTTTGTGCAGAAGAGCTAAATTTGTTAATGTAGATATTGTATATTTCGACAAGAACAAAAACTGATATCATATCAATTATTGGTTATTGGTGCAATATTCTTTAAATTTTTGAATAACACATCAAAATCACATCGAACTATGACAGCAATAATTGTTTGGTTTGAGATTTGATTTAGATATTCTCGTCTGCCGGGGTATGAAATAAAGGTTTGAATTTCTATTTGGATTTGATCGAGATTGATTTTGAATGAAGTAAGAGTAGGTTTAGATGAAATTTGGATTTGAATTATGTTTGGATTTTGATGTAATCTTAGTTAGGATTTGAATGATTAATTCTAACCGCAATTAAAAATAGATAAGATTTAGATTAGATTGCCGTTAGGGTTGAAGAAGAAGACCTAGTTCATTTGCATTGTGACTTTCACCCGTTATGTCTTTTAATCCTGTTTGGTTTTGCAAGTTAAAATCGGCAAAGTGCCGTCCTCTTTCCGCGAGAGTTATCAACGCGAACATTTTATACTTTCGTTTACGATATAACGATCTGTTTTTATACTCATGCCGGCCATTGTCCTCATCGCATCGCCTTTGCGCCACCTACCGTTCGTTCTGACAAATAACACGACAGCTTGTTTATTTACATCTTTGCTATTTGCATCATGGTGAAAAAGTGCGACGGTGATCCATGTTTTGGTGGATCTGCCCGAGGTGGAAGAATTGAATGCATGAGATGCCAAAAGAATTTCCACTTAAAGTGCGCTAGCCTGACCGGGAATCAGCTCAAGGCCGTCCGTGAATGTCCCGGTGCCCTGTGGTTCTGCGTTATATGCCGTAACAACGATACCACTTCTATCTGCCGCCCCGATGGAATAGAAGCAGCTTTTAAAGAAATTCTCCATCGCATTACGTCGCTATTGAAACTGGTTGGTGCACAAATCGACATGTCACGCTCTATCTGCCGAGCGATTACTTCACCTGCTTCCTCGCGACCAAGTTGTTTCAACCCACGACCAGCACACAGTAAATCCAGAAATTTCCATGACGAGTTAGACAGGATGCAACTGGAATTCACCGAAGTGTTCAATTCGTTCATCAACAATGATGCACCCGCTACTGCCAACAAACGCGACCGCACTTCCAGCTCAACTTCTTCGTTTTCAAGAAACGACAAGCGAATGAGAGTTGACGTTTCAGTTGGTACATCCGATTATACCGATACTATAGTTCCACTTATTGCAGATGCTGACGATGTTGCTTCGCGGGTAATCCTAGCTACCGTTGAGCCATCTGTACCTTCTCAGCGAAACACCAATCTTCCGACATCTGAAGGTTCCAGTATCAACCAAGGAATCATTACAACTATCACAACTGCCTCCTCCTCCTCCACTACTGCCACCACCGCTACCACCTCCGCCGCTGCTGCCACAACAAACCTCGCCACAAGAATCAGTGAAATTTCTAGCAATACACCGATTGCCACACCCACCACCACTCAAGCCACCAATCCTGCATACCTCGCCCAAACTTCTCTGCAAAATGTCGAACATCGGACCGTACCAATGATCGCCACACGTACCACCCAGCTCCCACCGAATCAACCAAGCTCTTCATCAATGAACATTCCCTCCACGCATACTGGTTTACTACCTCATCATCATACTACCTTCTCTTCAATCAACACACCTTCAACACAACGAGCTTCTCCAATGCCGCAACGTAGTGCTTCTGCCTCATCGACTACGGTAAGCATCTCCACTAATGCTGCTCCAGCCGTGATCTCGCCAGCACAACCTACAATGTCCAGCCATCACATCACCGCAACAGAGGTACACGGTTATCAAAATTTTCCAATAACCAGTAACGTCAATCGTCAAACTAGCACCGTAATTCTGCCTCCTACTGCACCTACCCTTTCTGTCGCTCCACCTTCGACACAGCTCAAATGGTTTTATTTAACTAGATTCCAGCCCCACGAAACTGCAGACAATATTGTTCAGTTCATCGCTAGCAAAATCAAATGTGATTCTTCCTGTATTAACTGTTATAAGCTGGTACGCGATAGTCGTAAGGAAAACTACCCTCTGACGTTCGTATCATTCAAATTAAGCGTTCCTGCTGCTATTGAGGCAACCATTACTTCCCCACACTTTTGGCCTACTGGCATCTCTATCAAGCCTTTTTTCGCTCGGAATATGTCGAACAACAAGCCCTTTCGGACAACTGGTCGCCTACGCCCTATCGTTCAGAATATTCCTTCGCCGCGGTACCGCTCAGCGCTTCGGGCCCGCCAGCACCATCAAACAGCTACACCACTAGCATCCCCCTTTCCAACAACGAATACGGGTCTACTGCCTCGAACGACGAATCAATACCGGTCAGCAACAGTCGCCCCACATGTCTCCAGAATAACGTCGACGATGGTGTAGATCATAAATTAGTGTGTTACTACCAAAACGTCGGTGGTATAAACACACGTATTTCTGAGTACCGTCTTGCTTGTTCCGACTCCTGTTATTATGCATATGCTATGACAGAAACTTGGTTGAATGAGGATACTCGTTCTAATCAGATTTTTGGCCCAAACTACAACGTTTTTCGTCTAGATCGTAATGCCAACAACAGCTGCAAAAAATCAGGTGGTGGAGTACTGCTAGCCCTACACTGCAAACATAAACCTAGACAATTGTCTGTCCCAAATTCAGAAGCCGTAGAACAGTTATGGGTAGCTATCAGTCTTCAAAATCACACTCTTTTCGCCTGCGTTATTTATATTCCTCCTAGCCTTACTCAAGACGCGAATGTAATCGATCAGCACATTAATTCACTTCATTGGATTATCGCTCGAATGAAAACTAGGGACAGCTTACTAATTATTGGTGACTTCAATCTACCTGGAATAAAATGGGAGCACGGCCCTTCCATCTATCTATATCCAGATGTTACTCGCTCATCGATCAGCTTGTCGGGTGCAAAGCTTATCGACAGTTATAATTTAGCGCGTGCTTCGCAGCTGAATTATGTGGAAAATGAAAATGGCCGGATGCTTGATCTTTGCTTTGGGAGCATCGAAGGTGATATACAGTACACATTAGCAGTAGCCCCCGCTCCTCTTGTCAACCCATCTATTCATCATCCACCCTTATTGGTCGAAATAAGTGGCGCCTCTCCTTGCGTGTTTTCGGATACAGTTGAATTACTGTATTACGACTTCAAGAATGGAGACTACTGTGGGATGAATTCCTTTCTATCCCATATCAACTGGCATGATCACATTGACCAGGATCTCGAGTTTTCAACGACAACTTTTTCTCAGGCCCCGTCCACAAATTACGTAACGCTCTAGGGGGAGAGGGGGAATGCGGCCGAGCGTTACGGCCCATACAAAAATTTTATGATTTTCATACAAAATAGCGTTACGGAGGGGGGAGGGGGGTAAAAAAATCTCGATTTTAGCGTTACGTAATAAATGGATGCTGCCTAATATTGTACTGTATGCAATCGATCAATTTATTCCCAAACGTGTCCGCAAACAACCAGTTAACCCACCTTGGAGTAACAGTCATTTGAAGCGCTTGAAAAAGTCAAAACGCGCATTACTTCGTAAATATTGCAAATTTAAAACGCTCCGTTGCAAATTAAACTACAATGCCGTAAACTTCCGTTACAAGCGCACAAACAAGAAACTATGTTTGTCGTACCAACGGAAAATTCAACAAAAATTGCGTCACAATCCGAAAGGATTCTGGAATTATGTCAATGAGCAACGAAAGGAATCCGGTCTTCCAACAGTCATGTTCAGGGGCGGCATTAAAAATCTACTACTGAAGGAATTTGTGATCTCTTTTTGAGTCAATTCTCTAGCGTTTTTACGCATGATTCACTACACCACCAACAAGTTGTCGAGGCTGCCGAAAGTGTCCCTGTTTATCCTCCAGTTGGCAATCACCCAGTCGTCGAAGAAGAAACTATCGCCAATGCATGCTCATCCTTGAAATTTTCAACCAGTTCCGGTCCAGATGGGATTCTTGCATATATTTTGAAAAAGTGCTCCAGCAGTTTATCCCTTCCTCTAGCTTTGCTCTTCAACATGTCGCTTAAATTTGGAATATTCCCTGACCATTGGAAAAAGTCGTATGTATTTCCAGTTTTTAAGAAAGGTAACAAGCAGGAAGTTAGTAATTATCGAGGTATATCTGCTCTCTGCGCCACAGCAAAATTGTTTGAGAAGGTAGTGTATGCCTTTCTCCTTCACAATTGCCATCACTTCATTTCCGAGCATCAATATGGTTTCATGCCGAAACGGTCCACAAACACCAACCTGGTTCTCTACACGTCATTCATCGCTAAGTCTTTGCAGAAGGGCCATCAAATAGATGCCATTTACACAGACTTCTCAGCTGCATTCGCTAAAATCAACCACCGGATTGCGATTGCTAAGTTTGCGCGTCTTGGTTTCTCAGGATCTTTTCTCAGTTGGCTACAATCGTATTTATGTGACCGCGAAATGGCTATCAAAATTGGTGATACTATCTCGAATTATTTTCCAGTTTCTTCCGGGGTACCACAAGGCAGCCATTTAGGACCCCTAATATTTTTAGTCTATTTGAACGACATCAATCTGCAACTCCAGTCTTTTAAACTTTCTTTCGCGGATGATTTTAAATTGTATTGGGTCGTCAACGACAATCAAGATGCTACTTTCCTTCAATCTCTACTGGACGTGTTTTCCGCTTGGTGTGATACAAACCGCATGGACTTAAACGCCTCCAAGTGTTCCGTGATTTCCTTTTCCCACAAACTTGCTCCGGTTGTTTTTGATTACAAAATTTGATCTGTAATTCTTAAGAGAGAGAGTGTGATCAAGGACTTAGGTGTGCTACTAGATTCCAAGTTGACCTTTAAAGAACACATCTCTTATGTAACCTCTAAGGCATCCAGAACACTAGGTTTCATGTTCCGTATAGCTAAACATTTTAAAAATATTCAGTACCTAAAAGCTCTATACTGTGCGCTAGTTAGGTCAATTCTAGAATACTCTTCGGTTGTCTGGGTGCCGTATTATCAAAATAGCATCAACCGCATTGAGTCAATTCAGCGTAAGTTTCTGCGTTTCTCTTTGCGTCATCTTCCATGGAGCAACCCTCATGATTTACCGAGCTACGTTGACCGTTGCAAACTTATTGGGCTAGAGTCTTTAAGTGTACGTCGTGATGCTTCAAAAACTTTCTTTATCTCTGATCTTCTACAATCTAAAATTGATTGCCCTCGTTTGTTATCACAGCTGAACTTCAGCATTCCTTACCGCAACCTTCGAACCAGATCCTTCTTTTTTCTAAGGAATGCCCGCATTAATTATGCACACAATGAACCTCTCAATAGTATGGTCCGCCTGTTCAACCGCTGTTCCTCCGAGTTCGATTTTAATTTATCCCGTTGTGTTCTCCGAAAAAAATATGTTCAAATTCTGTTAGCCTCTTAAGCAATCCATTGTATCTTAGTCACTAGTTTAAGTAATGTTTTATATTAATATTAGCAGTAAGAAAAATTGTATCATTTGGAAACTATGTAATATCTGTTGATACAAAAGATGAGGAGGTTTTGCGCCCATTTGAGGATGGGCTAAATGTTGCTCTACTCAAGTGGGCTTTTCCCAGCTCCTAATAAAGAAAGAAAGGTGGGATTTGAATGTTGTTTTGATTATATTAGAATTTTACAGAAGTGGTATACTGATTTATTTTTGGTACAACTTTAAAGTTCGTTCTTCTTCTTCTTCTTTATGGCTCGACGTCCCCACTGGGACTTGGCCAGCCTCTCTTCAACTTAGTGTTCTTTGAGCACTTCCACAGTTATTAATTGAAGGGCTTTCTTTGCCTGCCATTGTATGAATTTGTATATTGTGTGGCAAGTACAATGATACGCTATGCCCAGGGAGTCGAGAAAATTTTCCCGACCGGAACGGGAATCGAACCCGTCGTCTCCGGATTGGCGATCCTTAGCCTTAACCACTAGGCTAACTGGAGTTCGTATAGAAATTAATTTTGACTTGGAAGGTTAGTGTTCAGTTCGACAGCAGCCAAACTGAAGAAGCGTCTAGCAGTGGCGACAGTGTGCACCACGAGAGCTCCGCCCATCCAACCAACGCCGAACGAACGACGACGACGAAGCGAGTGCTGAACAGCAAAGCGACAACAATAAAACCAAAGGCCGAACAGCGATCAGCGCCAGTATTATTTCATCCGTCGTCGAGACTACTACACAGCAGCGAAGCCGAAGCGAAGGGAGCTATAGCACGTGCAGACCGCATGATACAGCAAGCACAGCCGACCGACGCGACGGTGCGCCAATAGCGTGATCGGCGCGTGGCCCCACCACCTCGTGTGGGCTATAAATATAGTGCGCATCGTGGCAGCAGCATCAGTTTTACGCGAGCCTCCGAAGAGTGAACATCAATCTGTTATAAAATAAGTGAAGAGGAGATGAATGCAGTAGTGTAGTTAAGAAAAGTTCTCCAGTGTTTGTCTTTCAACCAGCGCCCATCCGAAACATCCCTGATTCCACCAGAGTTATTCGGGATTAATTATCCTCTGAGTTATTTGGAGATAATTTTCCTGAAGTTATTCGGAAATCAATTTTCCACCACAGCCTTTATCAAGGCTTATGAGTTGTTCAGGTTGCTGCTAGCAGAGGCTAGTCCAGCTCAACCACCGAGGCTTCATGAGGCGAAGGCCGGCCAACGTGCGGCCATCATCCTGGGAAGGAACACGAGGGTTCCTGCTCCCACCCGGCTCGGTTCCTGAGCGGAATGCGAGCACCACAATGTAGCCAGCGCAATACAGTCCACTGCCATCCCGTACATGGATTTGGTCCTTCGAGCCGGATGCTCGAGTGCGAGTGTCCGAATGTGTTATCGACGGTGATCAGTTGTTGGATCGAATGAGTGGTGATTGGAAGCAAACACGGAGAAGATAGCAAGAGTGATTGAAAGACAAAGACAATAAGTGAACAAGTGACAGTTAGTGAGAACTATAACGAACTAAAGTGAATTGAAGCTAAACAGTGAAAATGAAGCACACACCAATGAAGTCATCCAAGATGGCCAGCTCTAGTGAAGAAGATCTGAGCACTCTTGTTCAGTTGCGTGGCATGGCACAAGGTAACATCACGCGCATCAAGAACATCTTGACCCAAGCCCAAGCGGACCAGGCTCAGCTGCCTTCCGCTCAAGTGAAAGTGTACGCGAAGAAAGTGGAAAATGCCTACAACGAGTACCATCAGCACCACCAGCAGATAGTGGCACTTCTTCCTTCGAGCAAGAAGGAGGAACAGAACGAGAAGTTCCTGCAATTCGAGACGTTGCACGAAGAGGTGTCCATCATGCTCGAGACCCTTCTCGAGGCTCAAGCCGCACCACCTGCGGCCCAACAAGTGCAACCACCGGCGAACCAACAACCGTTGGTCATCCAGCAATCTCTTCCCCACCTGCGACGAGAGGTACGAGAATTGAGAACGGTTCAAGATCATGTTCCGTGATGCAGTCGACCGTACCAACGAAGCACCTCGAATCAAGTTGTATCACCTTGAGAAGGTCCTCGTCGGTGATGCGGCGGGAATCATAGACGTGAAGACGATTGCCGATGGAAACTACGCCCACGCCTGGGAGTTACTGGAGGAAAGGTTCGAGGATCAGGGGCGAATGATCGACATCCATATTGCTGGACTGCTCGGAGTGAAGAAACTTTCGAAGGAGGATTTCGGTGAGTTGCGATCCTTGGTCGAGTCTACCACTAGTCACGTGGAAAACTTGAAGTTCCTTGAACAAGAGTTCACCGGCGTCTCTGAGCTCATTGTCGTCCACCTGATTGCACGTGCACTGGATCCTACCACGAAGAAGTTGTGGGAGTCGACGATAAAGCGAGGAGAACTCCCAAACTACGAAGACACCATACAGTTCCTGAAAGACCGCGTCTCAGTTCTGGAGAGATGCCGCGATACGGATGAAGAAGCCAAGGCACAGCGTACATCGGCGAAACCAGCTACGAGGAAGCAGGCGTTTCCCAATGCCAACGCAGCGACAGCTCCTCCATCAGCGGATCAGCGGTGCACCATTTGTGATGAAAGCCATGTGACGTACAAGTGCTCTGTGTTCAACGGCTTGAGTGTGAGTGATCGACTGGCCAAAGTCAAACAGAAGAACATGTGCTACAACTGCTTGAGAAGTGGACATAGTGTGAAGAACTGCCCATCGAAGAAGTCGTGCTCCAAGTGCAACAAGCGGCACCACACCCTGCTCCATTTGGAAGGTGGTGCAATCTCGTCGCAGCCTGCGAATGAAAATTCAGCGAATGGAGTTCCAGGATCAGCCCAACCGGCGGCGTCGGCTGTCAGACAGCAGTCGGCCGAGAACCAGCCATCAGTGACAGCAGCGCATTCCAACAACCCGGTGAACCCAGCGAGCCAGGTGGTGTTGCTCACTGCCCTTGTCAACGTTATGAACCATCAACAGCGGCCTCGTGTGTGCAAAGCTCTGCTAGACTACGGATCTCAGGTGAGTTTTATCTCCCAATCATTTGTCAATACTCTTGGTATTCAAGTGGAAGAAGTAAGTGTCCCGATAACAGGCATAGGCAGTGTAAAGTCGACAATCAGGCAAAAATGTACCATTAACGTCCACTCTAAATGCAGCGATTTCTCTTTCATGGTGAATTGTTTGGTCTCGCCGAAGATTACTGGTCAGGTTCCGTCGGTTAAGATAAATTTGGAGAATTGGGAACTTCCTCAAGCTCTCAGATTGGCTGATCCATCCTTCCATGAACCTAGCCACGTTGATTTGCTCATTGGAATGGACTGGTTCTATAACATTATGAAACCTGGGTGTTTGAAAATAGACCATAATCTCCCTAGTCTTCACGACTCTAAGCTTGGTTGGTTAGTCGGGGGCAAGTTTCTTGACTGTTCTTCCAATCTTGTGCTGAATTCCTGTGCCGTTCGAATTGACCCCATTGAAGAACTAGTGCAGAAATTTTGGGAAGTTGAAGGTGTGTCTTCGGAGGTGGTCCTGTCCAGTGAGGAAGAGCAGTGTGAATCGCAATTCGTAGTAACCCATCGTCGAGACGACAGTGGTCGTTTCATCGTTCACCTCCCATTGAAGGACAACGCATCTCAACTATCGGATTCCCGTACCATGGCCTTGCGACGATTTTTTCTGCTGGAGTCTAAACTACAACGTCATCCAGATTTAAAAGCGCAGTATGATACCTTCATGGACGAGTACGAATCTCTTGGGCACTGCCGGGAGGTCCAAAAACGCGACGATCCTCCTGGAGTTCTGAAGTGGTATCTATCTATCGCCCATTCCCAGTGAAGATCGAGACAGCTGCGCATCTTTCAGCGATAGTGGCCTCAACGAGGTCATCAAAACCTTGTGGAATCCTTCCACAGACGAGTTCTTGTTCCGATCATCCCCTTCAGAAAAGGCCAGCAGACCCACCAAGCGTCAAGTCCTGTCCAAGATTGCCAAGATTTACGATCCGCTCGGACTTATTTCTCCAGTGGTGGTACTGGCAAAAATAGTCATGCAGAAATTGTGGATCAGCAAGCTGAATTGGGATGATCCGTTAGACGATACCCTCCTGAACGAGTGGGAGAACTTTCTGATGTCACTGCCAACTTCGGAGCAAATTCGCATTCCACGCCATGTGTTATCGAACAAGGCGGTGCGGTACGAATTGCACGGATTCGCGGACGCGTCCCAGAAGGCGTATGGGACATGCGTGTATGTTCGCTCAATATCCCCTGATGGCACCGCATCGACGAAGTTGGTCAGCGCTAAGCAGTGCTGAAAAATTCATTTCGTCATATCTAAATTCAATCATCTACAGCTCATTTAAGAAGCCGAACCTGAGAACATGGTATATGAAAAACATGTGCGGCTAGACCACTTCTGCAAGAAAGTCACGTAAAAACCGCTATTTTTCGAATGTTTAAGGTAAATGTCTCGGACTACCTTCGAAAAAATCCCAATGATATTCACCGTGAATATCATTTGGCATTTTTCAAAGGTAGTCCGTGACATTTATCTTAAATATTCGAAAAATAGCGGTTTTAACGTGACTTTCTTGCAGAAGTGGTCTAGCCGCACAAGTTTTTCATACACCGTATTCTCGGGTTCAGCTTCTAAAATGAGCTGTAGGTGGTTGAATTTAGATATGACGAAATGAAATTTTCAGCACTGGCGCTAAGTCTAAAATTGCACCGATTTCACCCCTGACAATCCCTCGAAAGGAATTACTAGCAGCCCTTCTTTTGTCAAGATTGATTAGTAAGGTCGAAGTAGCGTTGGAGATGAGCTTCAGTTCCATCGTTCTCTGGTCGGATAGTCAAGTTGTATTGACATGGTTACACAAACCGTTTTGCAATCTCCACACCTTCGTCCGCCACAGAGTTACAGAGATCACACCGAATACTAGTCACGTTTGGAAATATGTTCGCACGGATCAGAACCTCGCCGATACTGTATCTCGAGGACAGTCTGTAAGAGAGTTAGCTAACAACGAGCAATGGTGGAATGGTCCTCAGTTTTTGTGCTTCGTGGATTACCCAGAAGAGCGGCCACAGTCACTCCAAGATTGCGAAATTCCCGAACTCAGGGTTGAGCTAGCTGCACTGTCGGTCATGAACTACGAGGAATTCCCTGTGTTGACAAAGTTTGCTTCGTTCCGGAAATGCCAACGGATTGTTGCCTACATGCTACGCTTCATTTCGAACGCTCGAAAGAAGCAGGCCGACCGAGTGATGTCCCAGTATCTCACTATTCCTGAACTACGGGCGGGATCAAATTTGATCGTTGGAGTCATTCAGCATCAGGAGTTTGCCAAGGAGATCGAGCGTGTACGAGCAGACGAACCCAACCATCGTCTGAACAATTTGAAACCATTTCTCGACGAGGATTTACTGCGGGTTGGAGGTAGACTTGGTCAGTCTCAGCTTTTATTCGGAGTGAAACACCAGCTAATATTGCCAAGCAACAACCTTATCGTGCACGGTTTGATAAATGACGTCCACCGAGAGAATCACCATGCCGGAAGCTCCATGGTACAATACCTTCTGCGACAACATTTCTGGTTGATCGACGCGAGATCGATAATTCGAAAGGTGCTGAGAACCTGCGTTACCTGCTTCCAGACGAATCCTACTACGATTGATCAGCAGATGGGAAACCTACCATCGTATCGGATTAACCCAGCGCCAGTCTTCGAGAGGGTTGGGCTTGACTTTGCCGGACCAATCTACGTCAAACAGTCAGTCCGAAAGGCGACTCCGGTTAAAGGCTACATTTGTGTCTTCATATGTATGGTGACGAAGGCCATACATCTGGAAGCCGTGGAAGATCTGTCCACAGACTCGTTTCTTGCGGCTTTTCAACGATTCGTATCCAGACGAGGATATCCGAAGGAAGTCTTCTCCGATAACGGGACCAATTTCATCGGAGCAAGGTCAGCATTGCAGGAGCTCTATCGGCTATTCAAGGAGGAGACCACCCAGAACAAGATCTTCGAGTATTGTCAAGCAAAGCAGATCATTTGGAAGACCATCCCCATAAATGCGCCAAATTTCGGAGGACTTTGGGAGGCCGGTGTGAAAAGTGTTAAAACAGCGCTCAAAAAGGTTTACTAATCTACTTCCCTAACACTCTCCGGACTATCCACCCTTTTGTGCCAGATTGAAGTAATCCTCAATTCGAGACCACTTTATTCCCAATCTAACGATCCAACGGAACCTGAAGCGTTGACCCCTGGACATTTTATTGCCAACCGTCCACTATTAGCAATTCCCGAACCGTCTGTAGTAGGTATCCCGACCAATCGTTTGTCCCACTGGCAGCACATACAACAGCTTCGCGAACACTTCTGGAAACGATGGTCGAGAGAGTATCTCACCGAATTACAAGTGCGAGGCAAATGGACCAAACAGAAAGTTAACATCCAACCGGGAATGGTTGTTCTCCTGAAGGATGACAATTTGCCCCCACAGTGCTGGAATCTGGGCCGGGTAGAAAGGGTACACCCGGGAACCGATAACCTGGTAAGAGTGGTAGACGTTCGAACGAAGACTGGTACATTTAGACGACCTATACATAAGCTTGCGTATTTGCCTATCTTGGACAATGATCCAAATGTCCAAATTTCCACTTTTTGCCGGAGGGATAATGTTCAGCTCGACAGCAGCCAAACTGAAGAAGCGTCTAGCAGTGGCGGCGACAGTGTGCACCACGAGAGCTCCGCCCATCCAACCAACGCCGAACGAACGACAACGACGAAGCCAGTGCTGAACAGCAAAGCGACGACAATAAAACCAACGGCCGAACAGCGATCAGCGCCAGTCAGTATTATTTCATCCGTCGTCGAGACTACTACACAGCAGCGAAGCCGAAGGGAAGGGAGCTATAGCACGTGCAGACCGCATGATACAGAAGCAGAGCCGACCGACACGACGGTGCGCCAATAGCGTGATCGGCGCGTGGCCCCACCACCTCGTGTGGGCTATAAATACAGGGTGTTAGGTTCCCGAGTGCAAACTTTTTAAAGGATGAAAGAGGACCATAAATGGTGAAAAAAGTTGTTCTACGCATATGGTCAAATCTCAACCGTTACGTAGTTATTGAACTTCCCATGTTTTTGACTCTTATTGCCTTAACTGGCTATAACTTGAAAATGGTCAAACTTATCGCAGTTTTGTGACCCTTATTTGAAAGATTATTGAATTTTCTATCAAATGGCATCTTTTAACCGATTGGTTTAGTTAAATAACTAAGTTTTCTAGAGCAAATCGCTTACAATTAGTGTGTTTTAATTTGTTTTTGCCAATTATCTTTAAAAAATGCGTAATAAAACAAAATTCTTTCTTAGACAAAGTTGTGGCCCCTGTTCCACTCTACAATTCGTTTTTTGACATCAAACTTCTATCTTTTATCGTTTTTTTGCAATTTTGATTTAAACATTGCATTTTAGATCATAAATGTGCAACTTTCATGGTAAGCACATTTTTGCGCACTGTGTCGCACATTTAAATCAAAATTGCAAGAAAAAGATAAGAGCTAGAAGTTTGATGTCAAAGAACGAATTGTAGAGTGGAACAGGGGCCACAACTTTGCCAAAAAAAGAATTTTAACTTATTACGTATGTTTCAAAGATAATTGACATAAACAAATTAAAATACACTATTTTTAGCCATTTTGCTCTAGAAAACTTGGTTATTTATCTAAATTAACGGATTATAAGAGGCCATTTGATAGAAAATTTAATAATCTTTCGAATAAGGGTAAAAAAATTGCGATAAGTTTGACCATTTTAAAGTTATAGCCAGTTAAGGCAATAATAATCAAAAACATGGGAAGTTCAATAACTACGTAACGGTTGAGATTTGACCATATGCGTAGAACAATTTTTTTCACCATTTATGGTCCTCTATCACTCTTTAAAAAGTTTGCACTCATGCACCTAACACCCTATAGTGCGTATATATATAGTATAGTGCGCATCGTGGCAGCAGCATCAGCTTTACGCGAGCCTCCGAAGAGTGAACATCAATCTGTTATAAAATAAGTGAAAAGGAGATGAATACAGTAGTGTAGTTAAGAAAAGTTCTCCAGTGTTTGTCTTTCAACCAGCTCCCATCCGAAACATCCCTGATTCCACCAGAGTTATTCGGGATCAATTATCCTCTGAGTTATTTGGAGATAATTTTCCTGAAGTTATTCGGAAATCAATTTTCCACCACAGCCTTTATCAAGGCTTATGAGTTGTTCAGGTTGCTGCTAGCAAAGGCTAGTCCAGCTCAACCACCGAGGCTTCGTGAGGCGAAGCCCGGCCAACGTGCGGCCATCATCCTGGGAAGGAACGTGAGGGTTCCTGCTCCCACCCGGCTCGGTTCCTGAGCGGAACGTGAGCACCACAACGTAGCCATCGCAGTACAGTCCACTGCCATCTCGTACAGTTAGGATTCCATTAATTTATTAATGGATTTGTTTCGGAAACGATATGAAGTTGGGTTGGTTTTGAATTTATATTTAATTGGATGTTGAATCAAATTTTGATTGATTGCATTCTAATAAGTTAGGTTTGTTCTGTAGTGTTATGTTCAAAAGAATGTTATGTGCTTTTCGATATGGTTTTGATACAAACTGTAGGATTTCGAACTATTTTCATAAAGTGATATGAGAAAAAAAATGTCTACCTCGATGCGTGAGAAATTTCTTATGAATGATCGAGTGCGATTGTATAAGATCAAGTATAGACGTTCAAGAAAAAAAAATATAATAAGATAAACTACATAAATATGTTTTAATTTTATATTGGTGTTGGCCTTGACGAGATGAAATTGATAAAAAAAAATACTACACTATGGTGTCGCAAGTATTTACTTCTGATATGTTATGAAATTGAAGGCAATGTAATATTTTTACCTATTTTTAGCTAATAACATAATTTTGAAAATGAAGAACTTGAGAGAAAACATGTAATACTGTATCCAGTTTTGTAAAATGTCAAGTAAAATGTATTTTTATTTTCGAAAGTGATAGATGACGATTACACCTTCCTCATTGCAATATATTATCATTTGACTAAACCATTTGATACAGAATAGTACAGGAACACCAATAGAAACATGTGTTTGGCAGTGAAATTCTGCACTGAGGGCGTGATGTCATTGTACAAGTCGCGTGAAGTTCATGACATTTTACCGCAGAACCATAATAAATATAAAGTGAAAAATATATAAAATGACGCGATATCATTAAAGTATTGATGTATGTACTAAACTTTTGCAAACCAAAGTTTCAAGAGTAGAGAAGAAAGCGATTGTAGTGTATAGATGCTAATTATGAAAATTTTATAAAACGTGATATGTGTCTATTTGCAAAGCCAGTATTGATTTTGGTGTAACCGCATAGTCGGGATACGTTACACCAAAACCAACCATGAACAGCTCGCGTGCTGTCTGCACGACCGAGAGCCGAAATTCGCATCTAGTTTGGTGATGGTTGGTAGTTCACACACACATGCATACAAGCGTCTCCGGTACAGCGTTGTACGAATGAAACTGGGTGAATGTATGGTGGACGAATGAATGAGGGAAGAGTTTTGCCGGCAGAGATGGATGTTTGTGTTGGTGTGTATAGGTTTGGGAAAAAGCGGTCTCGGAGCTCTTTGAATTCAGGAGTTCAGTTTGTTAACGACTTTTAAGACGAACGAACGCTTTTTAGGAGGGTTAAAGTTTTTGGTCGGATTTTTGCAATTTTTGCTTGATTCGGCTTGTGTAAACCTTGAGTTTACTAGGGTAGGTAATCAAAATTTGAACCAAATTGCGGCTTTCTGAAGCAGTGCAAATTTTAAGTGATTTTTTCTCCCACATGGAAATAATTTACTACGGCAAAATCGTATGTACATGAAAGCCACGGGTATAAGCTTTCTGTTAAATGCTGAAAAGTTTGTATTTGCACCGAATTTCATTGAAATATTTGATTTTTCATCAACAATGATTTTAATATTAATTTGAACCATCGTAATCATAATTTGAACCAATTTTAATCTTAATTTGAACTACTGGCGGCAGCAGCTCGAGCAACTCACAGAACAGCCAATTCCATGCTAAACAACTAAAAATCACATGAATCTGCTAATTCTCATACTTATTTTTCATTAGGCAGTGGAATCTCAACTCAGAATGTTCGGAATTCTTTAGGAATTTGGAAACAAAATTTGGAATTTTTCATCCCCCAAGAGTAAACAAAGCAACCACTAGCGCAATCTACAGGCAAACACTAGAAGCTCACCCCCGTTTACTAGTTCAAATTTAGATTACAAATGGTTCAACTGAAGATAACATTCTCCAAGTAAGAATCACTTAAATTTGATAATTTTATGACAAATAAGGCGAAATATTATTCGGTTGGTCGATTCTACGATAAATAAGCTTTCATTTGACGTGTTCACATATTGCGTGTGATACAATGCATGAGCTGTACGAGTGCACCAAAAATGTGCTTTCTTTTTTATAAGTTGTTACAGGAAATTATTCAGGAAGAAATCCCGGTTATTAGGAAGCGTAGAAGTTTCGATTCGAAGAATCCCATTTGGTTTAACACTTATGTGGCCGGCAGGGTACCCGGGTACCTTTTTCAATTTCAAATCTCGACATTTTAATGGTTGTTGAGACTAGGATGTTGGAACTTTGTTAGATCTTAGAACTCGTGAATATACATCTATTAATGTGGTTGACCGAATTTTAAAGTAAGGAGGGGCAGGGGGAGGGGCTCCTGCATTTTTTTATTACGTGGAAGGCCGGCAGGGTACCCGGGTACCTACGAAATTGAAATGATCATATCTCCGTCAATTTTTCATAGATTTTGGAAATTTTTAGCTCATTCAACTCAGAAACTCATCATCTATCGGGAAAATATTTGGTTAGACCGATCTAATCACCGTGGTTTTCGGAAAATCCATATTTTTGGGAGCATGTCCTTATACCATATTGAAACCCACATTTTAAGACTGGGATATCTTAAAGTGTTTATGGTCAACCATGGCCCCACGAGAAGCGTGTTCCGAAATCACAGTTTCAAAGTCAACACGTTTTATGATTCCAGGCCAGTCAGATACGATATGCCAAAGCAATTTTACGATGCTTGGTACCGAAATTGCTACTAACCTACTGAAAATCCCGTATATTGTATTGTATAAAAACATGGATCCGTAAATCCGGATTTTCCGGTACCCATGGTGATCGGACCGGTCCAACCAAATACGATCTCGATAGAGTTTCTGAGTTGAATGAGGCAAAACTTTTAAAATCGGTGGAAAAATCGCTGAGATATGATCATTTCCATTTCGTGGGTACCCGGGTACCCTGCCGGCCTTCTACGGGTGTTTTTTTTGCTGGCCACACTACGGTTAATAGGCAAATCATTAATCTTAAAAATCGTAAGCAAAAAGCACATAAAGCTTACAGAATTAATGAAAATCATGCCAATTTGGTGAAATATTTGGATATACAGGGTGTTTGGTTCCGGGTTTTGGATATTTTCAGGGCTGATAGATCTTGATGAGAGATGAAAAAGTTCCCAAAAAGTTCCCATGGAACATAGGGTCGGAAATCACTGCTAAGTGAGTAAATCACATTTTAAGTTTTTAATTTTTGGTTATCTTTGAAGTCATATATCTACTAAACTATCAATCGTACAAACTTTCTCAGCGCACGAATTGAAAGCTAATTACTTCTTCTTTCTTAGTCTCTTGGACGTAAACATCGTAAAAAAGTTTAAAACACCCTAAATTGAAAAATAATGCAAAATTGGTCGAAAAAATCGACTCTTTTTTGGACATTTTTGATGATTTAAATATGAAAATAAAGCTTTTGTTAAAAAAGTTCTTCTACAAAACATGCACGAACTTGTTCCCTAAAAATGTTTCTTTGACACCAAAACTCTATCTTTTGTAGTTAAGCCAGAAAATGTTTTTGAATATAACGTTCCAAATTGCATTTAACTTCATGCCAAAACAATGGTCATCACCCTATCCGTCGTGCGTTCGTGTGCTGTTGCTCCACGGCATGAGGACGACTACTGCTGCTGGCTTGGCTGCTGGTGATGTCATCGCATACAGAAAACGAGCTCGCTCTCTGTCGCGTCACATCTCCACCTGTGGAATCATTCGAGGCGGAGTTTGGATTTGCGCATACTAAGTGCGACGTGCAGTTGGTGTTGTTCTTTACAGAGTGGAACATTAATCAAGACAATTAGATGATCGGCATTGAACCACAAAACCCCACAACAATTGGTGAGATCTTTCCAATATTATGTATTTATAAATACTTCTATTTCAGTATATTTACTTTATAACTGCATATAAGTTGAAAATTCGCTATTTTCAACATCCTTTCATCTATTGGAAGATGCTTCAGTTCTGGGCTCTTTCTAAGTTGATGAAGGGATTTATAAATGCTTGCAAGGACTTGGCCAGGTGTGTGGAGCTGAGTGAATCTATGACATTGTAGATAGTAGCGACATCAGCAATGTCAATGGAAATATTCAACTTTGCAACTCCATCCAAGATTTGTGCAAGTATTCATGCTATGCTATGCTATGCTATGCTACTAAGTGCGACGTGCAGTTAACTTGTTTTTCGACGGAGCGAAAGGAAAGCGCCGACGAAAGTGTATTTACAAGAGCAACCATTTAAATCCTGGCTAAAATATAAACGACTCATAAAAAAATGATAATTTTCCATAACAAAATCAGAAATTGCCAATAAAAAAGTAGGGGTGGGAGCAATAATAAACTACAAAATTTCCATAAACAATTCAAGAAGTGCATAAATAAATCAAAACTTCCCATAAATAATTGATTTTCGAGCAATAAAAAATGTCAGAATTTCCACAAATAAATCAACAATTGCAATAAAAAACTATATTTTTTTCAACAAAAAAGTTTAAATTTTCCATGAATAAATCTGATTTTTCCATAAATAATTCAAAAATTTCCAATTGAAAAATATCAAAAAAGCAATTGAAAATTTAGCAATAAATAATGAGCAAAGTAAAAGTATCAGCCGAGCCATGCGGCGAAGCCGCATTGAGGATTGAGGAACTGAGGCGGCAGAACGCCGCCGAAGTTTCCGAAATCCGATGCGCCGTAACAGCGTCGATTCAATTCTAGGCAATCCACAGATCCAAGAATTTGCCCGGTATAATGCAAACAGAGATGTTATCCTTTTTTATAGTCCGACGAGCGTTAGCGAGTTCGGACAGCAAGCGACTGTCTGTTGAATTGCACAATAGTTTCAGTTTTTCTATCATAGTTCTATGATCTAGTATGTTCGATTTTTTTTTTTGTTGGAAAAAATATAGTTTTTTATTGCAATTGTTGATTTATTTATGGGAATTCTGACATTTTTAATTGCTCGAAAATCAATTATTTATGGGAAGTTTTGATTTATTTATGCGCTTTTTGAATTGTTTATGGAACTTTTATAGTTTATTATTGCTTCCACCCCTATTTATTTATTGGCAATTTTCGAATTATTTATGGAATTTTTTTTTTTTTTCAATTCAATTCAACATTTATTTCTATCTTAACAAATACAATTAGAGATTTACATTCAACAATTGAGATATGGAACTCCTTACAGCAATGACATAGAACAAAAACTTATTCAAATTTTAATTTATTATGGGACGAGATGGGTTCAGATGGGGGAGGTCTGTGCGTGCGGCAATTTAGAACATGCACTTATTTGATGCATTTCATTTTTCTTTGTATGATGTGCAAGGATAATGATTCTTCTTATTTCTTGCATAACATTCCCACTGGGACAAAGCCTGTTTCTCGACTCAGTTGTAAAACATACAGCAATAAATTCCTTTGGAACCAATCATGGGGGATCCTTGGGAAATGATACCTTTGGGGAATCTAATCAACAAGTTGGATATTTTAGGAGAAGTTGGGTATTCATAAGGAACATTGGGGATTTTTACGAGATATTGGGGATGGTAAAGGGAACTAAGGAATCATGGGGGTCCTTGAGAAATGATACCTTTGGGGAATCTAATCAACAAGTTGGACATTTTAGGAGAAGTTGGGGATTTTTAAGGAACATTGGGAATTTTTAGGAGATATTGGGGAGGGTAAAGGGAACTTAGGAATCATGGGGGTCCTTGGGAAATGATACCTTTGGGGAATCTAATCAAAAAGTTGGATATTTTAGGAGAAGTTGGGTATTCATAAGGAACATTGGGGATTTTTACGAGATATTGGGGAGGGTAAAGGGAACTTAGGAATCATGGGGGTCCTTGGGAAATGATACCTTTGGGGAATCAAATCAACAAGTTGGACATTTTAGGAGAAGTTGGGGATTTTTAAGGAACATTGGGGATTTTTAAGGAACATTGGATATTTTTAGGAGATATTGGGGAGGGTAAAGGAAACTTAGGAATCATGGGGGTCCTTGGGAAATGATACCTTTGGTTAATCTAATCAACAAGTTGGACATTTTAGGAGAAGTTGGGGATTCTTAAGGAACATTGGGGATTTTAAGGAGATATTGGGGAGGGTAAAGGGAACTAAGGAATAATGGGGGTCCTTGAGAAATGATACATTTGGGGAATCTAATCAACAAGTTGGACATTTTAGGAGAATTTGGGGATTTTTAAAGAACATTGGAGATTTTTAGGAGATATTGGGGAGGGTAAAGGGAACTTAGGAATCATGGGGGTCCTTGGGAAATGATACCTTTGGGGAATCTAATCAACAAATTGGACATTTTAGGAGAAGTTGGGGATTCTTAAGGAACATTGGGGATTTTTAGGAGATATTGGGGAGGGTAATGGGAACTTAGGAATCATGGGGGTCCTTGGGAAATGATACCTTTGGGGAATCAAATCAACAAGTTGGACATTTTAGGAGAAGTTGGGGATTTTTAAGAAACATTGGGGATTTTTAAGGAACATTGGAGATTTTTAGGAGATATTGGGGAGAGTAAAGGGAACTTAGGAATCATGGGGGTCCTTGGGAAATGATACCTTTGGGGAATCTAATCAACAAGTTGGACATTTTAGGAGAAGTTTGGGATTTTTAAGGAACATTGGGGATTTTAAGGAGATATTGGGGAGGGTAAAGGGAACTAAGGAATCATGGGGGTCCTTGAGAAATGATACCTTTGGGGAATCTAATCAACAAGTTGGACGTTTTAGGAGAAGTTGGGGATTTTTAAGAAACATTGGGGATTTTTAGGAGATATTGGGGATTTTAAGAAACATTGTGGATTTTTAGGAGATATTGGGAAGGGGAAAAGGGAACTTAAGAATCATGCGGGTCCTCTTAGGAGAAGTTGGGGTTTCTTAAGGGACATTGGGGATTTTTAGGCGATATTGGGGAGGGTAAAGAGAACTTAGGAATCATGGGGTCCTTGAGAAATGATACCTTTGGGGAATCTAATCAACAAGTTGGCCATTTTAGGAGATATTGGGGATTTTTAAGGAACATTGGGGATTTTTTCGAGATATTCGGAAGGATAAAGGGAACTTAGAAATCATGGTGGTCCTCGGGAAATGATACTTAAGGGACATTGGGGATTTTTAGGCGATATTGGGGAGGGTAAAGAGAACTTAGGAATCATGGGGTCCTTGAGAAATGATACCCAGGTAACCACTAAGCACTTAAACAAGCCGTATTTCAGCATTATATCTTCATTCCACCTGCTTTTTGCTCTATCATAGCAGTTCAACTGCTAAACTGTACTAAATTAGCAACTGAACTGCTACTGAAAATGTGACAGCTGTTGCGTAGCATTTCAAATGCACGATCTTTTGGGGTCTTCTAGCATAAAAATACTGCCCAGCACATTCAAAATTGCATGAATTACCTCTTTTGGAAGCGCAAAGTAAAGAAAAGAGAAATGGGAGAGAGATAGAAAAGACGGCGAGATAAGAAATGTGGAATTATACACATATTTTCGTTTTCATTTTCGATAGTCTGAGAGATAAGCATTAAATCAGCCGTATATTGGGCCAAAACCTGCATTTAAGCAGCACTTATGGCGCATATACGACTTATTTCCATTTTTTGACCTGCTGTTAAGGCGCATTTCAACTGCTTACTGGTTACCTGGGTACCTTTGGGGAATCTAATCAACAAGTTGGCCATTTTAGGAGATATTGGGGATTTTTAAGGAACATTGGGGATTTTTTCGAGATATTGGGAAGGATAAAGGGAACTTAGGAATCATGGCGGTCCTCGGGAAATGATACTTTTGGGGAATTTAATCAACAAGTTGGCCATTTTAGGAGAAGTTGGGGATTCTTAAGGAACATTGGGATGTTTAGTAGATATTGGGGATTTTTAAGGAACATTGGGGATTTCTAGGAGATATTGGGGCTGAAAAAGAGAATTTAGGAATCATGGGGGTCCTTGGGAAGTGATACCTTTGAAGAATCTAATCGACAAGTCGGACATTTTAGGAGAAGTTGGGGATTCTTAAGGAACATTGGGGATTTTTAGGAGATATTGGGGATTTTTAAGAAACATTGGGGATTTTTAGGAGATATTGGGAAGGGGAAAAGGGAACTTAAGAATCATGCGGGTCCTCTTAGGAGAAGTTGGGGATTCTTAAGGGACATTGGGGATTTTTAGGCGATATTGGGAGGGTAAAGGGAACTTAGAAATCATGGGGATCCTTGGGAAATTATACCTTTGGGGAACCTAAGCAACAAGTTGATCATTTTAGCAGAAGAAGGGGTTTTTTTAAGAAACATTGGTAATTTTTAGGAGATATTGGAGAGAGTAAAGGAAGCATAGGAATCATCATCCCCAATGTCCCTTAAGAATCCCCAACTTCTCCTAAAATGTCCAACTTGTTGATAAGATTTCCCAAAGGTATAATTTCTCAAGGACCCCCATGATTCCTAAGCTCCCATTACCCACCCCAATATCTCCTAAAAATTCCCAATGTTCCTTAAAAATTCCCAATATCTCCTAAAATGTCCAACTTGTTGATTAGATTCCCCTTAGGTATCATTTCCCAAGGACCCCCATGATTTCTAAGTTCTTTTTAACCTCCCCAACATCTCCTAAAAATCCCCAATGTTCCTTAAAAATCCCCAACTTCTCCTAAAATATCCAACTTGTTGATTAGATTTCCCAAAGGTATCATTTCCCAAGGACCCCCATGATTCCTTAGTTACCTTTACCCTACCCAATATCTCGTAAAAATCCCCAATGTTCCTTAAAAATCCCCAACTTCTCCTAAAATGGCCAACTTGTTGATTAGATTCCCCAAAGGTATCAATTCCCAAGGACCCCCATGATTCCTAAGTTCCCTTTACCCTCTCCAATATCTTCTAAAAATCCCCAATGTTCCTTGCAAATCCCCAAAATCTCCTAAAATGTCCAACTTGTTGATTAGGTTCCCCATTATTCCTAAGTTCCTTTAACCCGCCCCAATATCTCATAAAAATCCCCAATGTTCCTTAAAACTCCCCAATATCTCCTAAAAATCCCCAATGTCCCTTAAGAATCCCCAAATTCTCCTTAAATGTCCAACTTCCAACTTGTTGTTTAGACTCCCCAAAGGTATCATTCCCCAAGGACCCCCATGATTCCTAAGTTCCCTTTACCCTACCCAATATCTCGTAAAAATCCCCAACGTTCCTTAAAAATTCCCAAAATCGACTAGAAATCCCCAATATCCCTTAAGAATCCCCAACTTCTCCTAAAATGTCCAACTTGTTGATTAGATTCCCTAAAGGTATCATTTCCCGAGGACCCCCATGATTCCTAAGTTCCCTTTACCCTACCCATTATCTTGTAAAAAACCCCAATGTTCCTTAAAAATCCCCAATATCTCCTAAAATGTCCAACTTGTTGATAAGATTCCCCAAAGGTATCATTTCTCAAGGACCGCCATGATTCCTGAGTTCCCTTTTCCCCTCCCCAATATCTCCAAAAAATCCCCAACTTCTCCTAAAATGTCCAACTTTATGATTTCATTCCCCAGAGGCATCGTTTCCCAGGGACTGCCATGATTCCTAAGTTCCCTTTACCCTACCCAATATCTCCTAAAATCTCCAATGATCCTTATGAATCCCCAACTTCTCCTAAAATGTTCAACTTGTTCATTAGATTCCCCGAAGGTATCATTTCCCAAGGACCGCCATGGCCCCTTTACCGTCCCCAATATCTCCTAAAAATCCCCAATGTTCCTTAAAAATCCACAACTTCTCCTAAAATATCCAATTTTTTGATTAGATTTCCCAAAGGTATCATTTCCCAAGGACCCCAATGATTCCTTAGTTACCTTTACCCTACCCAATATCTCGTAAAAATCCCCAATGTTCCTTAAAAATCCCCAATATCTCCTAAAATGGCCAACTTGTTGATAAGATTCCCCAAAGGTATCATTTCTCAAGGACCCTCATGATTCCTAAGTTCCCTTTACCATCCCCAATATCTCGTAAAAATCCCCAATGTTCCTTATGAATACCCAACTTCTCCTAAAATATCCAACTTGTTGATTAGATTCCCCAAAGGTATCATTTCATTCTTACCGCCCAATCTCAAGAACGATATCAATGCTATTCATCAACACGTGAACTCTCTTGGCTCCGTTGTTTCCAATCTCAAAACCAATGACATGGCTCTTGTGCTTGGCGATTACAATCAATCAGCTGTGCGGTGGATTTCGTCTAATACCGGAAGCCCGACGATTGACGGACACTGTCCGAGTTGCTGTTGAACCATTAATTCCCATCGATGTTAGTCATCCCCCGATTGAAATGGATTTATCTTGCTCGGCACCTATAGCTTTTGAAGATACTCATGAGTTGAACAGCTATGATTTCCGCAAAGCCGACTACGTTGCGCTTAATGATGCTCTGCTTGCCGCCGACTGGAATCAAATCTACTCGTTCCAAAATGTTGATGATGCTGTGGATTATTTCTCCGATGTTATTGCCAATGCTATTGCTGATCATGTACCGATGAAAAGAACCCCGAGAAAGCCAGCGTGGTCCAACAGCAAGCTGAAACGTCTTAAACGACGTCGTTCGTCTGCGTTACGCCGGTATTGCAACCACCGCTCTGTAGTTCTTAAGCTGCAGTTCAACCTCGCGAGCAGCAGGTACAGGAGATATAATCAACATCTATATGCCCGCTTCATCAGCAATACACAGCGTAACTTGCGATCAAATCTCAAGCAGTTTTGGTCGTTTGTGAAAACCAAACGTAACGTTGATGGACGGCAGACAATTAAACGTTCCATAATAAATTTAAAATTTCCCATAAATAATTCGAAAAGTCCCAGTGAAGAAACAGGGGGTGTAAGCAGTAATAAATAACAAAAGTTCCATAAACAAATAGAAAAATGCATAATTAAATCAGAAGTTTCCATAAATAATTGATTTTTGAGCAATTAAAAACGTCAAAAATGCAATGAATAAATCAACTGTTGCAATAAAAAAAAGCCAATTTTCCCACCAAATAACTTCGAATTTTCCATAAATAAATCCGATTTTTACATAATAAATAAGAAAATTCACAATAAAAAAATATCGAAAAAGCAATAAAAAATTCAAAAAATGCAATAAAAAATGACGAATTTACCCATGAAAAACAAATGCAGAAAAGTATGAGACAGTGAAATGCTGAATCGCACTTATATGTCTGAATCGACTGAAAAGCTTGTGTAACTATGATTGCAATTTACCGAGCAATTGCTTGCTGTCCGAACTCGCTATCGCTCGTCGGACCTAAAAAAAGGGATAACATCTATGTTTGCATTATACCGGGCAAATTCTTGAATCTGTGGTTTGCCTAGAACCGAATCGATGCAGTTGCGGTGCATCGGATATCGGAAACTTCGGCGGCCTTCTGCCGCCTCAGTTCCTCAATCCTCTATGCGGCTTCGCCGCTTGGTCTATGTAATTTTTGGCTGAAAATGCATTTACGTTTATTGCTCGTTTTTTGACATTTATTGATAATTTATTTTTTGTTATTGTACTTTTTGAATTATTTATTGCTTTTTCGATATTTTTTTATTGTGAATTTTCTAATTTATTATAGAAAAATCGGATTTATTTATGGAAAATTCGAAGTTTTTTGGTGGGAAAATTGGCTTTTTTTATTGCAACAGTTGAATTATTCATTGCATTTTTGACGTTTTTAATTGCTCAAAAATCAATTATTTATGGAAACTTTTGATTTATTTATGCACTTTTCTATTTGTTTATGGAACTTTTGTTATTTATTACTGCTTACACCCCTGTTTCTTCACTGGGACTTTTGGAATTATTTATGACGAATGATCACTTTCTTATGAGTCGTTTATATTTTAGCCTTGATGGACTGCCAACTACGATGTACCACGGAGAATTATCAGCTGACACCGCCACAGAGAAGTGTGAACTTTTTGCTGCCAAGTTCAGATCCGCCTTCAACAATTCTGCAGCGCAACCGTCGCAGACCATCGTAGCCCTTCGGGAAACTCCTTCCGACGTTTTGGATTTTGATCTTTTTGACATTGGTTAACCCTCTAATACCCAATTTTTTTATTTTGGTCTAAATATTATTTTTCGTCATCTAAAATCGATTTAAACATGTTTTGGAAGATGATTCTTTTTAATTCTCGATTTCGTGAATTTCAGTTTTTGATTTTTCTAATTTTTATTTTTGAACATCCCCACACTTTAATATTTTTCCTGGAAGCCATTTTGGGGAACGGATTTTTTGAGATAAAAACATTTTGAGATTTTATGATAATTAATGAAATATTATTATTTTAAATTTTTTTCACAGAAAATTTTATTTTCCGTGTAATTTCAAGGAAAATAATTTTAGAGTGTATTCGATTCCCTTAAACTATTAAACAAGGATAGAATGATTTGGGAAAAATTTAAAATATGTTAATTGTAGCGATTCAATACAAAATAAACAATGACTTCTAAAAGGTGACTAAAACATCAATTTTTCAATGATTTTTAAAAAATGTAAATACGCTTTAAAATACACCAAAAACCATTTTAAGGTATACAAAACAGTCCTAAATATCAGCCAAAAATATGAAAAATTTGATTTTCCGCGAAACAAAAATTACAAAAATGCTCAAACTATACCCCGTCTAAAGGCGGGATTGGGTATTAGAGGGTTAAGAAGATGTGTCTAACCCCATTCGGAAACTCAAACTCTCCTTCTCCGCTGGTCCAGATGGGATTCCTTCGGCGTTGTTGAAACGATGTACTTCTGCGTTACTGAAGCCTTTGACAACAATATTCAGCCTATCGTTTCAAAACAGACTATTTCCGTAGAGCTGGAGGTTTTCATATCTGTTTCCAGTACATAAGAAAGGGGATCAATGTAATGTCGATAACTATCGTGGAATAACCACCTTATCAACCTGCTCGAAAGTTTTCGAACTCATTGTCAACAACGTGTTATTTGCTAATTGCAAGCAGTACATATCTACTGACCAGCACGGATTCTTTCCAAAAAGGTCAGTCATGTCGAACCTATCTCAATTCACCTCAACTTGCATACAAGCAGTTGACAATGGAAAGCAAGTCGGCGCTGTTTATTTGGACCTCAAGGCCGCGTTCGATAAAGTCGACCACCATATTCTACTGCAAAAACTTGAAAATTTGGGCGTATCTGCTGCAGGTGTTGACTGGTTTAGATCGTACTTGATGGGAAGATCGCTTCGTGTGAAAATTGGATCCGCTTATTCTGCCCCCTTCGTCAGCCTGTCTGGCGTACCACAGGGCAGCAATCTAGGCCCGTTATTGTTCTCACTCTTTATTAATGACGTGACGCTGATCCTACCATCTGGTGTAAAACTTCTTTATGCTGACGACGCGAAAATTTATATGATCGTAGAGTGCCTTGATGATTGTTTTGCTCTCCAGGAATTGCTTAAACGTTTTGAGCAGTGGTGTGCGGGAAACTGCCTTACACTTAGCATCGAGAAGTGCCAAGTCATAACGTTTAGCCGAAAACTCAAACCTATCATTTTCGATTACAAACTCTCCGGAAGAAGCCTCGAAAGAGTTCATCGCATCTAGGACTTGGGAGTTACGCTTGACGACCGACTTACGTTCCGGTTTCATCGTGATGAGGTCATATCCAAAGCTAACCGACAGCTTGGTTTCATAATGAAAATTGCCAAAGGATTTCAGGATCCGCACTGCCTGCGATCACTTTATTGTGCGTTAGTGCGATCGATTTTGGAGTTCGCTGTCGTTGTTTGGTGCCCTTACCAATCAACATTTATATGGTATGGTATACGTGCAAGGTCCTTCTCCTGGACGAACTCAACCACCGTCAAGTGCTGGCTATCGTCGCCGCCGTCAAGATGGAAGCAGTTCGTCGCAAATAGGGTTTCGGAGATTCAGCACATTACGAAGGACAGCGTCTGGAACCACGTTGCTGGACTGCAGAATCCGGCGGATATCATTTCCCGCGGAATGGCTCCTATACAGTTGCAGTACAGATCGCTCTGGTTCAGTGGACCGCATTGGCTGAGGTCGGACGAATGCAACTGGCTATCAACCCCACTGATCAGTGAAGACGAATTCGATCCGATAGATCTCGAGGTCAGGGACGTCTCTGCAGTACTTCCAGTCATCGAACCAAGCGATGTCTTCAGCCTCCGATCATCGTTAAGCAACCTCCAGCGCCACGCTGCATGGATTTTACGTTTCCGCATCAAGTCGCAAACAGAGTTGGCAGACCTGACGACCAGCAGAAGAGTTAGAGAATCGTCGAAGATCCTAGCTCTGAATTCGCAACTCGAAGAAGGAGTACTATGCGTTGGTGAACAGTTTCGTCCCGCGTCAATCAAGAACCGCCGCTCAACCCTCCAAAAGGTTCAACGGCACGTCCAGCAGTTGTTGAAAAACTGGTCCAAGCTGTACCTGTCGGAACTCCACAACCGTACGAAGTGGACTGTACATCGGAACAACGTGGCAGTAGGAACCATGGTAGTCCTGAAGGATGAAGAACGACCGCCTCTGAAGTGGCAGCTCGGCCGGGTGACAGACGTTCACGCTGGCGAAGACGGGAATGTGCGGGTCGTAACAGTCAAGACCAAAGACGGCAGCTACCGCAGAGCAGTATCGAAAATCTGCGTTCTGCCCATCCGTGATAATATTGTATCGTCGAACGGGGAGAACTAAGGCTCCTCCACCGGCGGAGGTCGAATCCATCGGCCTCCGCACACCAGTTAAGTTGTTTGTACATTGTAATTTTCCAAAAAGTAACCCGCTCATTTTTCCCAGTCACGATCGCCCTTGGCTCCGGTAATCCGGAGCAGTCTCCAATCGACCAATCGAGCCCGTCAAGCGTACCCCTGTCAGTCGAGGTCTGTATAGTTTCGGTGGTGGCCAGATGTTGCATGAAGTCTAGTTCGTTCAAGCATGAATAACGTTAGCGGTGTTAAGCGTCAATTTTTCGGCGCCCAGTCAGACCCTCATTACAATCAGCACCAAATTTGACTCTTCGAGGTAACCTGCAACCGCTTCTGGAAGAGGACAGGAGTGCGCATCCTGCCCTTGGCGTGTTACAAGTGGTCGTCATCTAGCTTGGCCAGTGAGATCGACGTTCACAGTACGTAGCTTCGTCAAACTAGTAGCAGCCCGTAGGTAATACCCAGAAAGTCATCATAGCGTGAACAGAGAGAAGGATTCCGATGCCAGCCGGCGTCCGCGGAGGCCATGATGGCCTCCGTTCCAGGCAAGTCCTTATTTAATTTGATTATAAAGGTAAAAAAGCACCCTCTCATCTGTTTCAGCGATAGCGACTATGCAACATCACCACCGAAATGAGTCAGCCGAGCAGTCCAAGTTCCGATGGCAACCCGCCATCCCAGCACGACAACCCGTCGTTGCAGTTTCCAGTCAGCAGTTCCGACGGCAGTTCCGTCCCAGCACGACAATCCGTCGTCGCAGATCCACATTCACCAGTTCCAACGGTAATCCCGTTCGTGCGCGACAAACGTTGCCGCAGATCCGCAGCCATCAGTTCCGACGGCAGTCCCGTCCAAGCGCGACATCCATCGCCGCAGATCAACCAATTACCAGTTCCGACGGCGCACTGCCGTCCCAGCTCGACAATCCGTCGTAGCAGTTTGCAGTCAGTGTGTATTCAGCCAAGCTTCGTTCAACACCGCAGAGCCAACCCGTCTATTCTGTACTAGAGTGAGAGGAGCATCGGTACCGTCCGGTACCCGCGGAGGCCCGCCGGCCTCCGTTCCAGGGAAGTCTTTTCGTAATGTGATTAAAAAGATGAAAAAGCACCCTCTCATCTCTTACAGCGCTATATTTCACCCATCTCCAACGACAAGTACAAGTTCCGACGGGAATCTGTCATTCCTGCACGACAACCCGTCTTTGCAGTTTCGAAAACATCCGTTTCGACGACATCCCACCGTCCCAACGCGACAACCCGTTGCCGTAGTTGTTTAGCAGCCATTCGTACCACCGACATTCCACCGTCCAGGGCGAGATTCCGTCGTCGCAGTCCAGCCATGATCCAGTCCAGTCAGTACTTCCCACGACCATCGCCGGCAATTCGCCAAACGTTCATCGAGGAAAATAGATACAGAACCTGAAAGAATCGTTCATCAATTTCATATCCAGCAGGAACGATCATTCCTATACGAAGAAGATCTGTCACCAGTGCCACCCGGCACGCACGGAGGCCAGGTTGGCCTCCGTTCCAGGCAAGTCGCTTTAATTTTTGATTATAAAGGTAAAAAAGCACCCTTTCATCTTTTTCAGCGACTTGACCTGCGGCGAGCTGCAGACAACCCGATCGGCGTAGTAAGCATACGGCACTCCCACTCACCTGATTCCTTCCAAGGTCATTGTCATCACCAAATTCCAGTACGTCCTTCGTGTCCGTGAGATCAGCAGCATCAGTACCGGTACATACGAGTTCATTCGTCCCGATTCAGCACATCTTTTAGCGGTGAAAATGATGAAATTCGATGCACTACGATCAACAGCTATGCACTCCGGTCGAGTGCAGCCAAATTATAAACAACAACAAACAGTAGATCAGAAAACTAGGTCAGTAGTAGCACCAGCAACGGTCAGCGAGGTCGACAGTATATAGGCCGTAGAGTATATAAGAGCAGAAGAAGTGAAACCAGTAGTAGAATGTTGTGATCAAAACAAACGACAAAATTTGTGTATGTTACAATAGCAGTAATTATTGTGTAAGTTAGAGAGAGAAAGTAAGAGAGCAATTGAAATCACAGATTTCAAGGCGGCCGGCTAATGTTAGAGCGAGATACACAAAAACATCGATGCCAAGTTTACTTGCGCATCCCTAGGTAGCCAACCGTGTCCAAACTCTCACTCTCTCTGAATCGAGCCGAATCTAAAAACCTTATATACCTGCAGCTGGCGATCGTGTCGCCGGCTGCGTAATACATAAGCGATGAGTAGAGTAGGTAGCAGATAAACAAATCAGCTGTTTTGTAAGTCAGTAGAAATAAACCGCCGCGGAGGAAACATCTCCTCTTTTCGTTTTCGTAATAAAGTAGTTTGGTGTTCGCGTAAATAAAAGTGTTTCCGCCGATAATTAACGAGTTTCCAATCAAGTGTCCGAAAGAACAACCCGCGGCGGGCGCGAACACTTGGATTCCCGGAATAGTCTCTATGGGCAGCACGATCCTGTTCGATTTGTGTCGGCTACCTTCAATGAAGTGTCTCATTTATACGACTTCGATGTGCCAGTGTCTGCTCTTCAGCGACAATTTTCAGCTCATTTCAGCAATGCAAGGATTTGAATTCATCGGAAAAGACCTCATATTTTAGTATAACGACATCACTGTTAGTTAAGTTTTAGTTCGTATAGCTTCTATTGTGTGACTAGATTGTGTATGTTCCCGTTTTGCATTGTTTGTTTTCATTGTTTTTATTTTTTAAGATACAGGGTTTTTATGCCCCCTTGTTTTCAATGTGGCTTTTCCCTGTCCAACTTCATTGAGACATCAGGTCAGATGAAGGGATTCATATAAATAAATTTTTACAAAGATTCCCAAGGACCCCCATGATTCCTTAGTTTCCTTCACCATCCCCAATATCTCCTTAAAATCCCCAATGTTCCTTAAGAATCCCCAACATCTCCTAAAATATCCAACTTGTTGATTAGATTCCCCAAAGGTATCATTTCCCAAGGACCCCCATGATTCCTAAGTTCCCTTTACCCTTCCCAATATCTCCTAAAAATCTCCAATTTTCCTTAAAAATCCCCAACTTCTCCTAAAATGTCCAACTTGTTGATTAGATTCCCCAAAGGTATCATTTCCCAAGGATCCCCGTGATTCCTAAGTTCCCTTTACCCTCCCCAATATCTCCTAAAAATCCCCAATGTTCCTTATGAATAATCAGCTTCTCCTAAAATATCCAACTTGTTGATAAGATTCCCCAAAGGTATCATTTCCCAAGGACCCCCATGATTCCTAAGTTCCCTTTACCCTCCCCAATATCTCCTAAAAATCCCCAATGTTCCTTTTTTTTTTTTTTTTATCTGTATTAACGAGATTTTTAGCCCTTGGCTAGTTCATCTCGGGACCCACGCTTTACTTCCCTTCCGAAGGAAGAACTCACATTTTGCGAGTTTGTCGGGAGTGGGATTCGATCCCAGGTCCTCGGCGTGATAGTCAAGTATTCTAACCATCACACCAGGTCCGCTCCACCCCAATGTTCCTTAAAAATCCCCAATATCACCTAAAAATCTCCAATGTCCCTTAAGAATCCTCAACTTCTTCTAAAATGTCCAACTTGTTGATTAGATTCCCCAAAGGTATCATTGCTCAAGGACCCCTGTGGTAACGATCATAAAAGATCTAATAATTATTATTGTTCATCTGTTAATGCCACACGCGCTGCGGAGGAGGACGAACCATGCTGGCGCAGGGCAGGGAAGAGACTGACTGAATCGATCAACGCGCATTACTAATCGTGTAGCACCCGTGTGCGTGCGAGGTAGACGAAGTGAAAACGGACATTAATAGAGGATCTACCACATCCCCTTTTCTCTGGAAAAAGAGATTGTAATTTTGTATCTAATGTTATTCCTTTTCGGGAAATCGTTTTATAAATTTTATTAGACTAAGTATTACCACCGGCTCAAACACATGTGGAAATAAGTATTTAAACATCAATTACATGTGAGTATGTGAGAAACAGTTAAAACGTTATTTCAGGTTATATCACATGTTAATGCTTTGCAAACCCTAACATTCGAGCACTATTCAACTATCCGCCTTTCCTCAAACAGAAGTCAGTAATCCAAGGTTATCAGTATCACATACCTGCTATGAATATTACTATTTTGTACTAAGTTCAAACGTAATTTGTAGAACAATTATTTTTATATCATTATTCGACGACTGGCAACAACATTCCTTAGATGGGTTACTCTCTTGATTAAGCATATCAACGACTACAAAATGAACAGCTTCTCAAACATATTTGAATAAAGTCGCATAATTATCATCCTTCACCTCTGATTTTTTTCAGATCAGACTACAAATGGCATATTTCAGAACAACGAAATGTAATGACCGAAAAGAAGTAATTTGTCTGCTAACGTCTGAAATTTCTATGATAAGTTTTTCTTAGTTTACTCGCAGTATTTATAAGCCAAAATTTTCCATGGCCTTGGCAAATATTAAAATGTAGCCAATGATGCAAATGGTAACAAAACACACACAAGATTCATAGGCTATGAAATACTTTATTTATGCATATTGCCCTTCATCGCTATGGAAGTTTGAAGCGAGGTCAAATTCCTAATTATTTTTAACGAAATTTATCATATTGAAGCTGATCATTAGGCCGTCCCTTATTTTGCAAAAAATGGAAATGTTATAAGTTCGTTAGTGGCAAATGATCGTTTCAGCTAAGAAATGATCGTGTCAAAATTTGAAGTCCGTATCTCAAGGCTAAGTGGTCCCTCAAGGGGCCTAAAGTTGTCAAAAATTGTATGGGACCAAAAAAACATGAAATTTTTTTCGACGAAAAAATACGCTATTCTACTAAAACCGGTGATTTTAGGACCCTAAAGGGCCAAAAATGTGCTTAGTTTTGCGATATCTCTACTCGTTTCCGAGATATTGACAAAAAACAACCGAAAAATCAGCATTTTTGACCATTTTTTTAGATTCCGAAGGAAACCTACCCTATTTTGTTCGTTTACTCAAAAATATCGCAATTCTAAGCACATTTTTGGCCCTTTTGGGTCCTAAAATCACCGGTTTTAGTAGAATAGCGTATTTTTTCGTCGAAAAAAATTTCATGTTTTTTTGGTCCCATACAATTTTTGACAACTTTAGGCCCCTTGAGGGACCACTTAGCCTTGAGATACGGACTTCAAATTTTGACACGATCATTTCTTAGCTGAAACGATCATTTGCCACTAACGAACTTATAACATTTCCAATTTTTGCAAAATAAGGGACGGCCTACTGATCATGTTTAGGTTGATTTGTATACCACACGTTGACGGTTGTAGTTGTTTTATTCGATTTAAAAGGAACATTTTCTACTATTGTATGTGTATCATTAGTTAAACACTATATTTGTTCTAACAAAAGGATTGCCGAAACATAATTGTAGAAACAATAAATATTTCGGGACTCTGAGGAGTTATTGGACTTTCAAACAGTTCAGGGCACAATAAACTTCAATGTGAAAGCATTTTTTGTAGACATTTCAACAAATGTGATTCTATTTTGTCTCGGTTAAGGGTGTTGCGATTGGTGATTACAATACCCTTGAGTATCCTTTAAACAATAACAAAACAGCCCTAATCAGTAAATGCATTATTAGATTCCTCTAACAGTGTAATTGTATTGCCAATGCGTATAGTCAAAAACGTAAATGTGTTTTTTTTTATTATATAATCTTTTACAACTTTTCACAGTTTTATATTCGAAACATAGTTTTTTTTCAGTTCATTCAGCGTCCCAATGCAATATACTCTCAATTTTCTTATCTGTTTACTATTATTCGTTACAGTTTTTTTTTACTGGTACATCCCTGCTTTAGACGCTCTCGTTGATATTTCCAAACAATGCTTACAAATAATAAGTATCAATCTGTTACTAAATATCCTTTCCATTCATGCGAGGTAAAACCTACTCTGCAATAAACTGTCATGACATTTTTTTTTAGGACGACAAAATTCATGTTCATACATTGTATCTCCTCTTCCTAAAAGACTAATCGCTATCGAGAATTGAGCTATGTGACAGTAAGTGTACTCTACGAGTAAGTGTTTCTTTACCAAAGTTTCCTATGACATTAACGTAATTATTTTTATCATTGTACTTTATGTAACAAACTTGTTTCAGCTCCAAACTCGGGCTTTTACAGGAAACTTTGACTTGTGTAATTCACTTATCGCTTTGTATGTTGTATATAATTAAACCATAACCTAAATCATTCAAAGACAACATGACTGTTGACGCCGAGGAAAAGATCCGAGTTTGAGCTCGGGCCATAGAAATAACATTGAGTCATCACTTTATTGCTACATATATTTGAAACTATATACACAATATTTACACATCGAGTTGTTCTAATAATAAGGCACCAACTGCTATCCCCACTCGTGAACTGCAGGGGGACGCAGGACAAGAGGTCGCGCGCGGAGCGCAGATCATCGGCTGTATCATATGATCTGTTTCGATCGGCGATCAACTAAGTACTGCTGGTTTGTTGCGAATCAGTGTGGAGACGGCCCAGACTACAAATGGCTATTGTTCCAACACGTTGGCGATGCGCATTATTATCCAGACTGGTTGTATATTGATTGATGACCAACCGTGTGGAAGATGTCGTTGGGTTTGGGGTGTATGCATAGAGGCAAAATTTATTTCGAAGCAGATGAGTATTCTGATCGCACTATGGGCTAGGATGAGTGGCCAAAATATTAACATTCACGCTTCGGCGTGAACAATGACTTTTCGTAAACGCTTTTTTTTTCGTTGCAGTAAACACGTTGAAATCCTTAAACTTTTTATTATGACTATCCATCTTACATGTGATACTGTGCATATACACATAACTGGAAGCATACGTGATGGATTACCGACATCACACTCTACTTGATTTCCATCAATTACCCTTTTAACGATTGATTAAAATATTCAGAGATTCCACCAGTTTAGACTCCTGCGCGGAAATTAGTTGAGTGGATCTTTAATGCGTCATTGAGTACGCCATTGGCCATATTTTGCATTGTAAACAAATATTTATAATGCACCTATGCTGAAAATGAGCTTAATCATTTTATTTTGCGCCGCAATCTAGAAATCTCCGCAATAGGCAATACTTACATTGATGTTTTTTTTTGCTTATTTACGTTTACTCACAAATACCGAAAAAACGATTGCTCAACCAAATACAGCATAATTAACATTGGGTGGCTAAGGTTCTGACACGATTTTTTTTTCGTTAACTGTCACGTCTGTTTGTCTATGCAGATAGTTTAACCCTCGAGCAGTCGCGTCTTTGACTACCTGCAACGACGCCACGCTCTCGCTATGTACCAAAAGCGTGCATTTTTCATGGTGCGTGTACTCAGTACACGACGCGACCGCTCCCGGGTTAATAGACTATATGTCTCAAGAATTTTACCTCTTATATGTATACTTCTGTGCTGCAAAGTTTCAGATTTTCTTAGCCGAAATTGAACGGCTGCGGCGGTCTTTTTCAATACCACGATGTGAGAACTGACAGAATCCGGTTGCTCCATTATTGGTTAGTGACCTAACCAAGTACCATTCCCAATCATCCATTCAATACCAGACCTGACAAGCCATTCCTCTCGAGCGGTGGCTTGTGAGAATGAGTACCCTCTACGCCACCCCCGGTGAAAACACTCACCTATAGAAAAGTGAATGAAATTTGGCGATGTCAGTTCTCGCTTTCAGCATGCTCCATGCGATAATCAGGTATCAGGTATCAGAAGGCCGGCTCCAGAGGCACGTTATCCTCCATTTGGGACATTTGTGCCATCGCCAAAATAACAGCCTATTTCATCATCTACCTGAGGGAAAAGGAAGGAAAAAGGATTTGGATGGGGATAGGGACAGGTAGGGAAATAGGAAAAATACCCTGGAAGAGGGTACTAACGCACAAGCGTACCACAATGGGTTCAAACAGCGCCCTGAAAAGGGCACTGTAATAACGCATAAAGCGAAAGAGAGCCTATAGCTCTTTACCACAGCGGGTTAAGAACAACAGAATATCCTGAAGATTCAGGTTTCTGAAGTCAGTTTCACTTAATAAGTGTTTACCGAATTCTCGGAAACGCAGTTGCGCGAAAACTGGACAGTTACATATCAAATGATACGAAGTTCCATAATCGGATTCACAGCTATCACAGGCAAATGAATCAGCTTGCTGAATATTCGCCATGTGATAGCTGAGTCGGCAGTGGCCAGTCAATGCTTTGACCAGCATGCTGCAATTCTGCTTAGACAGATTAGTTAGATACTTCGCCACCCGTAGAGATGGCTCAGCACTATACAATTTGGTTTGACGACATGACTCCAAACTATTCCAATATTGTCTGTGTTGAGTGACAGCCCAGGTGTGAATCTGAAGCTTAATCCAACACTTCGATATTGGAATAGCTGGCTCAGGGCCAATGAAGTCATGTGATGCTCCAGAGCGAGCTAACTCATCAGCCAATTCATTTCCAGCGATGGAAGAATGACCAGGTACCCATAGAAGGTGAACAGCGTTTGCTGAATTCAGCTCCTCGATTTGAGTTCGACAAGCGATAACTATCTTCGACCTGGAGTTGGCCGAAGCAAGTGCTTTAATAGCAGCCTGGCTATCTGAACAGAAGTATATTACTTTGCCCATTACGTGCTGCTGAAGTGCTGATTGCACTCCGCACATAAGAGCAAAGATTTCGGCCTGAAAACGGTACAGTGTCTACCAAGTGAATAAGACTGATACAGCCTTAGCTCACGAGAATAAACACCAGCACCTGCTCGACCTTCGAGAAGGGAGCCATCAGTGTAACATACGATGCCGTCTGAAATACTTCTTTCCAGATAACCAGATGTCCACTCTTCCCGGGAAGGGAATTTCGTGGAAAATGTCCTATATGGAAAATTACAAGCAATTGTAAGATCACTTGGAGCAAGGACAATTTTGTCCCAATTCACCAAAAGTGGAAACAACGAGGTGTGTGTTGAACTGCGGTTCACAGGAGTTTCCTCTAGTAGACCGAGTACCCGTAACCGGTAAGTGCAAGAAAGGGCTTCTTGTTTGAGATGAATGTGTAGTGGGGCAACGTCAAAGAGAACTTCTAGCGCTGCCGTAGGAGTTGAAGAGAACGCTCCAGACATCGCCATTAAGCACATCCTTTGGAGATGGCCTAATTTTGATTGGACCGTTCTCACTTCACCCTTTTGCCACCACACAAGACATCCATAAGCCAATATTGGCCGAACCACAGTTGTGTAAATCCATTTGATATACTTGGGTTTTAGACCCCAAGTTGTACCAAAAGTACGCCGGCATTGCCCGAAGGCCATACAAGCTTTCTTGATTCTGAACTCAATGTGAGGTGTCCAGGAAAGCTTGGAATCAAGAATGACTCCAACGTACTTTACCTGTTCAGTCACATCGATTTCAGAATCAAAGAGACGCAAAGGTCGAACGCCATTACGGTTTCGCCTTTCCGTGAAAAGAACAATAGATGTTTTACTCGGATTAACCGAAAGGCCATATTGGCGACACCAACCCTCAACTACCTGAAGGGCGTTTTGCATCAGGTCGAAAAGGGTGCTGATGCACATACCAACTAACAATGTTAGGTAGTCGTCGGCAAAACCATAAGTAGGAAAACCGCTATTATTGAGTTGCCTCAATAGCGTATCTGCTACGAGATTCCACAAAAGCGGTGATAAGACTCCCCCTTGGGGGCATCCACAAACACTCAATTTCCTAATCCCTGCTAGACGCAATGTCGAGAAGAGATATCGGTTTTTGAGCATTTGGTGAATCCAATTGGAAATCATTGGAGATATACCATGACTCCGTGCGGCTTCCAATATGGCATCGAAAGGCACGTTGTCAAAGGCACCCTCGATATCTAAGAAAACACCCAAACAAGATTGCTTTTGAGCGAATGCTTTCTCGATATCGTAAACAACCTTGTGTAAAAGAGTCACAGTGGACTTACCAGATTGGTAGGCATGTTGGTTCACATGAAGAGGCACGTTGGCCAGATGAACATCACGGATATGATGATCCACAATGCGTTCTAAGCATTTCAGAAGAAAAGAGGTCAAACTGATAGGTCTGAAACTCTTTGCTTCTTCATACGACGCACGACCCACTTTCGGAATAAACTTTACAGTAATATCCCTCCAGGATTTGGGAATATACCCTGTAGCAAAACTGCACACAAGTAGTTTTTTCAAAACATGTTTGAAAAATCCCTTCTGAAGCAAAATAGGATAAATCCCATCTGCCCCAGGAGATTTGAAAGGAGCAAAGCTATTAAGAGCCCACTCAATCGATTCTATAGTTGCAATACTCCGAGCCGAAGCTAAAGAATCATAACTACAAGAAAAGACATCAGGATCATCCGAAGATGTAATATCCACACATCCAGGGAAGTGTGTGCTGAATAAGCATTCCAGAACTTCCTCATCAGAGGAAGTCAGATCGCCATTTGGCAAACGAAGTTCGTTCACCCGGAAATCCTTAGATTTCGCAAGGATTTTGTTTAACCTACTGACTTCACTCAAGCTGGAAACATTTGTACAAAGGTTTTTCCAGCCGGATCGTTCAGCAGACCGGAGAGCTTTCCTGTAGGCCTTGCGAGCCGACCTGAAAGCCTCCGAACCAGCCGAACGTCGTCTGTTCCAACTCTTTCTACATTGTTTCCTGAGTTTCGCCAGATCAGAGTTCCACCAAGGGGTTCCTCTTGTGATCTTCACAGACCGTAGAGGGCATGCTTTTTCAAAAGCTTCCATGATGAAGGTCGTTGTAGTATCAACGGCATCATCTAAATCACTTGGAGTGTTAATGGATGGTGAATATCCATGAAATTTGGCTGCAACCAAATCAGTATAAAGATCCCAGTTTGTTGACCGAGGATTCCTGAAACGCAATGTTTGCGAAGTAACATTTAAATGTTCAAAAGAGATATAGCGATGGTCAGATAAAGATTCTTCATCTGACACATGCCAATTGGTCAGCTCGTGACTAATTCTGCTAGAGCAAAGCGTTATATCTAACACTTCCTCTCTAGCAGATACCATGAAGGTTGGGCGGTTGCCTATGTTAAGTAATGCAAGATCTGTACTACCGTCGATGGGGGTGACAATGGGTCTGGGGGGTGAGATTGGGTCAAAACGGAGAAACATAAAATTTGAAATAGTTCATCAACTATCGCTAATTTATATTGAAAACTTTATTTTATTTCAAAGAGGAGATGTTTTTACACGTCATGATGCAGAATAAGATGTTTAGCAAAAATATTTTTTTTTGTTAAATTTGTGGTTAAACTTATATGATGAAACTACTAGAAAATCACTCTGAAAAAATTTCTCCTCCGTAATGTTTCACACAAGTACCTAACCATAAAGTTTCTTATTTGTGGTTAGCTGTAGGTATTGCCTAGTAGATGCAACGAAAAAAGCGGGCTGTCATTGCTCTTTTAATTTAAAAATTCAATATTTTCGACCCTATGTCTAAATATTAAGAATGGGGGTGAGATTGGGTCAAGCAAGTTATCGAGTGCACATAACCTTAACTAAAAATTCAACTTATTCAGTCCCCATTTGACGTTAGAGTGGTACCATGTTTACGGTATCTTCATAAAAGACCTTTTTTTTCGAAAATATGTCGAAGAAGTGTCAAGCGAGTGTGTTCATACTTTTAGTGCCTAATATCATTTATAACAATAAACCCATGCGTTTGGACAGCTCCTCTAATCATCAGATAATCTTCAGTATACTGCAATATCGTAAGCTCACAAAATAAACTTAATAGCGTTCATCTTCTCCATTCAATTTTGAAATTTTAAGGAAATATCGTGAAACTACCAGACGGTAGGGAGATCCAGGAAATACCGGGGCAATAAAACTGGTAGCATAGCACAATGTCGGGGAGCTAACGAACGTCGAATTGCGGCATACGAGATTGGCATGTTTTTTTTTTTCAATCAATCTTTCAATGCGCCCCTCGCTCATTGTAATCCCACCTCCTCTCATGGATGTTGAAATTTTAAATGAGGATGATTGTGGGAGCTAAAAATGACGATACAATATACCAACGTTATTTTATCAAATTTCAACCATTTTTTTGGTTGTATTAGTTCTTTTAGATGGATTAATCATTTCTTAAAATTACCTAAGTTTTTATTCATCATGGTTACATTGTATTTTAAGTAGGTTTACTAGATTTGATCAATAAAATTACCTTATATTCTTAGATAGGCGATTTCAAATACTTTGACCCATTCTCACCCCCTCTAAGGGGTGAGATTGGGTCAATTTTCAATAATTTGTAGTTTAGTAAGCAATTCATATAATGAGATACTTTCTTGCCATACTATTACTACCACATAGAAGAGTATATATACCAAATAAAAAGTTATTCCGACTTCAATTGAATTTGTTATTTAACAAACAAACTTTGAATACCCTTTTTTGACCCATTCTCACCCCCAACGACGGTACTTAAGTACTCCATCAAACTGGAGCCTCTCAAGTTAATGTCTGAGCTGCCCCAGATGATATGGTGAGCATTAGCATCACTGCCAACAATTAGCGGAAGGCCTTTTGAAGTGCAGTATGCGATGACTTGTTTGAAAGCATCCGTAGGGGATGGTTCATCATGTGGTAAATACACAGAACAATAGACGTATTTCCTGTTGAGGTTTCCAACAGATACATCAATTGTGATAGCACATACATCTCTGGTGGTTAGTTCAGAGATGAGTGTAGCAACTATTGCGTTGTCGACAAGCACACAGGCTCGAGGCATGACACGCGAGTTTGCCATTTCATGTTTACTGAAAGTGGCAAACACCGGGTTCACAAGGTTTCCTAGATAGAAATTTCCCTTACGAAAGTAAGGTTCTTGTACCAAGGCCACTTGGGCTGTACCATTTTGCATAAGTCTGCAAAGATTGATCGTTGCTGTTCTTTTATGCTGAAGATTGATCTGAGCTATCCTAACCGTAGCCACTACCCAAACTAGGTAAGATTAAACTCTTCGCAACAGCAGCACAACAAAGAACAGCAACAATAAAACCAAATCGGTATCGATTGGAAAACGCCAAAGGCGAGGATACACAGAATACACTGTGTAAATCGCATAATGCGAAACCATATTGGTGAAAATTTAAACTAATTAACAACATCTTCATAATCCCGCCCTTATTTAGCCTCAAGTGAGACTAAAGAAGGGCAGCTGATTGTCTCGGAGAAACACAAGGTCCACTGTACCATTGCTCCGGTTAGCGCAGTAAGGGCTACATACTGTGGAGGGCGCCCTGGTACTCCACAGGCTCCGTTAGCGGTTAGGTTTTTATTAGACCCCCCTAGCCATTCATTCCTAGGCACGGTAAGCATAAAGCCGCATCACACCATGAATTAGGGGTCACCTGTTGGTGGATTCTTACCACCGGAACAGGCGGTCCGTAGTGTTATTCTTAGCCAATTGAGACAATCGCTACCGACACTACACAGCTATCTAGGCTGATCGAGAAAAGAAGTTAATATTGATGATCAACTTCATACGGACTCGAACAGCCGAAGACGAATGAAATTTGGCGATGTCAGTTCTCGCTTTCAGCATGCTCCATGCGATAATGAGTACCTTGTTCCATTTCTCTCCGGTGTCGTCTGAGATACAACCGCAAGGCATACTAAAACTGCAAAAATGACAAAAGCTCAACATCGCAATCATAAAATACTGTCAAAAAAATTGCAGCTGGGTGTACAATGTTCAATCATCCAGAATAGTCATTTTTTTTTTCACAAGGCATGCACACGATATCTTTTCTTTGGATGTCACAGTGAATGTTCGATTCTGCAAATACATTAATTCCATTGTTTTAAACTTCAACACCCATGAATGTATCAAATTTTAAAGAACCACGCCACGGAATATTGAAATGGTTCTCAAATAATATCATTACGCTTCCTCGCTTCACCTTAAAGGTATCAACCCATCAGTTCCATCGCATTTTTTCCAAAAACACTTTATTTCAATAACTGTCTAAGGTCGACCTCGACATCTTCTCATTGTCAAGAAGTAATGAGTTGACTATTGAAAAACTGAAGATCATTCATTTGGCTGGCAGAAGAGGTCCTTGGTGAGGGTGTGCAGGTGAGGGCTCTGACACATGAGGCGACTCTGAAGGTCAAAGACATTGACGAGATCACCGAAGTGGAAGAGCTCGTCACGGCACTGCGGCAACAGTGCGATGTGCAGGTGGCCGCCGCAGCCGTTAAGCTACGGAGAGGGCCAGCAGGGACACAGATAGCCTTGGTTCAGCTACCTGTGGCGGATGTTAAAAAGTCCGTTAAAGTAGGAAGTATAAAGGTGGGCTGGTGTGTATGTCACCTGACATTCCACGAGCCACCAGAGGTTTGCTTCAGGTGTCTGGAACCAGGACACAAGTCGTGGAACTGCAAAGGCCCCGACAGGCGCAAACTGTGTAGGCGATGCGGCGCTGAAGGTCATAAGGCCCAAAGCTGCACGAGTCCGCCCATCTGCATGATCTGTACCGGGAAAACCTCGAAAAACAGACATACGATGGGTGGTCCAGGGTGCCCGGCCTTTAAGAAAGCCGCAGTGAACAACAAATCACAGTGCAGGTAACGCAGCTGAACCTGAACCACTGTGATGCGGCTCAGCAACTGCTTTGTCAGGCGGTTTCTGAGTGGGAGACGGATATCGCAATCATTTCGGACCCATACCGAGTACCCGCCGGCAACGGCAACTCGGCCTCGGATGGGACCAGGAAAATGGCGGCGATATGGACGACGGGTAAATACCCCGTGCAGGAGTTGGTGTCTACTACCTATGAGGGCTTCGTGGTCGCCAAAGTAAACGGGGTCTTCTTCTGTAGCTGTTATGCGCCTCCGCGGTGGCCGATCGAGCAGTTCACGCAAATGCTGGACCGCTTAACGACCGTGCTAACAGGGCGAAGGCCGGTGGTAATAGCGGGTGACTTTAATGCCTGGGCTGTGGAATGGGGAAGCCGTTTCACGAACCAGCGGGGTCAGATCCTGCTAGAAGCACTGGCCATCTTAGATGTCGACTTGGCTAACGTCGGTACCAAGAGTACCTATAGTCGAAACGGAGCGGAGTCAATTATTGACGTGACCTTATGTAGTCCTGGCTTAACAAGTAGTTCGAACTGGAGAGTAGATGACGGCTACACTCACAGCGACCACCTGGCGGTTCGCTACAGTATCGACTACAACAACAGCAGACAGCGGATAGAAGAAGAGGCGGCTAGGCCAAGGCCAAGCCCTCGTAGGTGGAAGACATCATACTTCGACGAAGAGGTTTAGGGAAGCGCTCCGCCGTGAGCGAAACTTAATCGGTTTAGACGGCGACGAGCTGGTAGCGGTGCTCTCACGTGCGTGTGATGCGACCATGCCTAGGCGAGTCCACCCTAGAAATGAGAGGCCAACGGCTAACTGGTGGACCGACGCGATTGCGGACCTGCGCCGCGCCTGCCTACGGGCTAGGCGGCGGATGCAGCGAGCACGATCAGAGGAAGAGTGAAACGAACGGCGGGTGGTGTTCGCCGCTGCAAAAGCCGCGCTCAAGACCGAGATAAGAGCAAGCAAAAAGGCCTGCTTTGAGGGTCTCTGTCAGAGTGCCAATACGAACCCGTGGGGTGACGCTTACAGGGTCGTTATGGCCAAGACGAGAGGTGTGATGGCTCCTATAGAGCAATCTCCAGAGATGTTGGAGGGGATCATTGGAGGACTTTTTCCGCGTCATGATCCTAGTCCTTGGCCTCCTTTCGTAGGACAGCCGGGGACTGGAGCTGGCGATGAGGAAAGGGTCACCGATGTGGAACTTGCGGGGATAGCTAAGTCTCTTAGCGTAGGTAAGGCCCCAGGTCCGGACGGAGTTCCGAACCTGGCCTTAAAAGTAGCTATTGCAGAAGCTCCCGAGATGTTCAGGTCTGCTATGCAGAAATGCCTGGACGAGGGAGTTTTCCCAGAAGCTTGGAAGAGGCAGAGCCTGGTACTATTGCCAAAGGCGGGGAAACCACCCGGAGACCCGTCGGCATATAGACCAATATGCTTGATTGACACGGCGGGGAAGGTGCTCGAAAAGATCATCCTCAATAGAATGTTGAGGTTCACTGAGGGCGTAAATGGTCTCTCGAGCAACCAGTATGGCTTCCGGAAGGGGAGGTCCACCGTAGACGCTATCTTGTCGGTTACAAAAACCGCCGAGAAAGCACTCGAGCCTAAGAGGAGGGGAATTCGCTTCTGCGGGGTAGTGACTCTGGATGTAAGGAATGCATTTAATAGCGCCAGTTGGGCTGCTATTGCCGATGCGCTCTTGCGTCTGGGGATACCGGAGTACTTGTACAAGATTCTCGGAAGCTACTTCCAGAATCGCGTACTAGTTTACGACACGGAGGTGGGTCGGAAGTGCTTTCACATAACCTCAGGAGTAGGGTGGGGCTAATTTCAAAAAATCTCTCCGATATATGATGTCCCAAGTGGAAAGTGATCTACTAGTCGAAATAAGTCAGCTGTACAAAAATGAGCGACTTCGGTTGATATTTAGGGGTGGCGCAAAGGGTTCAAGTGAAATTTTTGCTAGAACAAACTTTCAAAAATCATTTCAAATTTAATTTTCAAACTTATTTTTTCTAGACTAAATCGGTGATTCTAGAACCCAATTGGACTAAATTTGTGCTCAAAATTGCGATATCTCTACTGGTTTCCGAGATATTTAAAAAAAAATGTCATATTTTGGTACCCAACCCAAAAAATACTAAAAAACGACATTTTTTTTCAAATATCTCAGAAACCAGTAGAGATATCGCAATTTTAAGCACAAATTTGGCCCAATTGGGTTTCAGAATCACCGATTTAGTCTAGAAAAAATAAGTTTGAAAATTAAATTTGAAATGATTTTTGAAAGTTTGTTCTAGCAAAAATTTCACTTGAACCCTTTGCGCCACCCCTAAATATCAACCGAAATCACTCATTTTTGTACAGCTGACTTATTTCGACTAGTAGATCACTTTCCACTTGGGAAATCATATATCGGAGAGATTTTTTGAAATTAGCCCCACCCTACTCAGGAGTCCCGCAAGGTTCCATCCTGGGTCCGGTGTTATGGAATGTCATGTACGACGAGGTGTTGAGGTTAGAGTACCCAGTGGGAGTGGTGATTGTCGGATTTGCCGACGATATTACGCTCGAAGTCTACGGTGAAACGATCGAGGAGGTGAAGTTGACTACCGACCACTCGATCAAGGTTGTGGAGGCGTGGATGCGGTCCAGAAAACTGGAGCTGGCTCACCACAAGACAGAGGTGACGGTTGTTAACAACATGCAGTCGGCGCAGCAGACGGAGATCAGTGTAGGAGAGTGCACTATCCTGTCGAAGCGCTCTGTCAAGCACTTGGGCGTGATGATCGACGATAAGCTTAACTTCGGTACGTCGGCCACGTCGATTATGCCTGTAAAAGAGCCTCCACAGCTATTGTCCCGGATGATGTCCAATAGCTCTGCGGTGTACGCCAGTAAGCGCAAGCTTCTGGCTAGTGTTGCTACGTCCCTACTTATGGCGGCCCGGCGTGGGGTACCGCGCTAAGTACTGAATGCTACCGACGGAAGCTGGAAAGTACTTACAGGCTTATGTGTCTGAGGGTTGCAAGCGCGTACCGTACCGTGTCACACGACGCTCTCTGTGTCATTACTGGTATGGTGCCTATCAGCATTCTTATCAGTGAGGACATGGAGTGCTTCGAAATGCGCGGCACAAGAGGCATACGCAAGACTGTCAGGATGGCCTCTATGGTCAAATGGCAGCGCGCGTGGGACAGTTCCACCAAAGGAAGGTGAGCGATTCCACGAACAAGTGGGAAATTTTTCCAGTTTTTATTTTTTGTATTTTTTGATTTGAATGGAACCTTGCATACAAGTTTTTGGGAAACAAAAACGCCGTTTTGCATACTTGGTTCGCCATTTTTAATCTAGCCTTACTTATGAGAAGGGCCTATGAAAAATGCACATGATATCTTCAAAAAATTGTATCTCGAAAACGGTTTGTCCGATCGGTTTGGTGTCTTCGGCGAAGTTTTAGAAAATTGTTGGTGCTATATGGAGAAAATATGCACGGTAAAAAAATATGTTTGGTTTTTGTGATTTGAACTAAAATATAGATTTTCCCTCAAAAGTGACATGTCAATATTTTTTTTATTATCCTTATGTTATAGCTGACTGAAAATGCTACCTAGTGCACAGTGGGTTGTTCTGGAGAAAAACAGGTTACAATGAAAAAAAATGTTTTAAAAAATAACGGTTTTCAAAAAAAGCTATTAAGTAAAGTCAAAAAAGTTTGTCGCCCTAATTTTATGAAAGTACATCAAATTTGCAAGAAAAAAGTACTTCGGTAACATTTTTCTAAGATGCACCGTTTAGAAGATATTACTAATTTAATATTGATCTTTTTGATAACTTAATAAGTTTTAGCCCTTTTCGAATGTACTCCGTGTTTCTCCAGTTTCAAAAGTATTTTTTTCGGAAAGATTGGAAAATTTTGAGTTAAAATGACACTGACAGCTTAAAGATTTGAGTGGAATTCTCTGCCTTAAAAGTATTTTGAAAAACAAGTTACAAAATCCCACTATCAGGAACAATGATTTCTTCCAGTGGTTTTTGGTGTATTGTGTTGCAAATGTGCATTCAACTCTTGCATATCGCAAGCTCCTCAATTAGCAAGATTCAAAAGAGCGAATAAGGCTTATTTTTCAGGGGTGGTATTTGTGCGCAATAAAAAATAACATTATACTTTGTACATCAGTTTATTTTTATTCCAGTATTTTTATCAAATTATTGTTTACACAACTTTCTTAACAATATCGAATATTTTGGCATCATTGTCAGGGCAGTTTGAATAAAGCTTTGCCTTTATTGTATTTTCTGATAGAGGAAGAAATGAGTGGAATTTTTGAGTTCCTTGAATTGTTTTTGCATTATTATATTGATTATTTAACTGCAAAGACATATTTTCGAATTCTTCTGTAGTAGAATAACAAAATGACAACTTTGTAAGTTCTTCTTCTTTTCGTTTGTTTGCCCAATTAAACAACTCTCTTGCAGTCTTTATCGGGTGTTCGCGTTCTTTGGCTAAACTTGCTCTGGTAGCCATGCGTTTTATCGTACCTCCAATAGCATCGCATGGACCTTTTCCGTGCGATGTTGCGAAGAAATGCCATTCAGCGTCAATACCATACTTTGACTTAAACTTACAAAGGCTAGAAAAGTTTTTTCGGTTTTTATACTGTGAAGCAGCACCATCTGACATAAAATAATTTTTTTCATGTTTTTATTTTGATCAATTTGTAAAAAGTTCATCATTTTATCAATAAACAAATTAACAGCGACTGAATCATGTCTTAGTTCTTCTGAAATTATAATGAAGCTAAAATGTTTAATTTGCCTATTTTCAGTATAATATATTACGAAAGGATGGATTGTGGCCTGTTGCACGTTCCAATGGTGTGATTGAACTTCATCCTGCAAAACGAAGCTGTAATTTTCAGAAAAGTCACAAATAGCCAAAAATTCACCATCTTGCAAGTTTTGTTTTGTAGTTTTCAAAAAATTGGATTATTCGGTTTTTACAAAATCATGCGGAATCAAACTTTCTAATTTTGAGCTGAAAAATGTAACAAAGTCATCGGTTTGCTTTACAATAGTTTCTAAATCACATCTGTCAGTGGTAACCCATTGTTCGAATGAAAGCTTTTCAACAAAGTTTTCTTCCAGTTGTTTCAATAAACTGTCTTCTAAAACTGAGGTATCTGGGCAGTTTTTACATCTTCGTAGATGGCAATGAGTTGTCTTATTTTCGCAAAGTAATCTATTCGTTAATGTTTTTAGATCATTCAAGACATTGTATTTTTTTAAGCTATGTAGAATTAAATTGACATTTTCATGCGTAGTGCAAACGCAAACATTATGTGTTCCTGTGATAGTCAATAGTTTACATTGCCTTGGCCGGAGGCTTGCAAATGATGAAAACCCTATTTTTACATTGACGTACACTTCATTAAAGCGATTAAAAGCTTCTCTTAATGTCATCATTAACAATCTTTTCTGAACAGCTAATCTCTTATTTCCTGTCTTTACGCTAACAAAATCTCTTTGGCCTGGCATTGCACGGCTTATATCATCGTCCTCAAAAAAATTCAAAACCAGTTCTTTTGTTTCATTACTCAAAGCTTTTCCAGAGCTTGAACCTTGAGATGAATCTAATACATTATTTTTTTCCTTTCTTGCATCTGATGCCATATTTCTACTAGTTTTAAATTCGTCTACAATTTTTTGTACTGACCATGATTTTGGTAACAATGATAAAATTGATAGTTTTTCTTGCCTTGTGGCTGAATTTAAAAATTTAATTTTCATATTTTCTATGACTTCATTAAACTCGTTTGCTTTTTCTGTTTTAGCGTCTAATTTAAAAAGATTTCTTCGTACACCTTCGACGATTTCAGCGCACTTTTTTTCAGGATAGTGAACATTTTTAACCTTACCTAAATCTATAGGCGAAACACGAATAGCTGCTATTCCTCGGTTGAATATTTCGACGTCTACAGGCATCGTGAAGTCTTCATTTGATTGAATTGTGCTTAGCGTTGACGCTGATGGTATCGTGACCAAACTTTCATAGCTTTGCGTATCAGGTACAACAGGTATGGTCTGAATAGTTGGCATCCTTGAGCCACCGGCTACGCTTTGTTCTTCGTTTTGGGTGAGGTGAGCTCTTGAATCAATATGTAGACGGCAAGACAAACAAATACGAAAATCCTTGGTGTTCAGTGTGGATACCTTGGAAAATCCAATTGACTTCAGTTTTTGGATGATACCATCCGTGAGATATCGCAGCTCTTTCGAACACTGAATGTCTTTGAATGGACGAATACATCTGATTTTACTCATTTTGTAATCTGTAACATAGAAAATATTTTCCAATTGTTAGTTTTGAACGAAAATATCACAACACATATAATTAAAATGTGTATTTAAAACTTACCTTTGCACCAAAACGTGTTACACTTTCCTTTACAATTATTATGTTATCAAACAACACTGGATCTAGTTCAAAAACACTGGATTATTAGCTGAAATTACTATGAAATCACTATGCTTCTAGCAACCTTTCTGCATTTACTGTTTGGTTTTCCCTAGTAGATACTGGATGAATTCAGAACCGAGTCAGACATTATTATACAGCTCACAGGTATAAATCATAGAATGCTGGGTAAAGACTGCTGGAAGATAGGTAGAGTTGAACGCTCAGGTATCGTCAGGTACGAGTTTGGAGAGTTGGAGCGAGGTAGATTTGCTGGCGTAGGTATATTGTTATTGAAGAAGATTGTAAATTGTATATACCTGGAATGAATAAAGAGTGCGGCGGTTGAATGTTTACAAGCCTGGGCCAGCGTGGCCATGGTGGACTAGTTCCAACAAAGACCATGTTTACAATCACCAACTGTACGTAGTACAGCTAACTGGTATCTAATTACCTGTATCTAATACTTATTAGCACGTTTTCAGCAGAAGGCAATAAAAACCACTGGAAGAAATCATTGTTCTTGATAGTGGGATTTTGTAACTTGTTTCAAAATAGTTTTAAGGCAGTGAATTTCACTCAAATCTTTAAGCTGTCAGTGTCATTTTAACTCAAAATTTTCCAATCTTTCCGAAAAAAATACTTTTGAAACTGGAGAAACACGGAGTACATCCGAAAAGGGCTAAAACTTATTAAGTTATCAAAAAAATCAATATTAAATTAGTAATATCTTCTAAACGGTGCATCTTAGAAAAATGTTACCGAAGTACTTTTTTCTTGCAAATTTGATGTACTTTCATAAAATTAGGGCGACAAACTTTTTTGACTTTACTTAATAGCTTTTTTTGAAAACCGTAATTTTTTAAAACATTTTTTTTTCATTGTAACCTATTTTTCTCCAGAACAACCCACTGTGCACTAGGTAGCATTTTCAGTCAGCTATAACATAAGGATAATAAAAAAATATTGACATGTCACTTTTGAGGGAAAATCTATATTTTAGTTCAAATCACAAAAACCAAACATATTTTTTTACCGTGCATATTTTCTCCATATAGCACCAACAATTGTCTAAAACTTCGCCGAAGACACCAAACCGATCAGACAAACCGTTTTCGAGATACAATTTTTTTAAGATATCATGTGCATTTTTCATAGGCCCTTCTCATAAGCAAGGCTAGATTTAAAATGGCGAACCAAGTATGCAAAACGGCGTTTTTCTCCCCCAAAGACTTGTATGCAAGGTTTCATCCAAATAAAGATATATGAAAATTACTCGTTGCTGAAATGATATGGAACCGCTCAGGTGGACCCATAGGTTGATATCGAGGGTAGATAGTTGGATTAATAGGCGCCTGACACAGGTCCTTACTGGTCATGGTTGCTTCCGACAGTATCTACACCGTTTCGGGCATGCGGATTCTCTCGAATGCCCAGTGTGCAATGGTTTAGAGGAAACGGCGGAACACGTTTTGTTCGTGTGCCCGCGTTTTCGCACAATGCGTGACCGCATGCTTGCCACATGCGGGGAGGACACAACTCCGGACAACTTGGTCCAGAGAATGTGTAGGGATGAGATTAGCTGGAATGCCGTTTCAACGGCTATCACCCATATCGTCTGGGAGCTACAGAGGAGGTGGCGCGTGGACTCGGAGAATGGCTAGCCCAGATGCAGTACAAGAGGTGGTCCAGGGGTTCGAAGTCGGCTTCGTAGGTCATACCGGTGCCCTGCGGTCGAGATCGACCCTTACAGCGATTAAGTGGCCGCGGAGAGGAAGTCCCGCTAGCGGTGCTGTCGTGGCGTCAGTCTACTGGGTTGGATCCGAGCCCGCGGTTGGAAAGGGGTCCCCGGCAAGGGTCGGGGTAGGTGAGACCCTGCTGTCTGCAACCTACGGATGCATCTGATAGGGCCTGAAGGGTAATGATACCCTTCCTTACGGGCAGGTCAGATCGGGTTGCATGTGGGCATCAGTTCTTGATGTCCGCTCAGCAGTAGGGCGCGGGCGGGGTTGACTCTGCCCGCCTTCCAAGGGCAAAGGGAGTGGCGAGGACCACTCGGGAAACTGGCTAAGCGCCAGCATGCTATCGTGATGGACTCTACAGAGCGAGTCATCGATATCGTTGCTGCTAGGCTACGGCAGCTAACCTTGAGGGTGCGATATGCACTAGCCCCTCTCTGAAGCAATACCTTCTTGGTGGTTCCGGAGAGACGTAGGGTTTGGCGACCATAGAAATGTGTTTTAGTGGGTCGAGGAGAGAGTATTCCTGGCTTCTACTGGCGTTGTAGAAGACGGCCTTAACCCCACACTACCCTAACCTTCCTGTTAGGGTGTCTGCTGAGCAGATTATGGTTTAGAAGGAAAAAAAAGAGTGATTATTTACTTCCCGAATCGTTCGCATCATTCAAGAGCAATCCTATATATCTTTTCATGCATCATCCAAGAGCAATCCTATAACATCTCACCGTCTTGGAGCGATCTACTTTTCACATTATTTGAGAGCGATTATCTGATTCCTGAGTTAATTATACTTCAAACAATTCAACAGCGATAATCTTTTTACTTGTCTTATCCATGAGCAATCTGTTTTCGCATCATTAAAGAGCATTTTATCAATTTCAGGTGTGATTTACTTTTCGCATCATTTAAGGACAAACGTCTTGAAATTCCGCTTCAACAATGCCTTGGAACTTCAGACGCACAAATCTCAAGAAGCAAGCTTCAAACAACAGTGTTTTTTATTATTCTGTTCTTGCTCACTTGTGACAAGCTTAAAATGAGTAGATGAGGTGCGCTGGTTTTGTTTACGAAGAGATTGTGCGCTCAAAATCGTGAGTAGGTGCCGAAGTCGGCCATTGTGGCGGCCATTTTGGGAGTCTAACAAGTCTGTCCTTAAAAGCAAGGTCCTTTGTTTTCTTTTTACATGATGGGCTACGATTCGTAGAAGCGAGTCTACGCCGAATGAAGCATTCGCCTCCACTACACTGGTGTCGGTCCTGGGTTGTTGGTTTATCATTCATCATCGATATGTTTAGCCCGAGATCAGTTCATCTCGGAACCCAACGGCTGTACTGCCCCTATTCGCATACACCAAAACCTCCATTTAGGTAATGAGTCGGGACTGCCTAAATAGAATTTTTACCTAAATGGATTCATTACCTAAATGGATTCAGTTTATTACCTAAATGGATTACAAGGTTGCAAAGAAGTTCAACAAGAGAAAGTTACTAGGAGATTTAAAGGAGATCATGCGGAGTTTTAGATGGCATTCAAGGAGTTTCAGGAGGGGGGGGGGGATTCAGGAGGGGAGGGGCTTCATGGGCGTTTTTGGGGGTTTTTGGAGAGTGTTAGATCAGAATTGTCATTCAAATTACTAGCTGGGTACGAAACACGAAAAACCTTGCGAAAAACCCTGCAAAATTCCGCCAGACTGAAAAAATATTGAGTGTCGGGTCAAAGTCGGGTCAATTTTTATCGTATGTTGGGCCATTGTTGGACCAAAATCGAACAACTGTTGGGTCTATGTTGGGTTTGGTGGCCAAAATAAAAACAGGTGAATGATAGGTTGATGTCGGGTTTGACGTCATCAATGCTGGAGCTGATATCAATTGAATGATGGAAGGATGGTTGATTATCTCAATGTCAGCTGGAAATGACGCTGGATACTGACACTTTTCAACACTGCATGGAAGGGGGGGGGGGGTGTTTAGGGGGCAACATTGCATCCCCCTCCCCCCATACCCACCCCCTAACACCACTCACTACTTCTTTCCCATAAACCAATCTTATACCTAATCTTAAGTACTCAAACTGATCTGAACACAATCAAATTCCATTTAGGTAACGTTACCTAAATGGAGGGACCTAAATAGATTTTACCTAAATGGATCCTACCTAAATGGAGGTTTGAGTGTAACAGTCCCACGTTTGCCGGATTTCCTATTCACATGGGACTGTTGTGCGAATGGGGGCAGTGTACTTCCTTTCTTTTAGGAATTCATCTATGTCCCACGTCACCTAAAAAAAACCCCATTCCATCATTGAGGATCACGATCATTATAATGCACGAATGTCTGCTTAGATTGCCGCCTTTCAATATATTAGATAACTCAGAAACAATATGAGCTTGATTACGTGATATTTATAAAATCTGGAAATACACTAAGCAACGAGTAGAATTTTCCGGGCGATATATTTGATCGTTCTCTAAGTCTGTACTCAAGAAAACGTTGTTTTACTTGCAACACAATTTTTCTTGTTCTAGAAATCGACAAGTTTTTTTTTCATGTTAAAATCATTGATTGAAATCAATTTGACACTTTACTTTTAAAACCAAGAGAAAGTTTTGACATGAAGGTGACTCGCTTTGTTCTCCCTTTTCAAAATCAGCGTCAAAATATTACTCTTCTTCGTTTGTATTAATCCATTGTATTATGTATTTTTCACAGGCCTTTAAAGTTGCCAATCAAGCATGTATGCATTGACGCAACATATGAGTCCCAGATTTAAATGAAGACTTACCTTGAACTCCATCTATTTAGTCTCACTCACCAGACCGGACCAAATCATTTATTTTCTTCTCCAACAGTCCAACGATCGATCATCATGCACAAGCAATCAAAAACAAATTTCCACAGAAACAATTGAGCCATACCGAACGGCCTTGAATGCCTGACCTTGAAATGAATCGCGAGCACAAAAGCGGACAAACAAAAGCGGGCACATCTTTCGATTTGATGCGTGTTGCGCATCCGGCTTAAGCACAATCTCATTTTCGCAGTTTTACACTATTAATGGCATTATTTTAAAACATTACACTTAATTTTTCTTCGCAAACATGCTTCATCACCATTTTCCGCTTTTCTCTGGTGCACGCAACCAAACACTGACTGTTATCACATTTCTTTTTCGCTCATTTCTATTTTTTTTTTTCACAAACATGAATACTCAACAAATAGCTTCATTTGTTTTTTTTTTGTCCTTTGGATTCTACATCCTCGTCGCCATCTTGTGGTAACGATCATAAAAGATCTAATTATTGTTCATCTGTTAATGCCACACGCGCTGCGGAGGACGACGAACCATGCTGGCGCAGGGCAGGGAAGAGACTGACTGAATCGATCAACGCGCATTACTAATCGTGTAGCACCCGTCCCAAGCAACACACATGTTATATTAAAGTTACGGCAGCGCAAGTTTTGGTTGTACAGAAGTTTATTTTACTTTATTTAAACACAATGTTAAAATTACGTCAAATAAACTTCTATACAACCAAAACTTGCGCTGTCGTAACTCTATTATAACATGTGTGTTGCTTGGGGTGTGCGTGCGAGGTAGACGAAGTGAAAACGGACATTAATAGAGGATCTACCACAACCCCCATGATTCCTTAGTTCCCTTTACCATCCCCAATATCTCGTAAAAATCCCCAATGTTCCTTATAAATACCCAACTTCTCCTAAAATATCCAACTTGTTGATTAGATTCCCCAAAGGTATCATTTCCCAAGGACCCCCATGATTCCTAAGTTCCCTTTACCCTCCCCAATATCTCGTAAAAATCCCCAATGTTCCTTATGAATACCCAACTTCTCCTAAAATATCCAACATGTTGATTAGATTCCCCAAAGGTATCATTTCCCAAGGACCCCCATGATTCCTAAGTTTCCTTTACCCTACCCAATATCTTCTAAAAATCTCCAATGTTCCTTAAAAATCCCCAATGTTCCTTAAAAATCCCCAACTTCTCCTAAAATGTCCAACTTGTTGATTAGATTCCCCAAAGGTATCATTTCCGAAGGACCCCCATGATTCCTAAGTTCCCTTTACCCTCCCCAATATCTCGTAAAAATCCCCAATGTTCCTTATGAATACCTAATTTCTCCTAAAATATCCAACATGTTGATTAGATTCCCCAAAGGTATCATTTCCCAAGGACCCCCATGATTCCTAAGTTCCCTTTACCCTCCCCAATATCTCCTAAAAATATCCAATGTTCCTTAAAAATCCCCAATGTTCCTTAAAAATCCCCAACTTCTCCTAAAATGTCCAACTTGTTGATTAGATTCCCTAAAGGTATCATTTCTCAAGGACCCCCATTATTCCTTAGTTCCCTTTACCCTCCCCAATATCTCCTAAAAATCCCCAATGTTCCTTAAGAATCCCCAACTTCTCCTAAAATGTCCAACTTGTTGATTAGATTCCCCAAAGGTATCATTTCCCAAGGACCCCCATGATTCCTAAGTTTCCTTTACCCTCCCCAATATCTCCTAAAAATATCCAATGTTCCTTAAAAATCCCCAATGTTCCTTAAAAATCCCCAACTTCTCCTAAAATGTCCAACTTGTTGATTAGATTCCCCAAAGGTATCATTTCCCAAGGACCCCATGATTCCTAAGTTCCCTTTACTCTCCCCAATGTCTCGTAAAAATCCCCAATGTTCCTTATGAATACCCAACTTCTCCTAAAATATCCAACTTGTTGATTAGATTCCCAAAATGTATCATTTCCCAAGGACCCCCATGATTCCTAAGTTCCATTTACCCTCCCCAATATCTCCTAAAAATCCCCAATGTTCCTTAAAAATCCCCAACTTCTCCTAAAATGTCCAACTTGTTGATTTGATTCCCCAAAGGTATCATTTCCCAAGGACCCCCATGATTCCTAAGTTCTCTTTACCCTCCCCAATATCTCGTAAAAATCCCCAATGTTCCTTATGAATACCCAACTTCTCCTAAAATATCCAACTTGTTAATTAGATTCCCCAAAGGTATCATTTCCCAAGGACCCCCATGATTCCTAAGTTCCCTTTACCCTCCCCAATATCTCCTAAAAATCCCCAATGTTCCTTAAGAATCCCCAACTTCTCCTAAAATGTCCAACTTGTTGATTAGATTCTCCAAAGGTATCATTTCTCAAGGACCCCCATGATTCCTTAGTTCCCTTTACCATCCCCAATATCTCGTAAAAATCCCCAATGTTCCTTATGAATACCCAACTTCTCCTAAAATATCCAACTTGTTGATTAGATTCCCCAAAGGTATAATTTCCCAAGGATCCCCCATGATTGGTTCCAAAGGAATTTATTGCTGTATGTTTTACAACTGAGCTGAGAAACAGGCTTTGTCCCAGTGGGAATGTTATGCAAGAAATAAGAAGAATCATTATCCTTGCACATCATACAAAAAAAAATTAAATGCATCAAATAAGTGCATGTTCTAAATTGCCGCACGCACAGACCACCCTCATCTGAACAGCACCGCAGCAGAGCTACGAGTGCGAAGGATTTAAATGGTTTAAGTACAAGGATTTAAATTAAGGATTTAAATGATTTAAATACACTTTCGTCGGCGCTTTCCTTTCGCTCCGTCGAAAAACAAGTTGACTGCACGTCGCACTTAGTATGCGCAAATCCAAACTCCGCCTCGAATGATTCAACAGGCGGAGATGTGACGCGACAAAGAGCGAGCTCGTTTTCTGTATGCGATGATATCACCAGCAGCCAAGCCAGCAGCAGTAAAGCCTGTATCCGCAATAATCGGGACACCGAAATACACCTGTAACTCTTCAATAGATACATTGAAATTGCTCAAATTTGGCCTCATAACATCTTGAGATGTGTTCATTTCACCTACAAAATTTCATGTGGATCGTTGCAGTACTTTTTGTTGTAGCGATGAAAGGGTAGAATGTGCGCCATTGAATTTTGTACAGACTCTAGTTTTGCTTTCCAGCGCTGTAACTTTTGAATTTGGCGAAGAAAATGGCTGAAATTTTGAACACAAACCTCTCAATCTACATTTGTTGCATAGGCAAAATTTCAAGAAAATCGATGCACTATCAACAATTTCATAGTCGAAACATGTATTGGGACTGAACGTGATTTTAGCCCCTCAGACATCAATCAGTCAGCACCCTTTATTGTTTCGATTGTACTATTGAAAGTACTATACCAATAATCATCAAATTTTGCAGGCATAATGTACACGTAATCAACTATCTTCTGTAAAAATTTCATGAAAATTGTCAGAGAAATTCAAAAGTTATGAATAGGCAAACATCACACATGAAAAACACGAAAAATTTTCACTAACACTCACCCCTATCAACACCAGTACGTTTCAAACCAATTGATCAAAGTTGATGAAATTTTGCAAGAAAGTGTCTCTATAAGTATCATAACTGCTAACGAAATTTTATTATTATCATCACAGAACTTTGATTTGTAGCGTAAAAGAACCATCTATTATGCGAATGAAAATTGGTCCTGATTGTACAAAATGCTTAAAACCACGTCTGTTTGTTTTTCATCCACAGTTAAAAGTAATGCGTCGATTTTTATGAAATTTGGCACACATAATAAACATACACCAAAGAGTTCTCGGTCAATGATTTGGCCAATTTTACCGATTCATTACAGAGCTACAGCCATACTTCTGTGTCCCGATTATTGCGGATACAGGCTTTAGTCGTCCTCATGCCGTGGAGCAACAGCACACGAACGCACGACGGATAGGGTGATGACCATTGTTTTGGCATGAAGTTAATGCAATTTGGCACGTTATTTTTAAAAACATTTTCTGGCTTAACTACAAAAGATAGAGTTTTGGTGCCAAAGAAACATTTTTAGGGAACAAGTTCGTGCAAGTTTTGTAGAAGAACTTTTTTAACAAAAGCTTTATTTTCATATTTAAATCATCAAAAATGTCCAAAAAAGAGTCGATTTTTTCGACCAATTTTGCATTATTTTTCAATTTAGGGTCTTTTAAACTTTTTTTTACAAAGTTTACGTCCAAGAGACTAAGAAAGTAGAAGTAATTAGATTTCAATTCGTGCGCTGAGAAAGTTTGTACGATTGATAGTTTAGTAGATATAGGACTTCAAAGATAACCAAAAATTAAAAACTTAAAATGTGATTAACTCACTTAGCAGTGATTTTCGACCCTATGTTCCATGGGAACTTTTTCATCTCTCATCAAGACCTATCAGCCCTGAAAATATCCAAAACCCGGAACCAAACACCCTGTATGTATATACAGGGTGTTGGGTTCCTTACCCAGAATATTTCAGGGGGTGATTAAGGATGATATTTGATGAAAAAAATTGTTCTACGCATATGGTCAAATCTCAACCATTACGGAGTTATTGAACTTTTCACGATTTTGACAATGGTTTTAATAAAACGACAATAACATGAAAACGGTTTAACTTATTCAAGATCTCTCAGCACCGTTTGAAAGATTATGAAATTTGCTATTGAACGTCATCTTCGAACATGCAAGTTTTTGTTACTTACACACTTTTTAAGAGCAAATAAGTGAAAAGTAAGTGAATTTTTAACTGTTTTTGTCGATTTACTCTAAAAAATGCGTAATAAACTTATTTTCTTCCTTAGACAAAGTTGAGCGCCTTGAAATGCCCTACAATTCGTTCTTTGACACCAAACTCCTAACTCTTGTCATTTCTCTGCAATTTTGATTTGAATGCACAGTTTCGCATCATAAATTTGCTTCAGCAAGTGCATTAGAATTTAGCTCTCTTGACCCCACTGTGACAGCGAAACTAGCGTCATGTTTACTTCGCGCACAGGGCTACTTGATTCCCCGCGCCGAACAACAACAGCATGGCGCGCTGGCGCATGAGTGAAAAGAACGACGCCGCTCGCTGTGTGTTCGGCAAGGTGTTCAGTTGAATCAGTTGAATGCTTTTTGTAGTCCCGATGATTCTGGGAAGCTCATGATAATTTCGGAACGAGTGTTGGATTTTGGTGGACAGTAACTGAGAGGCTTGGTTAGGCTGTGTTATTATTCCAGCATCCTCTTGGAGGATGAGAAACATCAGAATAAAACTGTTGTTGTCAATACCTGGAGGTTCGCGATGATTTTAATAGTGAGCTGGTGATCTCAGAAGGAACCTTGTTAGCTATAAAGTAACTTTACTCCAGCTTTGAGCGCATAGTACAGCACAATCTTCGTCGGTCTTGGGCGCTGTTGCTTCTGTTTCCCCGAACATTTAATAATTCTCAGGTCTTTTTCAACCACGTGTAGCCAGCACGTTCGTAGACGTCCATGTAGTCACCGACCATTACCTGGTTCCATGCTGAATAGAGGCTTGCATCAAAAACATAACCTCATCGAATTCTCATACGATTTGTAAACATTGCCCTCAAATTTTTTTTGAGGGCAAGGACGGCTTTATGGACCGACGCCGAAGGAACGAAAGAGAAGGAGACAATGATGACGTCAGCGTGCAAGCTCCCATATTGTTTTCGTTATTATTCTTCCTTTTGACATTCGCACTACGTGCCCAGCCCACTGAAGTCTGCCGTAATTTATTCGTTTCTCAATACTTCCTGCTCTAACTCATTCGTCAAACAAATAGGTAAGAGCAGGATGTAGAATCTTCGATCATATTCAATCTATCTCATTAAACATGATTAATATTCGCAGCATTTTGTGCTCTGTCTCTACTCGGGACCTTGTAGTTTTGGTCAAGTTTCAAAAGCAACTAAGCAATGCTCATTTAGGATTTCGGAATGGAATTAAGATTTTGGGAGTACTTCGAGAAACTCGAAATGGAAAATTACTGATTTTGGTTGTATTGAATGAAGTGCTTGCAGAAATTTCTCGATTTCTTTCAGAAGAATTTGTGCAGATCATAGTCTGAGAGTGTTTACCAAACTTATTTATGAGCTGCTCTGCGAACATTGGTTTAGACCTCGCTCAAGTATTCACAGTCGCAATTGAGGTAGCTAATGGTTGGAAAATTCTGTAGGGGATCTTTCAGTAATTCTAACAGGAGTTCTTTTAACGATTTCTCCAGCAGTTTCTTCGAGAATTCATACAAAAATTACATAGGAATTTTTGTAAGGGGTTTTAAGAGGTTCCACAAAGAATTATTCCGTGAGTTCATTTGAAGTTTAGTCAGGATTTCTTTTCTAAGAACATTTTTCTGGAAAATTATTTGGATGTTCATCTGTGAATTCTTGTAGAAGGAATTAGGAATTTCTTGCAGAACATCCTTCGGATTTGTTTTTTAAGAGTTTTAGACAATTTATCCTGAAATCATTTGAGGGGCCCAGAATCAAAGGGGTGTAAGTGATCATTTTGTCGATTTTGAGTTGAGCATATCAAAACATTCTTCAGGTTTCAAGCTTTCAGGAACTTTTTTAAGATTATTTTTACGATGATTTGAAAAATTACAATAAATCGTAGAAAATTGTGTCGATTTTGAAACTCCATACATTTTGTATGGGATGAAAAATTGGTGAAAAACTTTAAACCTCATTTACTCGAAAGTGGGTTTTTGTTACTTACACCCCTTTGCTTCTAACCCCCTCATTTGATAAATTCTGCAGAAGTTTCTCCGAAAGTATCTACAAAAATTCAATTAGGGATAATTTTATTAGCTTCTTTGGAGGAATTCCCACAGGAGTTTCTCCGGAAATTCTTTCAGGGATTCCTCCAAAAGATAGCTCCAGGAATTCCCTCAGAGATACCTCTACAATAACTTCGGAGATTGTTCCAGATTTCCTCCAGAGATTCCTCCAGAAACTTCTCCAGAGATGCCTCTAGGGATTCCTCCAAGAATTTCTCAAAGGACTCCAAAGGACCAGCAATTTCTCTAGGGATCACTACAGGAATTCCTGTAGAATTTTCTCCAGGAATTACTGCAAAATTTTCTCCTGAAATACGTTTAGGGATTCCTCCAGAATTCCACTGAAAGCTTCCGCCGGAATGCCTCTAGAGATTCCTCCAAGAATTTCTCCAGGGATTCTATGAGTTTTTTTTATCCAGGGCTTAGTCCAGGAATTCCTGCAGAATTTCCTCCAGAAATTCCTGCAAAACTTCCTCCAGGAATTCCTCCAGGATTCCCTTAAAGATTCCGTCAGGAAATTCTCTAGGAATTCCGCAGAGGATTCCTCCAGCAATTTCTTTAGGGATGACTACATGGATTCTTTCACGAATTCCTCTAGGAGTTTCAGCAAAATTTCGTGCAGGAATTCTTCTAGGGATTTCTCCAGAATTCCCCTTAAAGTTCCTCCAGGAATGCCTCTAGGAATCCGCCAGAAATTCTTCCAGGAACTCCTCCAGGAATTCCTTCAAGGATTCCTCCAGAAACTTCGTAATTCTTCAGAAATTTCTCTAAGGACTTCTTCAAGGATTGCCCCAGAAATTCAACAATATTTTTTCAGCAATTCCTACATCAATTTCTCCAATGATGCCTCCAGGTATTCATCCAGGGATTGCTCCAGAGATTTAGTCAGTAATTGATGCAGGCATTTTTAAAGTAATTCCTTTTAAAATATCTCTAGGAACTCTTCCAGGGATTACTTCAGGAGTTCGCTCAGAAATTCCTCCGATGATTTCTTTAAGAATTTCTCTAAAAAATTTCTCCAGGAATTCTTGGATTGCTTAAGGAATTCCTTCAGAATTTCCTCCAGAAATTTATCCAGGGATTCCTCCGGGAATTCCTCCAGGGATTCCTACGAAAATTCTTCCTCCAGGGATTTTATCAGGAATACCTTCAAGAGATTCCTTCACTAGTATTCCATGGATTCCACAAAGCAACCTCCAGGAAATCCTTCAGGGATTTCTTCAGCAATTCCTTTAGGGATTTTCCAGGAATTTCATCAGAGATTTCCCCAGGATTTCCTTCATGGATTCTATCAGAAACTCCCCCAAGGATTTCTCCAGAGTTTTTTTTTTTAAGTTTCCTCCAGAAATTGCTTCAGTAATTTCTCAAAGACTTCAAAATTTCTTACATTTTGTTCAGGAGTTCCTCCAGAGATTTTTCCACGAGCTGCTCCAGAGATTACTTCAGCTTTTTACCAACAGAATTTATTCTAAGAATTCTTTCAGAGAATCCTTTAGGAACTTGTCCGGAGTTTCCTACAGGAATACCTCAGAGAACTTCTCCTGGGATTCCTCCAGAAAGTCCCTCAAAGTTTCCTTTACAAATTCCTCCAGTAATTTCTTCAAGAATTCCTCAGGAAAGTGCTTCAGAGATTTCTCCAAGTTTCCTTCCTAGATTCCATGATTCATACTTTTAGGGGTTTCTCCAGTAATTCGTCCAGAGATTTCCTCACGAGTTTTTCGAATGATTCGTGCAAGGATTCCTCCAGAAATACCACCAAGGATGCCTCCTGAGATTCCTTTAGGAATTCCAAAGTTTCCTCCACAAATTCTCCCAAGGCTTTCTTCACGAATTCCTCCAGGAATACCACCTGGGTTTCCTCCACCGATTCCTCCATGGATTCTTCTAAGAATTCCGGGGAATTCTCCAGGTATTCCTTCAAGGGGTTTTCCAGGCATTTCGCCAGTGATTACACCAGAAATTCCTACAGGGATTCTTTACATTTTCCTCTAGAGAGTTCTCGAAGAACTCCAAAGGAGCAATTTCTACAAAAATTGCAACAGGAACTCCTGCAGAAATTTTTCTTGTAATTCCTGCAGAATTTCCTCCAGGAATTCCTGCAGATTTTTTTCCAGGAATTCCTGCAAAAGTTCCTCCAAAAATGCGTCTACGGATTCCTCCAGAAATAGTCTAAAAGCTCTTTCAGGAATGCCTCTAGGAATTCCTCCAAGCATTCCTCTAGCAATTTCTATGGAGATTTCAACATGAATTCCTTCTGATATTCCTCCAAAAGTTCCGGCAGAATTTTGTGCAGGAATTTCTCTAGGGATACTTCCAGAATTTCCCTTAAAGTTCCTCCAGGAATGCCTGTAGAGAATCCTCCAGAAATTCATCCAGGGACTCCTCCAGGAATTCCTTCGAGGATTCCTCCAGAAATTTCGTAAGAGATTCCTCCAGGAATACTTGCATGTTTTTTTTTCGAGTAATTCCCTTCCCAGGAATCCATTGAAAATGTCCCTAAAGGCTCCTGCAAAGATTGCCCCAGAATTTTAACAGTGATTTTTCAGCAATTCCTACATCAATTTCTACAGTGATGCTTCGAGGTATTCCTCCAGAGATTGCTCCAGAGATTTTGTCAGTAACTCTTCCAAGCATTCTTCTGAAAATTCCTTAAAAGATTCCTCCAGCAACCCTCCTAGGGATTACTTCAGGAGTTCCCTCAGGAATTCTTTTGACGATTTCTATGGAAATTTCTCTAAGAATTTCTCCAGGAGTTTCTCTTGGGATTTCTAAGGGAATTTCTCCAGAGATTTCTACGGAAATTCCTCCTCCAAGGATCCTTCACTAATTTTTCCATGAATCTCTCAAGGAAATCTTCTAGGAATTCCTCCAGGGATTCAATGAGAAATTGCTCCAATTCATACTTCCACAGTTATCCCTGAAAGAATTCCTGGAGAAATCCCAACAGAAGTTCTTTGAGTTATCCCTGGAGGAAACTCTGGAGGAGTTCCTTGAGGACTCTTTGAAGGAATTCCTGGAAGAATCTCTTCTGGAGGAATAACCGAAGTAATCTAGTAATCTCTAAAGCACTTTCTGGAAGAATCCCTGGAAAAACTCCTGAAGGAAACTCAGAAGGAATGTCTGAAATTACCCTGGAAAAATATTAGAAGGAATCCCTGGACGAATCTCTGGAGAAATGTTTGGAAGAATCCCTGAAAAAAAAAATCCCTGGTGAAATTCCTAGAAGAGCCTCTGGCGAAATAGGTAACATAATTCCTAGAGGACTTTTTTTGGGAATCTTTGGAAGAATGCGTGGAAGAACATCTGTAATTCCAGGCAAAAAAATCCTGAAGTAGACCCTGGAGCTCAATCTATAGGAGTCTCTGGAGAAATTCATGCAGTAATCTCTGTTACAATCCTTGGAGGAATTCTGGAGAAATCCTTGAAGGAAATCTAGAAGCAATCCCTGGATAAATTTTTGGGGGAATCCCTGGAGGAACTTGTGAGGACAAATATGGAGGAAACCTTGGAAGAATCCCTGGAGTAAAAACAGGAGGAATGTCTAAAAAATATCTCTGAAAGAATTCCTAGAGGAGTTCCTGAAGGAATGCCTAGAGGGATCCAGAAGTAATACATGGAACATTCTTTGAAAGAATACTTGGAGGATTCCATGAAGGAATTCCTAGAAAAATTCCTGATGGAATTCCTAGAGGAATCCCTGGAGGAATCTCTGCAGGAATCCGTGGAGGAATTCATGCAGGAATTCGTGGAGGAATTCTTGAAGGAATCCCAGGTGGAATTTCTGGAGGCATCTAATTTAGGAAATTACTGAAGGAAAACCTGTAGGTAATAACCAAGAAATCCGTGGAGGAAACCTGGAAAAATCCCTGGAGAACCTTCTAGAGGAAACCCTGAAGAAATTCTTGGACAAATTCCTGGGGGAATTTGTGAAGAAAATTTTGGAGGAAAATTGTAAGGAATCCATGTAGGAATTTATGGTGTAATCACTGGAGAAATGCCTGGAGAAATCCTGGAAGGAATGCCTTGAGAATTCCCTGACGGAATTCTTAGAAGAATCCATGGTGGAATCTGTGGATGAAACCCTGGAGGTATTCCTGGAGGAATTCGAGAAGAAAGCCTTGGGAGAGTTCGCGGAGGAAACTTTGGAATTCCTGTAGAAATTCCTGGAGGAATCCCTGAAGGATTCTCAGGAGGCATCCCTGGTGGGATTTCTGGAGGAATCCGTGGACGAATTATTCGGAAAACTCGTGAGGAAATCTCTGGACGAATCACTGGAGAAATCCCTGAAGGAATGAATCAAGGCATCCAGGGAGGAAACATGGAGAAATCTCTGGAGCACTTTCTGGAGGAATCCCTGAAGGAATTCTTGAAGAAATTACTGGAGGAATTTGTAAAGGAAACGTTGGAGGAATATCTGGAGAAATCCCAGGAGAAGTTCTCTGAGGTATTCCTGGAGGAAATTTTGAAGAAGTTCCTAAAGGAATTTCTGAAAGAATTCCTAGAATAATTTCTGTTGATAAATTGCAAAGTTATCACTGGTGCATCTCCTGGAAGAATCTCTAGAGGAACTCCTGAACGAAATTTTGAAGGAGTTCCTATAGAAAGTCTTGGAGAAATAACTGAAGGAATTTCTGGAGGGAATTTTGGAAAAATCCCTGGAGAATTCTTTGGAAGAGTTTCCGATAGAATTTCTTCAGGGAATTCCTGGGGAAACCCCTGAAGAAATTCCTGGAGGAATCTCTAAAGGAATTGCTGAAGGAGTCCTTGGAGGAATTCCTGAAGGAATCTCTAATGGATTTGCTAAAGTAATCCCAGGTGGAATTTCTGGAGAAATCCCAGGAGAAGTTTCTGAAGGGTTCGAGGAATTCGCGGAGGAATCACTGGAGGATTTTATAGAGGAATTTCAGGAATTCCAGGAATTTCTTCAGGGATTCCTCCGGGAATTCCTCCAGAAAATTCTTTCTTCAGAGATTCTATCAGGAATACCTTCAAGATATTCCTTCACTAGTATTCTATGGATCCCTCAAAGAAATCCTTCAGGAATTTATCCAGAGAATCTCTGGGAATCTCTGAAGGGATTCCTGGAATAATCTCTGCTGGAAGAATAACTGAAGTAATCCCTGGTGCAGTTTCTGGAAGAATATCTGGAAAAACTCATGAAGTAATCCCCGGAGAAAACCTGGCGAATTCCCTGAAGGAATCCCAAGAGTAATCCCTTGAAGAATTTGAGAACCTTCCTTATGAATCGCGTTGGGAACAACTCGCTGATATAGGGTTTGGGGTCAATAATACCCAATGCACAACGAGGAAAGAATCTCTTGAGGAATCCTTGGAAGAATTCAAGTAGTAATTTCTGGTGTAATTACTGGAGGAATGCTTTGAAAAATCCCTGGAGGAATTCCTGGATGAATCTCCGGAGAAATTACTGGAAAAATTTCTGAAGTTATCTTTGGAGGAAACCTGAAGAATTCCTTAAGGAGTTCGTGAGACTAATCCCTGGAAGAATTTGTCAGCCTTAATTCTGAACTTCTGAAAGAATTAATCGAAGAATCCCTGGAGGACACCTAGAGGAAACCCTGGAAGAATCCCTGAAAGAATTCATGAAGCAATCCCTTGAAGAATTGCTGGAAGAATTCCTGGAGGAATCCTATTGAGAATTCCAGAAGGAATGCATGAAGGAATCCTTGGAGAAATCCCTGGAGAGATCCCTGGACGAATTTGTGGAGAATTCCTTGAAATAAATCCCGAAGGAATTTATACGAATACCTAGAGGATTAATTCAGAAAGAATCCCTGAAGCACTTTGTGGAGAAATGCCTGGAGAAATTCGAGGAAAAATCCCTGGAGGAATTTATGGATGAATCACTGAAGAAATTCCTTATAGGAATGCACGGAGGAATCCCTGGAGATATTCCTAGAATTATTCCTGGACAAATTTCTAGAGAAATCGTCAGAGATTTTTTTTTAGAATATTATCTTTGAGGAATTTCTGTAGGATTCTCTGAAGGATATTCCTTGAGAAGCTCCTAGAGGAATCCCTGTAGAATTGGCTGTCAGAATTCTTGGAGGAATTTTGGAGGAATCCAGAGATTTACTCTGGAAGAATTCTTGAAGCAATCATTGGAGGAATTTCTGGAGGAATCTCTGGAGAAATTTCCGGAGGAACTCCTGCAGGGGTTTCCAAAGATGCTGATGAAGTTATTCCTAATTGAACTTTTGTAGATATTTTCAGAGACACTTTTATAGAATTTTTCGAATTAAAATCCTACAAGTACCTATTTGTATAAATTCTTCAAAGATTTTTTTCAAGAATTCCTTCAGAAAACGCACTAGCGCTTTTTTAACAAATTCCTGAAGGAAATCTTCCAGATTTTTGTTCCAAGTATTTCTCCAAGGATTGTTCGAGGGATTTCTCAAGGGATTTTTCCAGGAAATTCTCCGAAATTTTCCCTAATGATTGCTCCAGGAATTTCCCCAGAAATTTCTTTTTAAATTTTTCCAGGCATAATTCTTAGGTTTCCTCCAGTGATTCCTCTAGAAAATCCTCCAGTGATTCCTCCACGAATTCCTTGAATCCTCCAGAAACTTCTCCTTGGATTTCTTCAGAAATTCCACCTGGGATTACTTCAGCAATTCCATTAGATCTCTTCCTTCAGGAATTCCATTAGAGATTCCTCCAGGAATTTCTTCAGGGGTTTCCCCAGGAATTCCCTGAAGAAATTCTATCAAAAACTCTTCCAAGGACTTCTCCAGGGATTTTTCTGAAATTTCCTCCAGAAATTCCTTCAGTTATTTCTCCAAGACTTTCTATAGGAACTCCTTCAAAATTTCGTACAGGAGTTCCTCTAGAGATTCTTCCAGGAGATGCACCAGTGATAACTTTGCAATTTATCAACAGAAATTATTCTAGGAATTCTTTCAGAAATTCCTTTAGGAACTTCTTCGAAATTTCCCCCAGGAATACCTCAGAGAACTTCTCCTGGGATTTCTCCAGATATTCCTCCAACGTTTCCTTTACAAATTCCTCCAGTAATTTCTTCAAGAATTCCTTCAGGGATTCCTCCAGAAAGTGCTCCAGAGATTTCTCCATGTTTCCCCCCTGGATGCCTTGATTCATTCCTTCAGGGGTTTCTCCAGTAATTCGTCCAGAGATTTCCTCACGAGTTTTCCGAATAATTCGTCCACGGATTCCTCCAGAAATCCCACCAGGGATACCTCCTGAGAATCCTTCAGGGATTCCTCCAGGAATTTCTACAGGAATTCCAAAGTTTCCTCCGCGAACTCTCCCAAGGCTTTCTTCTCGAATTCCTCCAGGAATACCTCCAGGGTTTCATCCACAGATTCCACCATGGATTCTTCTAAGAATTCCGTCAGGGAATTCTCAAGGCATTCCTTCCAGGATTTCTCCAGGCATTTCTCCAGTGATTACACCATAAATTCCTACATGGATTCCTTACAATTTTCCTCCAAAATTTTCTTCACAAATTCCCCCAGGAATTTGTCCAAGAATTTCTTCAGGGTTTCCTCTAGAAGGTTCTCCAGGGATTTTTCCAGGTTTCTCCACGGATTTCTTGGTTATTACCTACAGGTTTTCCTTCAGTAATTTCCTAAATTAGATGCCTCCAGAAATTCCACCTGGGATTCCTTCAAGAATTTCTCCACGAATTCCTGCATGAATTCCTCCACGGATTCCTGCAGAGATTCCTCCAGGGATTCCTCTAGGAATTCCATCAGGAATTTTTCTAGGAATTCCTTCATGGAATCCTCCAAGTATTCTTTCAAAGAATGCTCCATGTATTACTTCTGGATCCCTCTAGGCATTCCTTCAGGAACTCCTCTAGGAATTCTTTCAGAGATATTTTTTAGACATTCCTCCTGTTTTTACTCCAGGGATTCTTCCAAGGTTTCCTCCATATTTGTCCTCACAAGTTCCTCCAGGGATTCCCCCAAAAATTTATCCAGGGATTGCTTCTAGATTTCCTTCAAGGATTTCTCCAGAATTCCTCCAAGGATTGTAACAGAGATTACTGCATGAATTTCTCCAGAGACTCCTATAGAGTGAGCTCCAGGGTCTACTTCAGGGTTTTTTTTTCCTGGAATTACAGATGTTCTTCCACGCATTCTTCCAAAGATTCCCAAAAAAAGTCCTCTAGGAATTATGTTACCTATTTCGCCAGAGGCTCTTCTAGGAATTTCACCAGGGATTTTTTTTTTTCAGGGATTCTTCCAAACATTTCTCCAGAGATTCGTCCAGGGATTCCTTCTAATATTTTTCCAGGGTAATTTCAGACATTCCTTCTGAGTTTCCTTCAGGAGTTTTTCCAGGGATTCTTCCAGAAAGTGCTTTAGAGATTACTAGATTACTTCGGTTATTCCTCCAGAAGAGATTCTTCCAGGAATTCCTTCAAAGAGTCCTCAAGGAACTCCTCCAGAGTTTCCTCCAGGGATAACTCAAAGAACTTCTGTTGGGATTTCTCCAGGAATTCTTTCAGGGATAACTGTGGAAGTATGAATTGGAGCAATTTCTCATTGAATCCCTGGAGGAATTCCTAGAAGATTTCCTTGAGAGATTCATGGAAAAATTAGTGAAGGATCCTTGGAGGAGGAATTTCCGTAGAAATCTCTGGAGAAATTCCCTTAGAAATCCCAAGAGAAACTCCTGGAGAAATTCTTAGAGAAATTCCCATAGAAATCGTCAAAAGAATTCCTGAGGGAACTCCTGAAGTAATCCCTAGGAGAGTTGCTGGAGGAATCTTTTAAGGAATTTTCAGAAGAATGCTTGGAAGAGTTACTGACAAAATCTCTGGAGCAATCTCTGGAGGAATACCTCGAAGCATCACTGTAGAAATTGATGTAGGAATTGCTGAAAAATCACTGTTAAAATTCTGGGGCAATCTTTGCAGGAGCCTTTAGAGACATTTTCAATGGATTCCTGGGAAGCGAATTACTCGAAAAAAAACATGCAGGTATTCCTGGAGGAATCTCTTACGAAATTTCTGGAGGAATCCTCGAAGGAATTCCTGGAGGAGTCCCTGGATGAATTTCTGGAGGATTCTCTACAGGCATTCCTGGAGGAACTTTAAGGGAAATTCTGGAAGTATCCCTAGAGAAATTCCTGCACAAAATTCTGCCGGAACTTTTGGAGGAATATCAGAAGGAATTCATGTTGAAATCTCCATAGAAATTGCTAGAGGAATGCTTGGAGGAATTCCTAGAGGCATTCCTGAAAGAGCTTTTAGACTATTTCTGGAGGAATCCGTAGACGCATTTTTGGAGGAACTTTTGCAGGAATTCCTGGAAAAAAATCTGCAGGAATTCCTGGAGGAAATTCTGCAGGAATTACAAGAAAAATTTCTGCAGGAGTTCCTGTTGCAATTTTTGTAGAAATTGCTCCTTTGGAGTTCTTCGAGAACTCTCTAGAGGAAAATGTAAAGAATCCCTGTAGGAATTTCTGGTGTAATCACTGGCGAAATGCCTGGAAAACCCCTTGAAGGAATACCTGGAGAATTCCCCGGAATTCTTAGAAGAATCCATGGAGGAATCGGTGGAGGAAACCCAGGTGGTATTCCTGGAGGAATTCGTGAAGAAAGCCTTGGGAGAATTTGTGGAGGAAACTTTGGAATTCCTAAAGGAATCTCAGGAGGCATCCTTGGTGGTATTTCTGGAGGAATCCTTGCACGAATCATTCGAAAAACTCGTGAGGAAATCTCTGGACGAATTACTGGAGAAACCCCTAAAAGTATGAATCATGGAATCTAGGAAGGAAACTTGGAGAAATCTCTGAAGCACTTTCCTGAGGAATTCTTGAAGAAATTACTGGAGGAATTTGTAAAGGAAACTTTGAGGGACTTTCTGGAGGAATCCCAGGAGAAGTTCTCTGAGGTATTCCTGTAGGAAACTCCGGACAAGTTCCTAAAGGAATCTCTGAAAGAATTCTTAGAATAAATTCTGTTGGTAAAAAGCTGAAGTAATCTCTGGAGCAGCTCGTGGAAAAATCTCTGGAGGAACTCCTGAACAAAATGTAAGAAATTTTGAAGTCTTTGAGAAATTACTGAAGCAATTTCTGGAGGAAACTTAAAAAAAAACTCTGGAGAAATCCTTGGGAGAGTTTCTGATAGAATCCCTGAAGGAAATCCTGGGGAAATCTCTGATGAAATTCCTGGAAAATCTCTAAAGGAATTGCTGAAGAAATCCCTGAAGGATTTCCTGGAGGTTGCTTTGTGGAATCCATGGAATACTAGTGAAGGAATCTCTTGAAGGTATTCCTGATAAAATCCTTGGAGGAAGAATTTTCGTAGGAATCCCTGGAGGAATTCCCGGAGGAATCCCTGGATAAATTTCTGGAGGAAATTCTGAAGGAATTCCTTAAGGGCGGACGGGACGGTCGAGAAAATATCCGCCATTGCTCTGTTGCTACTAAGATGGTAATCTCAGATTCTACTTCATATTTTGCAACAAAAACCTATCATTGTGTATGCTCACTTGCAGTGCATATGCTGATTGGTTTTCAGCATCTTCAGTGCGATAGGTCGCGAGATTACCATCTTCGAAATCGCGAGGCAAATTGTTAGAAAGAGAGGCAAGATAGGAAAAATAACACGGCGTCCCGTTTCACCTTAAGCAATCCAAGAATTCCTGGAGAAATTTTTTAGAGAAATTCCTAAAGAAATCATCGGAGGAATTTCTGAGCGAACTCCTGAAGTAATCCCTGGAAGAGTTCCTAGAGATATTTTAAAAGGAATTACTTTAAAAATGCCTGCATCAATTACTGACTAAATCTCTGGAGCAATCCCTGGATGAATACCTGGAGGCATCATTGGAGAAATTGATGTAGGAATTGCTGAAAAAATATTGTTGAATTTCTGGGGCAATCCTTGAAGAAGTCCTTAGAGAAATTTCTGAAGTATTACGAAGTTTCTGGAGGAATCCTTGAAGGAATTCCTGGAGGAGTTCCTGGAAGAATTTCTGGCGGATTCCTAGAGGCATTCCTGGAGGAACTTTAAGGGGAATTCTGGAGAAATCCCTAGAAGAATTCCTGCACGAAATTTTGCTGAAACTCCTAGAGGAATTCGTGAAAGAATCCATGTAGTCATCCCTAAAGAAATTGCTGGAGGAATCCTCTGCGGAATTCCTAGAGAATTTCCTGAAGGAATCTTTAAGGGAATCCTGGAGGAATTCCTGGAGGAAGTTTTGCAGGAATTTCTGGAGGAAATTCTGCAGGAATTCCTGGACTAAGCCCTGGATAAAAAAAAACTCATAGAATCCCTGGAGAAATTCTTGGAGGAATCTCTAGAGGCATTCCGGCGGAAGCTTTCAGTGGAATTCTGGAGGAATCCCTAAACGTATTTCAGGAGAAAATTTTGCAGTAATTCCTGGAGAAAATTCTTCAGGAATTCCTGTAGTGATCCCTAGAGAATGCTTGGAAGAGTCCTTTGGAGTCCTTTGAGAAATTCTTGGAGGAATCCCTAGAGGCATCTCTGGAGAAGTTTCTGGAGGAATCTCTGGAGGAAATCTGGAACAATCTCCGAAGTTATTGTAGAGGTATCTCTGAGGGAATTCCTGGAGCTATCTTTTGGAGGAATCCCTGAAAGAATTTCCGGAGAAACTCCTGTGGGAATTCCTCCAAAGAAGCTAATAAAATTATCCCTAATTGAATTTTTGTAAATACTTTCGGAGAAACTTCTGCAGAATTTATCAAATGATTTCAGGATAAATTGTCTAAAACTCTTAAAAAACAAATCCGAAGGATGTTCTGCAAGAAATTCCTAATTCCTTCTACAAGAATTCACAGATGAACATCCAAATAATTTTCCAGAAAAATGTTCTTAGAAAAGAAATCCTGACTAAACTTCAAATGAACTCACGGAATAATTCTTTGTGGAACCTCTTAAAACCCCTTACAAAAATTCCTATGTAATTTTTGTATGAATTCTCGAAGAAACTGCTGGAGAAATCGTTAAAAGAACTCCTGTTAGAATTACTGAAAGATCCCCTACAGAATTTTCCAACCATTAGCTACCTCAATTGCGACTGTGAATACTTGAGCGAGGTCTAAACCAATGTTCGCAGAGCAGCTCATAAATAAGTTTGGTAAACACTCTCAGACTATGATCTGCACAAATTCTTCTGAAAGAAATCGAGAAATTTCTGCAAGCACTTCATTCAATACAACCAAAATCAGTAATTTTCCATTTCGAGTTTCTCGAAGTACTCCCAAAATCTTAATTTCATTCCGAAATCCTAAATGAGCATTGCTTAGTTGCTTTTGAAACTTGACCAAAACTACAAGGTCCCGAGTAGAGACAGAGCACAAAATGCTGCGAATATTAATCATGTTTAATGAGATAGATTGAATATGATCGAAGATTCTACATCCTGCTCTTACCTATTTGTTTGACGAATGAGTTAGAGCAGGAAGTATTGAGAAACGAATAAATTACGGCAGACTTCAGTGGGCTGGGCACGTAGTGCGAATGTCAAAAGAAAGAATAATAACGAAAACAATATGGGAGCTTGCACGCTGACGTCATCATTGTCTCCTTCTCTTTCGTTCCTTCGGCGTCGGTCCATAAAGCCGTCCTTGCCCTCAAAAAAAATTTGAGGGCAATGTTTACAAATCGTATGAGAATTCGATGAGGTTATGTTTTTGATGCAAGCCTCTATTCAGCATGGAACCAGGTAATGGTCGGTGACTACATGGACGTCTACGAACGTGCTGGCTACACGTGGTTGAAAAAGACCTGAGAATTATTAAATGTTCGGGGAAACAGAAGCAACAGCGCCCAAGACCGACGAAGATTGTGCTGTACTATGCGCTCAAAGCTGGAGTAAAGTTACTTTATAGCTAACAAGGTTCCTTCTGAGATCACCAGCTCACTATTAAAATCATCGCGAACCTCCAGGTATTGACAACAACAGTTTTATTCTGATGTTTCTCATCCTCCAAGAGGATGCTGGAATAATAACACAGCCTAACCAAGCCTCTCAGTTACTGTCCACCAAAATCCAACACTCGTTCCGAAATTATCATGAGCTTCCCAGAATCATCGGGACTACAAAAAGCATTCAACTGATTCAACTGAACACCTTGCTGAACACACAGCGAGCGACGTCGTTCTTTTCACTCATGCGCCAGCGCGCCATGCTGTTGTTGCTCGGCGCGGGGAATCAAGTAGCCCTGTGCGCGAAGTAAACATGACGCTAGTTTCGCTGTCACAGTGGGGTCAAGAGAGCTAAATTCTAATGCACTTGCTGAAGCAAATTTATGATGCGAAACTGTGCATTCAAATCAAAATTGCAGAGAAATGACAAGAGTTAGGAGTTTGGTGTCAAAGAACGAATTGTAGGGCATTTCAAGGCGCTCAACTTTGTATAAGGAAGAAAATAAGTTTATTACGCATTTTTTAGAGTAAATCGACAAAAACAGTCAAAAATTCACTTACTTTTCACTTATTTGCTCTTAAAAAGTGTGTAAGTAACAAAAACTTGCATGTTCGAAGATGACGTTCAATAGCAAATTTCATAATCTTTCAAACGGTGCTGAGAGATCTTGAATAAGTTAAACCGTTTTCATGTTATTGTCGTTTTATTAAAAGCATTGTCAAAATCGTGAAAAGTTCAATAACTCCGTAATGGTTGAGATTTGACCATATGCGTAGAACATTTTTTTTCATCAAATATCATCCTTTATCACCCCCTGAAATATTCTGGGTAAGGAACCCAACACCCTGTATATATTGTATATAGGATATTGGGGATTTTAAAGGAACATTGAGAATTTTTAGGAGATATTGGGAAGGGGAAAAAAAACTTAGGAATCATGGGGGTCCTCTTAGGAGAAGTTGGGTATTCATAAGGAACATTGAGGATTTTAAGGAGATATTGGGGAGGGTAAAGGGAACTTAGGAATCATGTGGTCCTTGAGAAATGATACCTTTTGGGGAATCTAATCAATAAGCTGGCCATTTTAGGGGATATTGGGGATTTTTAAGGAACATTGAGGGATTTTTACGAGATATTGGGTAGGGTAAAGGGAACTAAGGAATCATGGGGGTCCTTGAGAAATGATACCTTTGGGGAATCTAATCGACAAGTCGGACATTTTAGGAGAAGTTGGGGATTTTTAAGGAACATTGGGGATTTTAAGGAGATATTGGGGATTTTTAAGGAACATTGGGGATTTTTAGGAGATATTGGGGAGGGTAAAGGGAACTAAGGAATCATGGGGGTCCTTGGGAAATGATACCTTTGGGGAATCTAATCGACAAGTCGGACATTTTAGGAGAAGTTGGGGATTTTTAAGGAACATTGGGGATTTTTAGGAGATATTGGGGATTTTTAAGGAACATTGGGGATTTTTAGGAGATATTGGGGATTTTTAAGGAACATTGGGGATTTTTAGGAGATATTGGGGAGGGTAAAGGGAACTAAGGAATCATGGGGGTCCTTGAGAAATGATACCTTTGGGGAATCTAATCAACAAGTTGGACATTTAAGGAGAAGTTGGGGATTCTTAAGGAACATTGGGGATTTTTAAGAAACATTGGGGATTTTTAAGGAACATTGGGGAATTTTAGGAGATATTGGGGAGGGTAAAGGGAACTTAGGAATCATAGGGGTCCTTGGGAAATGATACCTTTGGGGAATCTAATCAAAAGATGGATATTTTTGGAGATATTGGAAATTTTTAAGGAACATTGGGGATTTATAGGAGATATTGGGTAGGGTAAAGGGAACTATGGAATCATGGGGGTCCTTGGGATATAATACCTATGGGGAATCCAATCGACAAGTCGGCCATTTTAGGAAAAGTTGGGGATTCTTAAGGAACTTTGGGGATCTTTAGGAGATATTGGGTAGGGTAAAGGGAACTAAGGAATCATGGGGGTCCTTGAGAAATGATACCTTTGGGGAATCTAATCAACAAGTTGGACATTTTAGGAGAAGTCGGGGATTCTTAAGGGACATTGGGGATTTTTAGCAGATATTGGGGATTTTTAAGAAGCATTGGGGAATTTTAGGAGATAGGAGGAAGGGGAGAAGGGAACTTAGATCATGGGGGTCCTCTTAGGAGAAGTTGGGGGATTCTTAAGGGACATTGGGGATTTTTACGAGATATTGGGGAGGGTAAAGAGAACTTAGGAATCATGTGGTCCTTGAGAAATGATACCTTTGGGGAATCTTATCAACAAGGTGGCCATTTTAGGAGTTATTGGGGATTTTTAAGGAACATTGGGGGATTTTAATGGGTAGAGTAAAGGGAACTATGGAATCATGGGGGTCCTTGGGATATAATACCTTTGGGGAATCCAATCGACAAGTCGGCCATTTTAGGGGATATTGGGGATTCTTCAGGTACATTGGGGATTTTTAGGCGATATTGGGGAGGGTAGAGAGAACCTAGGAATCATGTGGTCCTTGAGAAATGATAACTTTGGGGAATCTAATCAACAAGTTGGCCATTTTAGGGGATATTGGGGTTTTTAAGGAACATTGGGGATTTTTAAGGAACATTGGGGAATTTTAGGAGATATTGGGGATTTTTAAGGAACATTGGGAATTTTTACGAGATAATGGGAAGGGGAAAAGGGAACTTAGGAATCATGGGGGTCCTCTTATGAGAAGTTGGGTATTCATAAGGAACATTGAGGATTTTAAGGAGATATTGGGGAGGGTAAAGGGAACTTAGGAATCATGTGGTCCTTGAGAAATGATTCCTTTGGAAAATCTAATCAACAAGTTGGCCATTTTAGGGGATATTGGGGATTTTTATGGAACATTGAGGATTTTTACGAGATATTGGGTAGGGTAAAGGGAACTAAGGAATCATGGGGGTCCTTGGGAAATGATACCTTTGGCGAATCTAATCAACAAGTTGGACATTTTAGGAGAAGTTGGGGATTTTTAAGGAACATTGGAGATTTTTAGGAGATATTGGGGATTTTTAAGGAACATTGGGGATTTTCAAGGAACATTGGGGATTTTTACGAGATATTGGGAAGGGGAAAAGGGAACTTAGGAATCATGGCCGTCCTTGAGAAATGATACCTTTGGGGAATCTAATCAACAAGTTGGCCATTTTAGGAGATATTGGGGATTTTTAAGGAACATTGGGGATTTTTACGAGATATTGGGTAGGGTAAAGGGAACTTAGGAATCATGGCGGTCCTCGGGAAATGATATCTTTGGGGAATCTAATCGACAAGTCGGACATTTTAGGAGAAGTTGGGGATTTTTAAGGAACATTGGGGATTTTTAGGAGATATTGGGGATTTTTAAGGAACATTGGGGATTTTTAGGAGATATTGGGGAGGGTAAAGGGAACTAAGGAATCATGGGGGTCCTTGGGAAATGATACCTTTGGGGAATCTTTTAGGAGATATTGGGGAGGGTAAAGGGAACTGTACGCGCCCAACGCGTGCAAGCGAGAATGACACGGGCACCGGGTCGCCCTCCGTATAAATATCGACGACAGCGAGGCGCTTTCCAGCGGATTCGCCCGAATGGGTGGAGCTAACAGCGTTGCGTAGCAGGAGCCGTCTAACGCATACTAGAGTATAAATTCAATCCCATTGTCATCATCAGTATCAGTATTCAATAAACATCCAACGCGAACGGATCAAAGCGAATAGATGAAAAGTGTTTTTTCTTGAGCTTAACCGAAGCGAACAGAAAGGTGAACGAGCCCGGTCAACCCGACGATCGGCTCAAACGTTGTCTTCCGTCCTACTCCGAATGTGAGGGTGTGTGTGTAGCGGTGCTTCTCCCGAGTCGAGGTTGACGGACCGAAAGCGGACGTGTTGCGACCTGTTCAGCGTCGCATTGGAAGGAGTTCCTGTGGTCGTCGTCGTGTTTACTCGTCGTCGTGTTTGCTCGTCGTGAAACCGTGGAGTGGATGCCAAGAGTTATTCACTTGGTTATTCAGGAGTAATTTTTCTGCGGAATAATTTTCCTTTTTTGGCATCCCTCACGTGTGATCGTTGGCAAACGGGCGACAACGGGCAGCTTCTACGAGTTCGGCGCAAAGCCGTGGTCCTTCGAGAGTGAACCCACGCTGGTAACCGTGACGAGTGCGGTTGTCGGCGTCATTGAGCTGGCAGTGGCGGTTTGCGCGGCTGCTGGCGGTGTGCTGTGAGAATCCTTCCATCGGTGGCTGTAGAGTACGGCTGCTGTTGGTCGACCCGATCGCTGGTAGCTGTGACGAGCACGTCTGTCGGTGTGAGCGGCTTTCCCTGGCTTGTGGCTGTAACGTGTACAGCTGTCAGCTTTCCATCCCCGAACTGGTGGCCGTGAAGTGAACGGCCGTTGGTACGTCGATCGCGAGGTGAGCTTCCGTTGGTGCTGCTACAAGGTAAGTGCAACGATTCTCCCTCTTTGTGTGCAAAATTTCTTGAGCAATCGAGTATCCAACATTTGGTCCGGATCGAGCCGGATTGTACCAGTGTGATACGTCCATTCGAGATTCAACAAGTTTGTGTGTGATCAATCCTCCTATCGCGTGAATTTCGAGAGTTTAATTTTTTCGCGAATATTCGTTGCCCCTCCAATCAAGACAGTCAACAGTGTGTCAAGCGCAGTGGTACCCAAAGTGAAAGAAAAGTGAAAGCCCCTAGTGAACTGAAGTGGAGTGTGTATGAAGCGAGAGCCCTAGAAGTGAACATTAGTGAAGAGTGTGAAGATGGAAAACTTGAAGAAATTGGTTCATCCGCGAGGACAAGTGAAGGCGTGGGTGACGACGATCGTCGGAAAGTTGAATGAAGCAACAGAGCATTCCGAAACGACGAGCCTCTCTCAGCTGAAGGCCCTCGAGAAGAAGCTGGAGCTGCACTATGCGGAGTACTCGTCGAAGCATGATTCGATCATGTCACAGTGTCCAACCGAGAGCATAGACGACCAAGACAGGAAGCTGGACGAGTTCGACGAGCTGCATACAGACGCGCTGGTGAAACTGAATCAGCTAGTGGATTTCTTTCGTGCAGAACCGGCAAACAATAGAGCTCCTCAAGTGATCGTGACCCAACAACCTCTGAGAACTCCGATCCCAACCTTCGATGGGAAGTATGAGAGTTGGCCTAAATTCAAGGCTCTTTTTAACGACCTAGTTGGAAAGTGTGGTGACTCAGACGCGACCAAGTTGCAGTATCTGGACAAGACGTTGATTGGTGAAGCGTCCGGCATTCTGGATGCGAAGATCATCAACAACAATAATTACGAGCAAGCTTGGCAGTTGTTGGAAGAGCGATTCGAGAAACCGAGAGTGATCATCGACACCCATATTTCTGGTCTGCTGTCAATGAAGCCCATTCTCAAGCAAAGTTTTAAGGAGTTGAGAAACCTCATCGATACCTGCAATCGTCACGTGGAAGGATTGCGGTTCATGGAACAAGAAGTCGACGGCACAGCTGGATTGATCGTGGTGAAGCTTCTAACCATGTGCCTCGACGGAGAAACGCGGAAGCAGTGGGAACTAACCTTGGATCACGGTGAACTGCCTGACTTTGACGGATCTTTGAAGTTCCTCAGAAACTACTGCCAGGTCCTCGAAAGATGCGAAGTGGATAAAATGCCTTCTTCTAAAGCAGTTGCCAAACCTCCTGCAACGACGAAGACCAGCTTCTCACCCAGATCATCCCTTCCTGCAACATCCAGCCCAGCGGAGAATGTGTGTGAGATTTGTGCAGGCCAGCACTGCAACTACAAGTGCCCGACCTTCCTGAGTATGAGCGTCGATCAGCGTGTTAGCAAGGTGAAGCAGTCCGGACTTTGTTTCAACTGCCTCCGGAAGGGTCACCAGATCAGGGCTTGTCCATCCGACAAGTCATGCTTGAAGTGCTCCAGGAGGCATCACTCGATGCTGCATTTTGAGCAGGTGTCCCAGCCTGAACCGAAGGATCAAGATTCCAGCGTAATATCCGAGCAGCCAGAGGTAGAGACGGCAGTAGCGTCCGCTGCGCCTGAGGAGCCTGTGTCAACAGCGTGTTCCGGTATCGACCGGCGAGCAAAACATGTGTTTCTGATGACGGCATTGGTGAACGTTGTCTCCAAGAGTGGAAAAAGCTTCAAGTTGCGTGCACTACTCGATTCAGGATCCCAAGTCAACCTGGTATCCGAAGCGGCCGTGAAGTTGCTTGGAGTTCCGAGATACCCGGCCAACGTTCCGGTTGTAAGAGTGGGTGGTGCCAGATCCCAAATTCGGCATCACGTGATCCTGAAGCTGTCTTCCGACTACACCAATTTTGAAAGTGACTTGGACTGTTTGGTGACCTCGAGAGTGACTGGTAGGATTCCATCCGTTCCGGTTAACATCTCAGACTGGAAATTCCCAGCCGGAATAGTGCTTGCCGATCCAAGTTTCAACCAACCGAGAGATGTGGATCTATTGATCGGTGCCGAGCACTTTTTCGAAATCTTGAAGCAAGCTCAGATGAAACTCTCCGAAGAACTACCTGTCTTGCATGAGACCCAATTTGGGTGGGTTGTCGCCGGTGCCATGGAGGATTCTGGAGATGAAGTCGTTAACGTGTTATGTGCCACTAATGAGGATCCATTGCTGAAAAGCATCCAGAGATTTTTTGAGCAAGAAGAGCTTCCAGAAAAGAAGGTGCAAACGAGTGAAGAGGAAGCGATCGAAGAACACTTCAGCAAGACATACCGTCGAGAAGAGGATGGCCGATTCGTTGTTCAATTACCGTTCCGCGAGTCCATCAATCAACTCGGAGACTCCCGTTCGTTAGCAATGAAGAGATTTCTAGCAAGCGAGAAACGCCTAGCCAACCAACCTGAGATGAAGAAGATGTATCAGGCGTTCATAAGAGAGTACGAAGATCTTGGACACTGCCACGAGATCCGTGAGGTAGATGATCCGCCCAACCAACAGAATTACTATTTCCCACACCATGCTGTACTCAAGCCCTCGAGTACCAATACAAAACTACTTGTTGTGTTCGACGGTAAGGCGAAGGCTAACGGATTATCCCTCAATGAAGTTTTGATGGTCGGCCCCAAAATCCAGAGTGACCTCTTTTCAATCCTGCTACGCTCCCGAAAGCACATCTATGCGTTTTCGGCTGACGTTGAAAAAATGTATAGACAGGTGAAAATCGATCCAATTCAGACGCACTACCAGAGGATCTTCTGGCGTGACAATCCAATGGAACCCGTGCGAGTGATGGAATTGTCAACGGTGACCTACGGGACTTCCCCTGCGGCATTTCTGGCTGTGAGGTCCGTGGTTCAACTAGCAAGAGATGAGCGTGTTCAGTTTCCTGAAGCTGCAGAGGCCATATTAGAAGACTGTTACATGGACGATATACTGAGCGGTGCTTCAACGCTAGCATCTGCAACACAACTGCGAAGCGACATTGAAGAGGTTATGCTGAAGGGAAAGTTTACTGTTCGAAAGTGGTGCTCAAATGATGAAGGCGTACTAGAAGGAGTTCCAGAACAAGACCGGGAGAAGCTCGTCTGCATAGAAGATACCGGTGCCAACGAAACGATTCGAGCCTTGGGAGTTTTGTGGAATCCGAGAAGTGATCAATTTCTTTTCTGGAGGAATCCTGAAGTGTTACCCGATGAGAAAGTAATGTGCTATACGCAACTGACTATTTTTCACACGTAATTAAAATTCCATAGAAACACTCTAGATTCAACATGACACACTTGACTTAGGTGACGAACGATGATTTCCAAACCATCTTACATGGTAACATTTCAAAACCCTTCAAGTACAAACATCCTTACCAGAAGAGTGCATAATTTATTTCCCATCATACTATTCCAATCCATTTCCCATAGCTTACCAATGAATATGCAACCCGTATCTTTCAACACCATAGCTAAGCCATACCAGCTGAACAACATCCAGTTGACTTACACAGCAATTCTACTCTCCGTTCTAGTTCTCACTAGCGAGCAAACGACATACCCAGTGACCCACTAAAGAAATAATAAACATTCATAGACTCTCACGTTCTGATTGAATTTAACCACGACATATGGTAATTCACAACATTCTCTTTCACATGTTCTTTCATATGTTTCGCTCTCGCACTCTAAACTTACTCTCACGAACTAAACAGAACAGAACGACGCGACGGCTAATCCAAGCTGACACCGACGAACCAACCAGAAGACCGTATGACAAATGGTTGTTAAGGTAACGCCTCCGACGCCAAGTTAGATTGTTTTCCCATATCTGTATTCGATTAAACTCAACTATCTATGTATTGACTAAATTGAAAAGTGTAATTATATAAAACTAAAAGACGAGAAATCTTTATTTTTCTTTATTATTATTCCTGAAACCAAAGGATGAGTTTGTTTTAGTGACAAAAAGAAGTGTCCTCTCCCAGATAGCCAAATTATTCGATCCGCTTGGTCTGATATCTCCTGTGATCGTGTTGGCCAAATCAATCATGCAGCAACTGTGGGCCGATGGTTTAGATTGGGACGAAACCCTTGAGAACAAATTGTTGAGTAGGTGGATGATCTTCCATCAGTCCCTGATGCAGCTAAGTGAAATACAGGTACCGAGATGTATCGTAACTCCTGGAGGGCGTCGTATCGAGATACATGGTTTCTCTGATGCATCGTGTATCGCCTACGGTGCATGTCTATATTTGCGTTGTGTCCAAGAGAATGGAGAAGTGTCTGTCAGACTGATTTGTAGTAAGTCTCGGATCGCTCCGTTACGTCGTCTCACCATTCCCAGACTAGAGTTATGTGCCGCCGTGATACTAGCACGATTGGTTAACGTAGTACTCCCTATCCTGAAAATCGAAGTCCATAACGTCAAGCTGTGGTCGGATAGTCAGATTGTGCTGGCATGGCTAAAGAAGAGCCCAGATCAACTTCAAGTCTACGTTAAAAACCGAGTCATGGAGATCAACAAATTGACCAGTGCCTATGAGTGGGAATACGTCAAATCTGAAGCCAATCCAGCGGATCTGGTATCTAGAGGATGCTATCCAGGAGCATTGAGCCGCTCCGAAATGTGGTGGGAAGGCCCACCGTTTTTGCAAGTTGCTGACTACGAAATTCCGGAGGCTCCGATGATCAAGGACGAGGAGTTGCCAGAAATGAGAGAAATACAAGTGTGTAATCTGGCGAACGAAGTAGAGGACGAGCCAGTGTTCGAGCGGTGTGGTACTTTTTCCAAGCTACAACGTGTGCTAGCGCAAGTTGTGAGATTCACTCGACTGGTGCGTATGAAAAGAGAGGAACGCAAAAACTGCCGATTCGTCTCAATACAGGATATGCGGAAGGCGACAAAGTATATAGTGAGAGTACTGCAGAAAGGCAAGCTAGGCGAAGAGATTGAATGCGTTCAACGAAAGGAAATGCCAAAGCGACTTGCTAACCTCCAACCATTTCTGGATGAAGAAGGATTCTTGCGCGTCGGCGGACGTCTACAGAATTCCATGCTGCCATTCGACGCCAAACATCAATTGCTTCTCCCACGTAATCATCGAGTGACTGAGATGTTGATTCGTCAATATCACGAGGACAGACTTCATGAGGGACCGTCTGGTCTGCTGGCAGCAATAAGGCAGAAGTACTGGTTGGTCAATGCTCGATCGGCCATTCGAAAGGTGACACGCAGCTGTGTGAAGTGCTTCAGAACTAAACCAAGAGAGGTTCAACCTGAAATGGGGAATCTACCAGAGGAGCGAGTGAATTTGGCAGCAGCTTTCGAACTCACCGGTGTATATTACGCCGGTCCCGTGACAGTGAAGGAAGGTCGATATAAGCCAAAACACATCAAGGCATACATCGCCCTTTTTGTGTGCCTAACGACGAAATCGATTCATCTAGAGTTAGTTTCGGATCTGACCACCGAAGCTTTTCTCGCGGCTTTGGATCGATTTGTCAACCGACGTGGGATGGTGACGAATTTTGTTGGTGCATCTAGAGAACTTCACCAGCTGCACATGATGTTTCGTGATCAGACCGAGTCAGCAAAGATTAACGATTTCCTGCTCAAACGGGAGATAGAATGGGAATTTATTCCGCCAAGATCCCCAAACTTTGGGGGTCTATGGGAAGCAGGTGTCAAAGTAGTTAAGTCTCACCTGCATCGAACGTTGGGTAACGCGGTTCTGAATTTCGAGGAATTTGGAACCATTTTGACTAGCATCGAAGCTATTGTGAATTCCCGACCATTGTACGCGCTGTCTGACGATCCAAATGAACCTCTTCCGATTACACCTGCTCATCTGATGCTGGGAAGACCATTGGAACCAGTGGTAAAGCCATCGTACACTGGAATTCCGTTGCTTGTCCCGCTTCCAGTACATGAACCATTTGCGTGAACAGTTTTGGGCTAAGTGGTCAAGAGACTATTTAACATCGCTTCAAACAAGGGCAAAATGGACAAAAAGTGAACCGAATGTGAAACTGGGTACTATTGTGCTAATTATGGAGGACAACGTATCAGTTCAGTTATGGAGGTTGGGTAGAATCGTTGCACTTTACCCGGGCAAAGATGGGGTGGTAAGGGTCGCCGACGTGAAGACTGCAGTGGGCGTTTTCCGACGCTCAATCCGGAAGCTGGCACCCCTTCCGATCAACGATAATAACAAGTCAGCTTTTGGAATGGCATTCCAACCGGCGGGAGCATGTACGCGCCCAACGCGTGCAAGCGAGAATGACACGGGCACCGGGTCGCCCTCCGTATAAATATCGACGACAGCGAGGCGCTTTCCAGCGGATTCGCCCGAATGGGCGGAGCTAACAGCGTTGCGTAGCAGGAGCCGTCTAACGCATACTAGAGTATAAATTCAATCCCATTGTCATCATCAGTATCAGTATTCAATAAACATGCAACGCGAACGGATCAAAGCGAATAGTTGAAAAGTGTTTTTTCTTGAGCTTAACCGAAGCGAACAGAAAGGTGAACGAGCCCGGTCAACCCGGCGATCGGCTCAAACGTTGTCTTCCGTCCTACTCCGAGTGTGAGGGTGTGTGTGTAGCGTTGCTTCTCCCGAGTCGAGGTTGACGGACCGAAAGCGGACGTGTTGCGACCTGTTCAGCGTCGCATTGGAAGGAGTTCCTGTGGTCGTCGTCGTGTTTGCTCGTCGTGATACCGTGGAGTGGATGCCAAGAGTTATTCACTTGGTTATTCAGGAGTAATTTTTCTGCGGAATAATTTTCCTTTTTTGGCATCCTTCACGTGTGATCGTCGGCAAACGGGCGACAACGGGCAGCTTCTACGAGTTCGGCGCAAAGCCGTGGTCCTTCGAGAGTGAACCCACGCTGGTAACCGTGACGAGTGCGGTTGTCGGCGTCATTGAGCTGGCAGTGGCGGTGTGCGCGGCTGCTGGCGGTGTGCTGTGAGAATCCTTCCATCGGTGGCTGTAGAGTACGGCTGCTGTTGGTCGACCCGATCGCTGGTAGCTGTGATGAGCACGGCTGTCGGTGTGAGCGGCTTTCCCTGGCTTGTGGCTGTAACGTGTACAGCTGTCAGCTTTCCATCCCCGAACTGGTGGCCGTGAAGTGAACGGCCGTCGGTACGTCGATCGCGAGGTGAGCTTCCGTTGGTGCTGCTACAAGGTAAGTGCAACGATTCTCCCTCTTTGTGTGCAAAATTTCTTGAGCAATCGAGTATCCAACAGGAACTAAGGAATCATGGGGGTCCTTGAGAAATAATACCTTTGGGGAATCTGATCAACAAGTTGGACATTTAAGGAGAAGTTGGGGATTCTTAAGGAACATTGGGGATTTTTAAGAAACATTGGGGATTTTTAAGGAACATTGGGGAATTTTAGGAGATATTGGGGAGGGTAAAGGGAACTTAGGAATCATGGGGGTCCTTGGGAAATGATACCTTTGGGGAATCTAATCAAAAGATAGATATTTTTGGAGAAGTTGGAAATTTTTAAGGAACATTGGGGATTTATAGGAGATATTGGGTAGGGTAAAGGGAACTATGGAATCATGGGGGTCCTTGGGATATAATACCTTTGGGGAATCCAATCGAAGAGTCGGCCATTTTAGGAGAAGTTGGGGATTCTTAAGGAACATTGGGGATTTTTACGAGATATTGGGTAGGGTAAAGGGAACTAAGGAATCATGGGGGTCCTTGAGAAATGATACCTTTGGGGAATCTAATCAACAAGTTGGACATTAGACCTGTTCACTTTTTTTGACCTACCCGTGTCACATCAAATTATCAATCCACATGCAAAAACAAGTCTTCAGTCCAAAATTGAGCCAAATTGGTAAAGGTTTAGAGGTGTATCAAATCGATTTTATGTTTTTTCGAGGATTTTCACGAAAATGTACTCCAATATCCAAAAAATTGCACCGAAAAGGTACCAAAAACACCGTTGAAATATAGTTGGAACAATACTCTACAACTTTGCCGAAGACACTACGGTGTTTAAATTGCTTATTTCAAAGTTATTCAACAATTTTCGTTAAAAAATCGTGAAAAATTACAATATTTTTACGGTTTTTCATGTAAAAGTCATGTAAATTTACATAATTTTAAGTGACTAATTTAATTAGCTATTGCTCCTATGTGTTACGAACATTTCGTCCATACATCATTTTAGTGTAGGAATTCGTTTTAATTGACTAATTATCAAAAGTATGTCACGTTGATACTAAAAATCGCATAGAGTTGCCAGCACAAAATTAAACAAAGTTACCCATGATTAAAACGTCGTTACATTTCTTTGTCGCATCTGTATCAGTTTCAATTTGGTGTAGATGGTTGAGCATGAGACTGCCGATTCGAAGATTCAAGGTTCGAGCCTTGGAATAGGATTTTTGCGTCTCGATCCAGCTATAAGTTAATGAAACTACGCTCTGCATCTCATTGCAATTTGGCATCATAGCCTTTTTTCGAAACCGTAGAGTGCATAGTAAGAATGAAGTTTCCCTTTATCGTGTAGTTGTGTTGCTTGTGGCTAGATAGATGGAAGTAATCTCCACAAATGTATGGTAAATTTTGCATCCAGAAGCAGTTCCATCATTGTATTGAATTGTTTTAGCTAAATTAATCGGTATCAAACAGATGTCCAATATTTCGTCCAGCTGATCTCGTCGACACGATTTCTTGTCAACAAGTAAACTAAATATCTAGCTAGTCCTGGAATGGGCTTAAATGACAGGTCCCGATCATCATTATTTGGGAGATTGCGTGTAAGTCATGGGCCATGGCTCATGGCAGATTCATCATCCTAACTGCTACAAAGAAAGAAAAAAAAGTTTATTATGTAATTGAGCTTGAACCTGGGACCTTCTGATTCGCAGGATCGAGCCTTATCATCTGCGCCATTTCTGATACTTGAATCAAAAGACATTAGAATACGATGGCATGACGCCTTAATCATGGGTAACTTTGTTTTAATTCGTGCTGGCAACTCTACGCGATTTTTAGTATCAACGTGACATACTTTTGATAATTAGTCATTGAAAACGAATTCCTTCACAAAAACAATGTATGGACGAAATGTTCGTTACACAAAGGAGAAATAGCTCATTAATTTAGTCACTTAAAATAATGTAAAATTACATGACTTTTATATGTAAAATCGTAAAAATATCGTGTTTTTTCGTGATTTCTCAACTAAAATTGTTGAATAACTTTGAAATAAGCAATTTAAACACCGTAGTGTCTTCGGCAAAGTTGTAGAGTATTGTACTAACTATATCCTAACGGTATTTTCGGCACCCTTTCGGAGCAATTTTCTGGATTTATGAGTAAATTTCTGCGAAAACGGTTAAAAAAACACAAAATCGATTTGATACACCTTTAAATCTTCATCAATTTGGTCCAATTTTGGACTGAAGACTTGTTTTTGCATGTGGATTGATAATTTGATGTGTCACGGAGAATCTGAGAAAAAAAGTTTCAATGTGAACAGGTCTATTGGACATTTAAGGAGAAGTCGTGGATTCTTAAGGGACATTGGGGATTTTTAGCAGATATTAGGGATTTTTAAGAAGCATTGGGGAATTTTAGGAGATAGGAGGAAGGGGAGAAGGGAACTTAGATCATGGGGGTCCTCTTAGGAGAAGTTGGGAATTCTTAAAGGACATTGGGGATTTTTAGGCGATATTGTGGAGGGTAAAGAGAACTTAGGAATCATGTGGTCCTTGAGAAATGATACCTTTGGGGAATCTTATCAACACGTTGGCCATTTTAGGAGATATTGGGGATTTTTAAGGAACATTGGGGATTTTTACGAGATATTGGGTAGGGTAAAGGGAACTATGGAATCATGGGGGTCCTTGGGATATAATACCTTTGGGGAATCCAATCGACAAGTCGGCCATTTTAGGGGATATTGGGGATTCTTAAGGGACATTGGGGATTTTTAGGCGATATTGGGGAGGGTAAAGAGAACCTAGGAATCATGTGGTCCTTGAGAAATGATACCTTTGGGGAATCTAATCAACAAGTTGGCCATTTTAGGGGATATTGGGGTTTTTTAAGGAACATTGAGGATTTTTAAGGAACATTGGGGAATTTTGGGAGATATTGGGGATTTTTAAGAAACATAGGGGATTTTTAGGAGATATTGGGAAGGGGAAAAGGGAACTTAGGAATCATGGGGGTCCTCTTAGGAGAAGTTGGGTATTCATAAGGAACATTGAGGATTTTAAGGAGATATTGGGGAGGGTAAAGGGAACTTAGGAATCATGTGGTCCTTGAGAAATGATACCTTTGGAGAATCTAATCAACAAGTTGGCCATTTTAGGGGATATTGGGGATTTTTAAGGAACATTGGGGATTTTTACGAGATATTGGGTAGGGTAAAGGGAACTAAGGAATCATGGGGGTCCTTGGGAAATGATACCTTTGGGGAATCTAATCAACAAGTTGGACATTTTAGGAGAAGTTGGGGATTTTTAAGGAACATTGGGGATTTTCAAGGAACATTGGGGATTTTTACGATATATTGGGAAGGGGAAAAGGGAACTTAGGAATCATGGCCGTCCTTGAGAAATGATACCTTTGGGGAATCTAATCAACAAGTTGGCCATTTTAGGAGATATTGGGGATTTTTAAGGAACATTGGGGATTCTAACGAGATATTGGGTAGGGTAAAGGGAACTTAGGAATCATGGCGGTCCTCAGGAAATGATACCTTTGGGGAATCTAATCGACAAGTCGGACATTTAAGGATTAGTTGGGGATTCTTAAGGGACATTGGAGATTTTTACGAGATATTGGGTAGGGTAAAGGGAACTAAGGAATCATGGCGGTCCTTGAGAAATGATACCTTTGGCAAAACTAATCGACAAGTCGGGCATTTAAGGAGAAGTTGGGGATTCTTGAGGAACATTGGGGATTTTTACGAGATATTGGGCATTTTTAAGGATCATTGGGGATTTTTAAGGAACATTGGGGATTTTTAGAAGATATTGGGAAGGGGGAAAGGGAACTTAGGAATCATGGCGGTCCTCGGGAAATGATACCTTTGGGGAATCTAATCAACAAGTTGGACATTTTAGGAGAAGTTGGGGATGCTTACGGGGCATTGGGGATAATAAGGAGATATTGGGGATATTAAAGGAACAATGGGGATTTTTAGGAGATATTGGGCTGGTAAAGGGAACTTCGGAATCATGGGGGTCCTTGGGAAGTGATACCTTTGAGGAATCTAATCAACAAGTTGGACATTTTAGGAGAAGTTGGGTATGCTTACGGGGCGTTGGGGATAATTAGGAGATATTGGGGATATTTAAGGAACAATGGGGATTTTTAGGAGATATTGGGGCTGGTAAAGGGAACTTAGGAATCATAGCCGTCCTTGGGAAATGATACCTTTGGGAAATCTAATCAACAAGCTGGATATTTTAAAAGATGTTAGGGATTCATGAGGAACATTGGGGATTTTTAGGAGATATTGGGGAGGGTAAAGGGAACTAAGGAATCATGGGGGTCCTTGGGAAATGATACCTTTGGGAAATCTAATCCACAAGTTGGATATTTTAGGAGAAGTTTAGGATTTTTAAGGAACATTGGGGATTTTTAGGAGATATTGTGGAGGGTAAAGTGAATTTAGGAATCATAGGGGTCCTTGGGAAATGATACCTTTGGGGAATCTAATCGACAAGTTGGACAAAAGAAGTTGTGAATTCTGAAGGAATATTGAGGATTTTTAGGAGATATTGGGGATTTTTAAGTAACATTGGGGACTTTTAGAAGACATTGGGGATTTTTAAGGAACGTTGGGGATTTTTAGGAGATATTGGGGAGGGTAAAGGAAACTTAGGAATCATGGGGGTCCTTTGGAAATGATACCTTTGGGAAATCCAATCAACAAGCTGGATATTTTAGGAGAAGTTGGGGGTTTTTATGGAAAATTGAGGATTTTAGGAGATATTGGGGCGGGTAAAGAGAACTTCGGAATCATGGCGGTCCTCGGGAAATGATACCTTTGGGGAATCTAATCGACAAGTTGGCCATTTTAGAAAATATTGGGGATTTTTAAGGAACATTGGGGATTTTTATGAGATATTGTGTATGGTAAAGGGAACTTAGGAATCATGGCGGTTCTCGGGAAATTATACTGTTGGCGCCACACATGAACGGCGTCATTCAGGCACCCTCTGCCGTAGCAGCGGCGCTGTAGCGCATTCAATTGAGGTAGTTTTGCGTTCTCTTTATTTCACTGCTAGCAGCAAGCAGCCCAGCGACTATTGTCACAGTCGCACTGGGCTGCGTGGTGCTAGCCCGTCAGCGCATCGCACAATGTGGCGATGCGCATTCAAATGTTTGTCCGTACTATCGCTGCCGCCTATAAAATCGGCAGCTGTTTCTATGTATCTTTAGTTGTAAGCAAAGTACCACCACAGAGCAAGAGCACTGCCTCTCTGTGGTGCGCAATAAATCTGGAGTAATTAAGAAGAGTAGTTCGTTCTTCGTCTTGTCCCCGGGGGAAAGAAGACACAACGTAGGGGCCTATCAGCCGCTGGACGAAACATTGGTGCCGTGACCGGGATGAAGGACACCCCGGAGGACCATCGGACGGACTACGAATTGCCTACGCCACCCGACAACTCACCAAGGGCCGAGCTGTCGCCCACTGGATCCTAGCATCCACTCGTTTGGACTGTAGCGTCCACCCGCCGGACCGTAGCGTCCCCTTGCCGGACCATTGCCGTCCACCCGTCGGACCCCGAGAGTCCACCTGCAGGCCGCGAGCGTATCATCGCCCTGCCAAGCTATCGATCATCGGACCTCTGCGTCCACTGTAGGCCGCGAGCGTACCATCGCCCTACCGAATCCACCGTCGGACCACGAGCGTCCATCCATGGGACCCAGCGTCCAACTGCAGGCCGCGAGCGCACCATCGCCCTGCCGAATTGTCATCCGTCGGACCCCGAGCGTCCACCCTTTGGGACCCCAGCGTCCACTGCAGGCCGCGAGCGTACCATCGCCGCCTGTCTAATCATCCACGTCGGACTTCGAGAGTCCTCCTGCAGGTCGCGAGCGCATCATCGCCCTGCCGAATCGTTCACCGTTGGACCCCCAGCGTCCACCAGAAGGATCACAGCATCCGCCCGTAGGACCCCCAGCGTTCACCACCCGGCCGAAGCGCCATCCACGTCCACCAGTCATCAATGAACCCAAGCACCAAACCGAAAGCAATCATCACGACCAGCGAGAAAGCAAATCATCCGTTGCCGAGACAACCAACTATCGAACCATCCGTCGTCGTCGCAAACCAAACACCAGTGCGAAGTGAATCAATCCCGTTCGAGTGCAAACGTTCCAGTTGATTATCGAACCAACCGAAATAGGCGAATGATAACGACAAGCAGAAAACTACCTGGCCGACTGCGCACATCGTCATCGAAGAGCGAATCATCTTCTGGACCTACATCGGATAGCGAGCGCACCATCGCAGTCTGATCGCAACCCGATCGCAACCAGCCGAATGAGCCCATCCCGATCGTAATTACAGCGCCGTCGTCGTCGTCAGCCTGCCCGGCACAGAAGATAATTTGAAAACGTGCGTTTTCGGGCGGGAGTATGTTGGCGCCACACATGAACGGCGTCATTCAGGCACCCTCTGCCGTAGCAGCGGCGCTGTAGCGCATTCAATTGAGGTAGTTTTGCGTTCTCTTTATTTCACTGCTAGCAGCAAGCAGCCCAGCGACTATTGTCACAGTCGCACTGGGCTGCGTGGTGCTAGCCCGTCAGCGCATCGCACAATGTGGCGATGCGCATTCAAATGTTTGTCCGTACTATCGCTGCCGCCTATAAAAGCGGCAGCTGTTTCTATGCATCTTTAGTTGTAAGCAAAGTACCACCACAGAGCAGGAGCACTGCCTCTCTGTGGTAAGCAATAAATCTGGAGTAATTAAGAAGAGTAGTTCGTTCTTCGTCTTGTCCCCGGGGGAAAGAAGACACAACGTAGGAGCCTATCAACCGCTGGACGAAACATTGTGTCTCCCCGACGGGGAATTGAACCCCGGTCTCCCGCGTGACAGGCGGGGATACTGACCACTATACTATCGAGGAAAAGAATACACAACGTGGGGCCTGATCAACCGCTGGACGAAACATTGGTGCCGTGACCAGGATGGCATCTGGAGAGGATTACCGGACGTCGGAAGAAGCTACCCTCTGGACTGTGTGAATCGTCGTCGTCAACCCAACAGTGAGCACGCTACTAGAGACATGTGCGTCTACCCATTAGGACCGTTGCGTCTACCGTCGGACCCCTGTGTCATCCCGTTTGGATCCCTACATCCCCGTCGGACCCCTGCGTCCATCGTCGGACCCGTGAAGCAAGGCCGAAGCGTCGACTTGCCGAGCATAGCGTCCACCCGCCGGACCCCTGCGTCCATACCCTGGCCGCAGCGCCACTTTTCGGACCGAAGCGTCAACCCATCGGGCCGTAGCGCCATTTCGTCGGACTCCAGCGTTGAAGCGCAGTAAACGCTGGAAAAAGGAATTCTGGCCTACCACTACGAGCAGTCAGGCCGAGCTAGCGATTAGCAAGAATCTCCCGTCCATCATCCAAGATTCGTAAGTGCTTGCTAGTACCCCGGATTTCCGATCCAGCACTGGGCGTAGTCGGATCAAGTTGAGCCACAACAGTAAACTCCGGTCTGCGTCACTAGAGCACAGGACAAACATCTTCCATCAGTCAAGCCAATTCATCATTACGGGGATCCAAGCACCAGTCAACTCATCCGCAGTAAAATCAAGCCATCCATCCACCCGACGACGACGACGATCAACAATCAACCCCTGCACATTAATCCAACCAAGTGATCGTGTGTGCCTTTCCTACCTGCACGCAAGCACATCAACGCAACTGAAGCCAGCCCGATCGTACCTGCAACAACGAGCGCGTACCGATCGTACAGCACCAGCCGACTCCGAGCAATGCTAATATAAAAACATTCGTTTTGGGCGGGAGTATGTTGGATCTCGCTCCAACGTCGTCGGCCGGCGTCATCGTAGGCTGCTTTATACGCACAAGCGCAGTGAGCAGAAGAGCCAATTCAACAGTCGGCTCATTGTCCCGCGGCAGCCTGATATAGCGTCGGGCTCCATGCAGGCAGCAGAGCAGCGCACGGCTGCTACCTATTCACGTTTATTTCTATTTTGTATCCGTACTAGCAGTCGCCTATAAAAGGCGACTGCGCAACCTATATCTGTAGTGTGTATCGTCATATCACCACTGAGTAGGAGCACTGCCTCTCAGTGGTGGAAATAAATAGTAAAACGTTTATTGCGTGTACTTCTTCTACGCCGCCCGGTGTCCCGTATATAGTTAGACACAACGTGGGGCAAGACATCCTGGCCGAAACATATACCTTTGAGGAATCTAATCAACAAGTTGGACATTTTAGGAGAAGTTGGGGATTTTTAAGGAATATTGAGGATTTTTAGGAGATATTGGGGATTTTTAAGTAACATTGGGGACTTTTAGAAGGCATTGGGGATTTTTAAGGAACATTGGGGATTTTTATGAGATATTGTGTAGGGTAAAGGGAACTTAGGAATCATGGCGGTCCTCGGGAAATGATACCTTTGGGGAATCTAATCGACAAGTTGGACATTTTAAAAGAAGTTGTGAATTCTTAAGGAATTTTGTAGATTTTTAGGAGATATATGGGATTTTTAAGTAACATTGGGGACTTTTGAAAGACATTGGGTATTTAAAGGAACGTTGGGGATTTTAAGGAGATATTGGAAAGGGTAAAGGGAACTTAGGAATCATGGGGGTCCTTTGGAAATGAAACCTTTGGGGAATCTAATCAACAAGTTGGCCATTTTAGAAAATATTGGGGATTTTTAAGGAACATTGGGGATTTTAAGGAGATATTGTGTAGGGTAAAGGGAACTTAGGAATCATGGCGGTCCTCGGGAAATGATACCTTTGGGGAATCTAATCAACAAGTTGGACATTTTAGGAGAAGTTGGGGATTTTTAAGGAAAATTGGGGATTTTTAGGAGATATTGGGGCGGGTAAAGGGAACTTAGGAATCTTGGCGGTCCTCGGGAAATGCTACCTTTGGGAAATCTAATCAATAAGTTGGACATTTTAGGAGAAGTTGGGGATTCTTAAGGAACATTGGGAATTTTTAGGAGATATTGGGGAGGGTAAAGGGAACTTAGGAATCATGGCGGTCCTCGGGAAATGATACGTTTGGGGAATCTTGTCAACAAGTTGGCCATTTCAGGAGAAGTTGGGGATTCTTAAGGGACATTGGGGATGATGATTCCTATGTTTCCTTTACCCTCTCCAATATCTATTTTTAGGAGATACCAATGTTTCTTAAAAAATCCCCTACTTCTGCTAAAATGATCAACAAGTTAGGTTCCCCAAAGGTATCATTTCCCATGCAGACCACCATAATTCCTAAGTTCCCCTTACCCTCCTCAATATCTCCTTAAATCCCAATCGTTCCTTAAAAATCTCCAATATCTTCTCAAAAGCCCCAAATTCCTTAAAAAATCCCCTACATCTTCTAAAAAGCCCCAACATTCCTTAAAAATCCCCAATATCCCCTCAAAATTTCCAATGTTCTTGAAGCATCCCCAACTTCTTCTAAAATGTCCAACTGAATTTAACGAATCCCAAAGGTATCATTTCCCAAGGACCCCCATGATTCCTAAGTTCCGATTACCCTCCCCAATATCTCCCACAATTCCCAATGCTCCTTGAAAAGTTCCCAATATCTCCTAAAAATCCCCAACGTCATGAAAAATCTCCAATATCTCCTGAAAATCCCCAAAGTTTCTTAAAAATTCCCAATGTTCCATGAGAATCCCCAACTTCTCCTAAAATGACCAACTTGTTGATTAGATTCCCCAAAGGTATCATATCCCAAGGACCCCCATGATTTCTAAGTTCCCTTTACCCGCCCCAATATCTTCTAAAAATCCCCAATGTTCCTTAAAAATCCCCAACTTCTCCTAAAATGTCCAACTAGTTGATAAGATTCCCCAAAAGTATCATTTTCCAAGGACCCGCATGATTCCTAAGCACGTTCCTAAGTTCCCTTTACCCTCCCCAATATCTCCTTAAAATCCCTAATGTTTCTTATGAATACCCAACTTTTCCTAAGAGGACCCCCATGATTCCTAAGTTCCCTTTTCCCCGTCCTAATATCTCCTTAAATCCCCAATGTTTCTTAAAAATCCCCAATATCTCCTAAAAATCCCCAATGTTCCTTAAGAATCCCCAACTTCTCCTAAAATGGCCGACTTGTCGATTGGATTCCCCAAGGTATTATATCCCAAGGACCCCCATGATTCCATAGTTCCCTTTACCCTACCCAATATCTCGTAAAAATCCCCAATGTTCCTTAAAAATCCCCAATGTCTCCTAAAATGGCCAACTTGTTGATAAGATTCCCCAAAGGTATCATTTCTCAAGGACCACATGATTTCTAAGTTCTCTTTACCCTCCCCAATATCGCCTAAAAATACCCAATGTCCCTTAAGAATCCCCAACTTCTCCTAAGAGGACCCCATGATTCCTAAGTTCCCTTTTCCCCTTTCTCCTATCTCCTAAAATTCCACAATGCTTCTTAAAATTCCGCAATGTTCCTTAAAAATCCCCAATATCTGCTAAAAATCCCCAATGTCCCTTAAGAATTCCCGACTTCTCCTAAAATGTCTAACTTGTTGATTATATTCCCCAAAGATATCACTTCTCAAGGACCTCCATTATTCCTAAGTTCCCTTTACCCTCCCCAATATCTCCTAAAATTTCCCAATGTTCCATAAAAATCCCCAATGTTCCTTAAAAATCCCCAATGTTCCTTAAGAATCCCCAACTTCTCCTTAAATGTCCAACTTGTTGATTAGATTCCC